>NC_090230.1:2485000-2827500 GCF_024489055.1 Chanodichthys erythropterus
GATCTAAAATAACGTGATATTTAGCCCCTGGAATGCAAATTTTACCCCTCCGGAAAGCGATTTTTAGCCCCCTGAAATGCGATTGGTCTGCGAGAATGATGATAAGTGACGCACACTTAACTTCGATATTATGGAAGACACTGCTGGATTCGGTGGTCGAACGGTCCGTTGTCCAGTTTGAATAGGCCTGTAGATACTGTACAACCGCAGCTGCACGGAGGTGTTGATGTCGTGTGAAGGCATCTTCAAACAAATATGAAAATACCACTGTATTTGAAGGATACAACTTGAGGAAAACGGTAAGATTTAAATGTCTCCTTTTTAAAATACTTTGTCAGTGACGCGCCAAGTCAGACAATTGTATTTACACTGCAATAAATAAGTAGGCCGATCTGTTTCCACTAAAATAGCCTATAAACATCCTAAAAGATATGTTTACCCTATAAGTAAAACTGCATAAATTTGTTTAAATCAATTAAAATACTATTTGACCAGTGAAAATGAATACATAAACTCTATTCTAAAACCTTTATTTGAAATATTTTATACAAATTTGTTTTTTATGGATATTTTGATATATGTATTCTAAAACATAAAGAGGATATTGGATGATTTTTATCAATGTAATGTGTATTGCACAAATACTTTTGACAGTGTTAACCATGGTGTCACATGGATGGGAATATGCATGGAAATAATATGCAGATGAGGTTATACATAGGTTATACAATATGGTGTTTTCAGGGAGGAGACGGGGTGGAGATGCACGTACGCACAATCTTCCGCTGACTGGGATTTATAAAGGAATTTTTGCCCAGGATCTGGCGTACACATGGTTTTATAAATCTGAAAACCTTTGTGCGTACACAGAATCTAGCTTTTGTGCGTACATACACATTTAGGATGAAATCTACATAATGTTTTATATATATATATATATATATATATAAATTATGTTACATAAAGCCTCTGATGACCTATCAACCACCTGAAACACCATATCAGATGTTTATCAACACATTAATGAACACACAGAACACCCAAGCAACCATCAAGTAATGCCCTAGTTACCACCCAGAGCACCATAATAACCACTTAGCAACACACTAGTAACTCTGGCCTGAAACACCAACTGATTAGCAACATACTAACAAACACAGAATACTCAAGTAATGACCTAACAACTACCAAGAATGTTATAATAACCATATAGCACCACCTTAAAAATGCTCAGAACACCACAGCAACCTCTTAACAATACCCTAGCAACCACTTGAAACACCACAACAACTTAAGCTATGTGCTGACACTTAAAAAAAAAAAAACACCCTAGAAACCACCTAGCAACATTAGCAACCACCAAAATGCCCTAGCAACCACCCAAAACCCCATAGTTACCACATAGCAATACTCTAACAACCACCTGAAACACCACATCAACTGCCTAGCAACAGCTTAGGCAGAGTGTGCACTGTTAAAAATTGTCCTGTTAAAAAACAGTAAGTAACTGGCAGCACGGTTGCCAGCAAGTTACTGTTAAATTAACAGTGTCTTGCTGTTGTTGAAATTTACAGTTTGTTACTGTTTTTGTAAATACAGCATAAAGCTGTTATTTTCTACATTAACAGTAAATTACTGTCAAAAGTATTAACAGTTAATTAATGTTTATTTGCACTTTTTAACTGTAAGCTACAAATGTTATTATATTGAGAAATGGACTGCTAAGAAAAAAAGGTGTAACTATTTTTCTAGATATTTCTTTGATTTTATTAATTACCCCTTAGACGTCTTGCTTTAAAACCATAATACAATGTACAAATATATCCTTTGAAACATTACAAATTTAACACAATGCAGAGTAACTTCAAAATGTGCTTTATTAAAACTTTGAAAAACTTGAAAAATAAAGCCACTTTAAATCACAAAATATTCTCAAAATTACTTACCCCCATGCCGTTCCACACCCGTAAGACCTTCATTCATCTTCAGAACACAAATTAAGATATTTTAGTTGAAATCCAATGACTTAAAGAGGTCTACGGTTATCATTGAAATCCGATGGCTCCGTGAGGCCTTCATAGGGAGCAATGACATTTCCTCTCTCAAGATCCATTAATGTACTAAAAACATTTAAATCAGTTCATGTGAGTACAGTGGTTCAATATTAATATTATAAAGCGATGAGAAATTTTTGGTGCGGCAAAAAAACAAAATAACGACTTATTTAGTGATGGTCAATTTCAAAACAATGCTTCAGGAAGCATCAGATCATTGTGAATCTGTGTGTCGAATCTGCAGTTCGGAGTGCCAAAGTCATGTGATTCCAGCCATTTGTCGGGTTTGAACTGCGATCTGATTCATGATTCGATAGACTGATTCATAATGCTCCGATGCTTCACGAAGCAGTGTTTTGAAATCGGTCATCACTATATAAGTCATTATTTTGTTTTTTTGCCGCACCAAAATATTCTTGTCGGTTTATAATATTAATATTGAACTGATTTCGATGTGTTTTTAGTACATTATGGATCTAGACAGAGGAAGTGTTATTACTCCCTACGTAGGCCTCAAGGAGCCATTGGATTTGAACAAAAATACCCTAATTTGTGTTCTGAAGATTAATGAAGGTCTTACGGGTGTGAAACGACATGAGTGTAAGTAATAAATGACAAAATTTTCATTTTTGGGTGAACTAACGCTTTAAGTCCATTAGCTTCTTAAGTAGACTGGCAACCCGAGTGTGATAAGTCTTGTCCACCCTTGGTGCCTTTTTCAGGATTTATTCCAATGAAGTGTCTGAAAAACAAATGCATACATTCAGAATTAGTGTGGGTAAAAGTTTACATAACGAGAATGTGAATAGAAATTAAGGTAACACTTTACAATACGGGTAATATGCATTAATTCATGCTTAACTAATGCACAAATAATCAAGTTAATGTATGACTTATGAAGAACTAAACCATTAATTAATGATTACTGCATCAGCAACTAATAAAGTTTCTATATGATTAATAGATTAAGTAATCATTATATTGTTATTAGTTAAATGTGTCATAATATATTAATTCCCTAATAGCATATTATATTAACTAATAATGTAAATGAACGTGTTAATTACCACAATCGGTCAAAGCCATGCATTTCAACTTCCAGTTGTCTGCTTTAAATAATCTTTAGCTAATGATTTACAAAGGTATCATGTTATGACTTTACTTGTTGAGGCACATGACTATTAACTAATTCAAAATTAATTCAAAACCCATAACCACAATGACATATTACTTAAACGGTAAGTTCACCCAAAAATGAAAATTCTGTCATTAATTACTCACCCTCATGTCGTTTCACACCCGTAAGACCTTTGTTGATCTTCGGAGCACAAATTAAGATATTTTAGTTGAAATCCGATGGCTCCGTGAGGCCTTCATAGGGAGCAATGACACTTCCTCTCTCAAGATCCATTAATGTACTAAAAACATATTTAAATCAGTTCATGTAAGTACAGTGGTTCAATATTAATATTATAAAGCGATGAAAAATTTTTGGTGCGGCAAAAAAACAAAATAACGACTTATTTAGTGATGGTCAATTTCAAAACAATGCTTCAGGAAGCATCAGATCATTGTGAATCTGTGTGTCAAGATCCATTAATGTACTAAAAACATATTTAAATCAGTTCATGTGAGTACAGTGGTTCAATATTAATATTATAAAGTGACAAGAATATTTTTTGTGCGCCAAAAAAACAAAATAACGACTTATATAGTGATGACCGATTTCAAAACACTGCTTCAGGAAGCATCGGAGCATAAATGAATCAGTGTGCGGAATCATGGTTTGGATTGTGTGTCAAACCGCCAAACTGCTGAAATCACGTGACTTTGGTTCTCTGAACTGCAGATTCGACACTTTGATTCATTTATGATTTTGAAATCAGCCATCACTGAATAAGTCGTTATTTTGTTTTTTTGGCGCACCAAAAATATTCTCGTCACTTTATAATATTAAAATTGAACCACTGTACTCACATGAACTGATTTAAATATGTTTTTAGTACATTAATGGGTCTCGAGAGAGGAAATGTCATTGCTCCCTATGAAGGCCTCATGGAGCCATCGGATTTCAACTAAAATATCTTAATTTGTGTTCCGAAGATGAACGAAGGTCTTACAGGTGTCAAATGGCATGAGGGTAAGTAATAACTGACAGAATTTTCATTTTTGGGTGAACTAACCCTTTAACAATTAGTCATGTGCCACAAGTAAAATCATAACATAACAAATATTAATAAAAGTCTTGAGGGCTTGGAATGACATGAGTGTGGGTAAAAGATGGCAGCATATTTATTTTGTGTGAACTGTCCCTTTCAGTGTTGCACAAAAGCATTTACCATGTTTGCTGAAATACAAAAGAAAAAAAAAGAAGAAAAAAAAAAACACCCTTAGAGGCTTATGTAATAAAATAGACTAGTTCTATACATACCAAGGAGTATCAGTCGAGGAGTTGCAGGTTGTTCAAGTGTCCTTTCTACATCAGCTGTAGTGGAAGAGGCCTAAGACACAGTTACAATGATGAGGACAGACTCAATACACTAACAATAATGCCTGTAATGTATGCATTTAATTTTTAAATTAGGAAAGAGCATGTCTATTTCAGTTGTTAGGACAATAATACCATGATAGAACATAAACAACAACAGCGAGTCAAATTGGACAGTCTTTGGGCACGAAAATCTCAACAACAACAAAGTCTCCACTGAAATAAAATGTCATTTAGCCTACTGTACTGGGCAAAGTAACATTACAATACAAACCATCAACATAATAACTTACTGAGTAGTAACGCGCAACTTATTCTATCAAGCTAACCTTGGTCGAAGTAATCCAAAATACACCCAACGCTAAAGAAGCAAAACAGCAACAAAAGAAAAACTCCCCTCATAATACAGTTATGTACAAATTAGAACAAGCTTACCCAAATTTGCAAGCACAACGTTATCGAAATCAACGTTTTGTCTAATATAAACTAAATGTAGGCTATATTATCCAATAAATGAAAAGATCTTAAGCTAAAATTAGCAAACGAGATGACAATTTCAGCGCGTTAGAAATAACTTACATCGATATTACTTTGTTGCTATGATGTTAAAGGCTTACTTTGCAGAAGAGTTTATAGTATATCATATTTGAAAAACTTGTATAGGTATACATAGTGAACTCACCTCGTACTCGGGAAATATATGAATCCGAAATTCAGCTCCACTCTGTGACGCAGTTTGCACGGTTGGCAGGTTTGGCACTGAAATGGACGTATAAAACAGTTACAAGCTCAGCATCCACAATTATACAGTTATTTGCACAGTTATTTGCAATTGCAAACGTGTAGCCTATCTTGTGTAAAAGGAGCAAGGCAAAGGTGCACTCACCGGTTCAATCACAGTGTAAAGACGGATAAAAATCCAGATGTGTTCGCTGCAGTTTTCAGTTCCAAAAATACTGTTAAGTACTGTTTTCTTTCCTTTGTGGAATAAATACGGTAAAATGCTGTTAAAATTTGTGTACGTCATTTCACCAACCGTAAAAAAACAGTAATGCGCTGCTTTTTAATATAACAGGATTATACTGTTAAAATTTTTGCCGTAAATTAACAGCAATTTTTAACAGTGTGTCTAACAAACACTCAGAACCATTTTGAACCCAGAACATGGTAAATAACAACCTATAGCGACACCCTGGGAGACACCCAGAACACTATTGCAACTATATAGCCACACCCTAGCAACCACTCAGGACATTATAGCAATCATCTAGCTCCTCCTAAAAATCTACCAAGAACACCATAGCAACATCTTTGCAATACCATAGCAACGACTGAGCAATGAGTTGACACTAAGAATGGCCTAGCAGCTTACAGCCACCTAACAACACGCTAACAACCACCCGAAACACCATAGACACCACTTAGCAATACTCTAGCAACCACCTGAAATACAACATCAACTGCCTAGCAACAACCTAGGCAGAGTGTGCTTAATAAACAGTAAAAATGTCCTTACACCCAGACCAATATTGTAAAAACCTAGCGACATCCAGGCATTTTTTTTAAAGCAGAGGCTTTGTTCTTTCTTTTGATATATTGACTGTTTACATATTAATACAACAAAATATTCTTGCAGCCATCAAAGTTTTATGATTTTTTTTAGTAAAAACTGGCAGGGAAAGAGTTAAGCAAAATTTAAATTGAAGGCAAATAAATGAAAGTGATAACTCACTGATAAAAATGACAAATCTTTGATCATTTGTTGTTTCAAACCTGTATGACTTTCTTTTGTAGAAGATAATTTGGAGAATGTCTGTTTTGTTCATACAATAAAAGTCAATGGAGTCCAATGTTTTATTGTTTTGGACCCAGTTGACAGTCAAAAGATTCTCCAAAATATCACAAATTCTATCATGAACTTAAAGTATGTGAACTAGGCACTGCTTTCATTCTGCCTGATGTTAGTATGAACTCTGCATAGCTCTTTTGAGTTGCTTGAAAGTGCTGAAATGTGCCAAGGGTGTACAGTGCCATCTGTCAAGACAAATGAGCTGCTGCTCTTCATTGCCAACCTGAGATGTGTCAAACAAGGGGAGAAATACTTGCTTTGAATGATTGACGGGCAGTGATCCCACACTACCTCAGTGAAATCCACAACTTTTAGCTTGTTTCCAAATGTCTGACAAGGCAAACTGGAAGATCTCAGCCACAGGCTAGTGCTGAAGCACAGAACAACAGGTGCTGGCTTCTCGTCTTACAGACTTTTCAGCCTCTGTTGTCAGAGCTGCACAAAAATTGTAGATGACATTGTCAGCATGTATTATTATTATTATTTAATTTTGTTTTTATTTTATTAAGCATTATTTGCCCCCTGAAATTATTTATGCGGCAATACTCTAATGACTGCTAGATTACATGTTGCAAAGTTAGTTATAGTTAGTAGAATGTCTAAAGTGGACCATCGAAATAAAGTGTAACCTCCACTCAAAACCTTTTCAAAATAATGCATATTTGTCTGCAAATCTAGCTTTAACCATTTATGCAGAAGCTTTCAGATTAAAAGTTTTTTTAATATAAGAAAAACAATGTAAAAAAAAAGAAGTTTCTTCTGATGTTTGTTCGTTCGTTATTTATTTTAATGAATATTTGATTGATTTGATACCAATTTGACACTCTTTTTTTGATCATAGTTGAGCCAATCCCATGTGTTCAGAAGAGTCATAACTCAAATTTGACATTTTTGATGTGCCTTTGTGAGACAAAGATGAACAAATAAATACAATTAAAATCATTTTGAATGACCTTTCAATATTATATGAGGTTAAAATAATGGTTTTGCAAAAATAAAGAATAATAATCAATCTTAATGTCAGTTGACACAATAATTAATCAGTGCCTAATTGTGGTTTATATTTTGACTGGTAAAGATGCTGAGCAGTAATTTTGAAAATTCAGTTATACAGAGATGAATCTGTGTTTTAGCATTGCAGCTGTGAAGCCAAACACACAGGAAATTCAAAACACCTTGAGTCCAGCATAAATGCATCATTTCTTCAAAGACTGAGTTTTTTTTTTTCCTTCTGAACTCTGGGTTTCAGATTTCAATCACTGACATTACTGAGATTTTGAAAAACAAAACATGATCTTCTCTCTCACGCTGCCTGTGGCGGGCAAAGGTTAAGCCCATTTCAAACAAGCTGGTTCAAACTTACACATACACATACACACACACACACACACACACACACACACACACGTATCCTGAATGATAAATCTCACCACTTCCCTCCACTTGCCCCCAGACAATCCCTATACTTGCCCTTAAAACATCAAAAAAGCTGCTTTGTGGGGAAGTGTGCAAAGTTTGCTCCATTGGTGGTCACTGCATTAATAAAGCCGAGAGAGGCTGCGTACTCCATAAAACCCAGCCGAGCACAGATTTTACATGAGCTTTAAGTTAGATGGCTTCTTTTCATGGCCAAAGCCCATCTTCTGAAAATCCGTAAGGTAACAATTTGTTAATAGTCGCACTGGTGTTTAGCAAATAAATTTAATTATGCTGAGTCAGCTCATTTACTATTTTCCATTTGGTGTCATACAACACACTTTCTCTGCAAGAGCTACTCTCGGTTTTGAGTGTATAAGAACTAAAATGAGTGCAAGGAAAAACAGGAACACAACTTTTCCGCTTGTGAAATATAAAGCCAAGTTTGGGACCAGAGTGAATCAGAATGCATTAGAAACTTTGAAATCTTGTAGGAAAAACACAAGACCTTCTCCTGCTGGAGCTTACTTAGACCAAACATCCTGTTATGGCTACATCACCTCGCATAATTCAGTTAACCTAAAGCAGATTTCTCTTGCAATAATTTTAGGTGCTTTTTTGACTGAATCACTGACATCCTCTAAGAGTCTTAAAGACCCCATAAAACCAAAAGGGCTTGAGGCTTTTAGTCCATGAGTGTTATCTTTGAGGTCATTGCAGATATACACATTTAAAATACAGTCTCATGTTTGACAGTTTTACAGACAATTTTTGACAAGACAATTTCATATTAGACAGATTTAATAGTATTACCATAGAGATAAACTTATGGGAGCCTAAAAATAAACAAATAAATAAAACAAAATAAAACATATAAACAACCTGTGAATTACAGCAATTTACAAAATATGAAGTTGCAAGTATGAGATAAAGTCTGAGTTATGAGATGTGAGGTCACAATTGTGAGACAAAGTTGTAATTATGAGAAGTGGTAGCAATTGTGAGATATAATGCTGGAAATACAAGATAATTTGCAATTGTGGATGTAAAGCTGGTATTGTAACAAAGTCGGAATCACAAATATGATGTTGTAATTATGAAATATAAAGTTGCAAATTTGAAATAAGTTGCAATTATGAAAAGTAGTACCAAAAGTTTGTATAAAGTTGGAATTACGAAATATGAAGGTCAGAATTATGAGTAGTAGCAATTGTGAGATATAAAGTCGTAATTATGAGATGTGAAGTCGCAACTGTGAGATATAAAGTTGAAATTGTGAGATGTGAATTTGCAACTGTGACATGAGAAATTGTGGTTTTGAAAAAAATGGTCACAACTGTGTGATATAGTATAAAGTCATAACTACGAGATGTGAAGTTGCACGTGAGATAAAAAGTCGTTTAAAATACGTATTTAATTACTTTTGAGTATTTTGTATTTGTATTTTCCTTAAAGAAAAAAACAAATGTAATTTGTAATTAAATACTTTGAGAGAAAGTATTTGTAATTAAAATACCAAAAATACTTTCAAATATGTTATTTTATTCTCACATACAATAACATCACCAGGCTTAAAAGTAGGGTAGGTCATTTTTGGAGAGAGGCTAGCAATAGCAAGCTAGCTTTGAAAGCATAAGATCACACCCTCCCTTCAGAGCGTCTTCAAAGCCACACCTCTTTCAAAACACATGAGCACATGAAAGACAGCATTAAATTACCTCATGTCTCAAAGCACATAACATTACAATAATAATGAACATAAACAACTTAAAGAGCTCTGACCTATACCACCTGACTGCTGCAGATTAATTTAGGCATAGGTAAAGCTACCAATGCCTAAATTAATTTGCCACAGTCAGGTGGTATAGGTCAGAGCTCTTTAAGTTGTTTGTTGTTTATGCCATTGAAACGCATAAATTGGAGTCATGCACTGCTCCTAGTACAATGTCATGGGTTGCCATCTTTTAATTATGGTAGTTATGGCGTGAGCACAGCATAAGCTCATTGTTTTGGTTCAGGAGGAACTGTAACAGTGCATTCACATGGGGAGCTGGCGTCAGCGCTTGATGGAGAGTTTGTGTGAAGGTTGGTGCTGACGCGACCATCATAGTGACAACAGCCAATCACATTACTTTCCGGTGTTGCAGGAACGCAGTTGGCTAGCATCTGCACTAGGGTATTTGCATAAGGCCATCTGATTGGCTGACACTTGGCTGAACATCTGATTGTGCCCATCTCTGGCAAGTAGCCACAATTGTGAAAAAAAAAAAAAATAATAAATCATTATTACAAAATGTGAATTCGCAATTGTGAGATAAAAAGTCACAATTATGAGTTGTCACAGTTGTGTAATATGAAGTCATTATTACGAAATATGAAGTCACTATTGTGAGATAAAAGGTCGCAATTATGAGCTGTTACAATTGTTATATAAAGTAATAATTACAAAACGTGTAGTCGAAAATTTTGAGATAAAAATGTGCAATTATGAGTATAGTCATGTTACTTAAAGACATAATTACGAAATTGAAGTTGCAACTGTGAGATAAAAAGTAATTATGAGTAGTCACATTTGTGTTATGTAAAGTCATACTTATGAAATGTGAAGTTGCAATTATGAGATAAAAAGTAATTATGAGTAGGGGCAATTATGTTATAGTTAAGGTGTGTTCACGCGGCCTCGTAATTCCTGTAGTTACAATATTCTAGCTTGTAAAAAGCGTTCACGTCCTCGTAGAGCTCGTAATTACAGCTTGTAAGCTTGGAGTTTTCTGAAAGCTCCCAGATGTACCACGTGGCCGCTGTACCACCTGACCTCTGTAGATTGATTTATTAGGCGTTGATAGTGGTGCCATGGAAACGCATAATTCCTAGTCCAAGGACCAAAAGGACGTGAACAGCTCCGAATATAACGTCACGTGTTGTCATTTCAAGATTCCGGTAAATACGAGGTGACATGAATGCAGCTTTATGTTACAAGTCATAGAAAGTGTATTTGTACAGTAAACTCATGTTATATCATATGTATATTGATTACAGTACATATAAGGCAGCATTCACTTATAGTTGTCTCTGTAAATATAACTGAAATGGACATTGCCTTTAAAATTTGCAAATGTAACATTGATTCAGATACTCCCATGACTGCCTGTTTGTGGTTGAGATGAAAGATGGTTTCAATTAGAGTGGCGTAAAAATCGGTTTGACAGGAGATGTTGGGTCAGGATTGGCACGAGGGTTGCCCACTGCTGTCATTCCCCAAAAGGATTTCCCACCCAGTCCGTAGACACACATCTAACCTGTATTTAATTTCAAACACATTTATTTTTGTATAAATTATTACTAAAGCTCACATCCAAAAATGACAACATTTTACCTGATGAGGCCCTAATGAGGGCCTCCTATTTTACTCCTATTTTTTTTAGTGAGATTTATGTCTGCTGATGGCATCATCAACTGGGAAGTCACAAAATGTAATGATGAACTCCTGCAATGGGGAAGCTTAGAAATCAAAGACTTCAAAACTACAAATGTATTATTATTATTATTATTTTTTTTTTTTTTTTTTTTTGAATAATATTGTCCCATCTCGATTTTTTATGCTAAACACAAAGTAGCTAACTACTTTGAAGCTACTGAAAGGGCGTAACTAAAACATTTTGGTTCTTTTAATTGTGATGATTTTGGCTCACATTTAACAAAAACCCATCAATTCACTATCTTAAAAAATTAGAATACTTCATAAGATCAATACAAAAAAGGGATATTTTAAACAGAAATGTCAGGCTTCTGAAAAGTATGTTCATTTCTATGCACTCAATACTTGGTTGGGGCTCCTTTTGCATGAATTACTGCATCAGTGCAACGTGGCATAGAGGCAACCAGCCTGTGGAAATACTCAGGTGTAATGGAAGCCCAGGTTGCTTTGATAACTGCATTGTTGGGTCTGGTGTCTCTCATCTTCCTCTTGACAATACCCCATAGATTCTCTATGGGGTTCAGGTCAGGCGAGTTTGCTGGCCAATCAAGCACAGTAACACCATGGTTCATTGAACAAGCGTTTGGCATATTTGGCAGCGTGGGCAGGTGCCAAATCCTGCTGGAAAATGAAATCAGCATCTCCATAAAGCTTGTCAGCAGAAGGAAGCATGAAGTGCTCAAAAATTTCCTGGTAGATGACTGCGTTGACTGTGGACTTCAGAAAACACAGTGGACCAACACCAGCAGATGACATGGCAGCCCAAATCATCACTGACTGTGGAAACTTCATGCTGGACTTCAAACAACATGGTTTCTGTGCTTCTCCACTCTTCCTCCAGACTCTGGGACCTTGATTTCCAAATTAAATGCAAAATTTACTTTCATCTAAAAAGAGGACTTTGGACCACTGAGCAACCGTCCAGTTCTTTTTCTCCTTAGCCCAGGTAAGATGCTTCTGACATTGTCTTTGGTTCAGAAGTGGCTTGGTACGTGGAATGTGACAGTTGTAGCCCATTTCCTGAAGATGTCTGTGTGCGGTGGCTCTCGATGCACTGACTCCAGCTTCAGTCCACTCCTTTTGAAGCTCTCCTAAGTTCTTAAATCGGCTTCACCTGACAATCTTGTCAAGTCTGCAGTCATTTCTTTCACTTGTACACCTTTTCCTACCACACTTTTTCCTTCTAGTCAACTTTCCATGAAGCACTCTGCGAACAGCCAGCTCTTTCAGCAATGACCCTCTGTGGCTTACCCTCATTGTAGAGGGTCTCGATGATCGTCTTCTAGACAACTGTCAAGTCAGCAGACTTCCCCATGACTGCTGTTGGGATTATTGACCTAAACCCAGTAATAATACCCTGAGAATGGTAATTTAATAGAACTTGAAATTAAATATTCTTATAATTTGAGATACTGATTTTTTTTTTTTCTTTTTCTTTTTGAGCAGCAAGCTGTAATCATCAAAATTAAAACAAAAAAGTCTGGAAATATTGTTCTTTATGTCTAACAAATCTAGAATGTATTTGTTTTACTTTTTGAATTAAATTGCAGAAAAAAAAAACTTTTTCATGATATTCTAATTTATTGAGAAGCACCAATACACATACTTCTACTGTATTTGAAATATGGTTAAAGTGTACTGCTGAATGTACTGACAAGCATTTATGGTAAATAAAATGTACTTTAATGTAATTTCTATTGAAACTTTTATGTCATTGTTATGACAGAGACAACGGAGGCAGAGATAAAAGCAGTTTGGATGTTTATTAAATAATCAGCAGAGCAAAACGGTAAGTGAATGATGATGATGATGATGAAGCTCTTGAAGGTGAAAGAGAGGTAATACTGTCCTTTTCTTTGTGTTGCAGATGATGAGAGAGGGAGATGCTGGAGATGGCAGACAGGAACACACACACACACACACACACACACACACACACTGGCAGGTAGGAACACGAGGAGAACTGGAGACAAAGGAGAAGAAGGAGATTATGAAGACTGGTAAGTATCACTTTGGGAGTCCTTGAGGTAAGTATACAACTGGTTGTATCACAAACGAGACCGGACAGTGAGTGTGTGTGAGTGTGGGGTTTAAATGCTGGCGCTGATGACTGTGGTGATGAACTTCAGGTGGCGGTGATTAGTAAGCTGGTGATTGAGTGCGTGGGTAAGTGAGTGAGGTGGAACCTGACGTGTCTGTGACAGTCATGCATTTGAATGTATTTTTTCTATGTACACATATGTAATGATGATGTTGCGATTTACTACATTTAAAATATTATAACTATAAGTGAAATATCAAATAACATACTGCATTAAAAATTCTAATCAAGTACTTTACATGTGTCACAGACTTTTAGTTATATTGTTTTCTGTTTCATTATCATGGACTTTTAGATTGTTTTCATTCATTTCCTGGTTTCCTTTGTCTAGTTTCCTGCCACTTATGAGTTGTCATGGTTAGTGATATGATTAGTCATTCTGTTCAGCTGTTTGTCATTAATTAACCTTGTCTGCCTGAGTATTTAGTTGTTTTCAGTTCTGTTTGTCAGTTGTTGTTAACACCTGGGACCTGTTCTTCGTACGTCGCTAACTCAGTTAGCTGGATTTGATTGTTGACGATTTGGCATGATCTTGGATCGTTTGGTTCTTCGAAGGTCATCCTAGACTTGCTGTCATAGCAACAGGTCCGTAAGCTTAAACCTGCTCGGGAGCAGGCTTATTTCATGTAAACAGGATTAGATTGCATCTTTTTAAGCGGAGGTGATGTTTAAAGTCTGTCCCAGCCTCTGCTACTTTCCCACAAGAGTACCCTAATGTAAAGTAAAGAGTACCCATTCGTGAGGGAATAATTACGTAATATTTTTTATTGGAGTTTTACACACATGATGTACAAATGTCTATGCCATACATGCATTAGTGCATTTGAACGATTTGAACCGCGACATATATTATGGGAGTGGCTTGATGAAGCGCAGGAGATGCAGATAACTTGATCTTGACCCTTAAGAAACTTTAATTAATGCTGTCAAATAAGGTAAATTAGTTGCTAATTACAACATTGAAATAAAAAATTGAATGTACAAATAATAAAAATTGTGAATATAGCCTAAATAATTTAGCCTGGTAATACCAGACTCTGCTACTTCACTTTGCTTCGTAGACAGAGTCTGGAATGGCATAATAGAGAAGTGTTTTCTCTCTCGCTAGGGGGCGCTTGTCTGAAGTTTAAAATCATTGGTTACCCGTAAGCCAATCAGATACGTTTAGTTATGACGTATGTTATGTGCCTGTACAGCCGCATCGAAGCACATACATCATGCATCGAACTCAAATCTATGATTGAACTTCCACTGTAAACCTGTTGTAAACACATGATAAAACAAATGTTTATCAAACACTCTTCTTGTTCTGGCTTCAGTTTGAAAAAGAGTTGAATGTTCTCCATAACAGAGCGAATTGCATCCCGTGTCTCGTTTCCCATTTCCACGGTCGTTTCGGTTTTCGATTTCTCTAACCTACAATGTAAAACTCGGCGCTTAGCATCTATGTCACGGCTCTCAGCCCGCCCTCTGTTTGTTGATTGGCCCGGCTGTTTCCAGACCGGTGGCAAACAGAAAGCTCTGACGCTGTATCAAACTGAGTACAGAAGCGAAATGAAATTGAGCGGAAGTAGGAAGTCTGACGTAGTCAGGCTATAAATAATTGGGTAATCATGTAAAAAAAAAAAAAAAAAAATAGTGCACATTTAATTTATCTAACATTTATGTCGTTCTTCTGTCATTTATTCGCTTGGCTGTTTCCTTATAAATGTCTAGAAATTCGTCAAGTTTTTCGTCAGGTGTCTTTTCTCATTCTATGATGTCATTACGTTGCCGTCTTGACTCCAGCCAATCGCTGCATTGCTGATCAATGTTTCTACTATCGATACATATCCCCTTTTAAGCCAACACATGAATGCGCAATTATCTCAGATAACTTAATCCAGCGATACTAATCATACACAACAGGTGTGTTTGAAGAACCCAATTAGCTGGATCATGATTAGCACGATGATATCATCTTAGATGTGTCATTTGATCTCGGATGTAATAAGCAACGTAGGAAGAATGGGCCCCTGGTCTAGTTTGATTATGGTAATCTTTCTTTTAATAATTTGTGACCCGTCACGGAAACCAGGGACACAAGTCTGCAGCACAACTATTGAGCAAACTGAGAAAGAAGCGTTTTTTTTTTTTTTTCAAAATTGGTGATTTTTGTTTTTTTTGCAGAATCTGTTAGTTGAGATCATGAAGAAGCATCTCCGTGTTTTAGATAGCAGTATTGCTTTATTTAAAAGTGTACATTTTGAGGTTGAAATCAGCTTGTTTTTCAGAGATTCTATCTCGCAGTAGGGGCGTGTCATTGTCTGTTTGTATTTCCATACTGAAATCGGATACACTGGCTTTTGTTTCTTTTGTTATTGCCACCACCCTCCAAAGGAAGCGTGGCTACATAGTATGCAGCGCTCTGGCCGGCTCTAGCTGATATCAAAATTTAATAAAGATGGATGCCGCAAAGAATATCGCAGACGAGCTGAACCGTGGCCGTTACACCGAAAATGTTTTGAAGTACAACATACTGCTGGATTCTTTAGCTGCGGAAAAAGAGTGGCAGGACATGCAAATTTTTGGACATTTAGAGGCAAACAGATGCATAGTGCAAACTTCGGAGATGGTTACATCCACAAAGAAGACCCCGACAAAGAGAACTCCCAGCAGGTGAGAACAGGCGAGAACTGCAAAATCTTTAGGTCATTTTCTGCCCTTTGAGCTTTTTTGAGTGCCTACCTTCAAATGGCCACAACTTCTCCAAATATTATCAGCTTTCCATGTGTTACACATCGTTGGAAACTTGGAGACTACACTTTCAGAATCTGTGAATAACTCAAAATGCCCCAGAACCGACTTGTGTCCCTACTTTCCGTGACTGGTCACATTTTTCATCCGCATCCTGTCTTCAACCTACACCACGCCAAGATATAAAGGAAAGGAAAGCATGAACTCACCATCTTTACGCCTCATCGTGCTCCCAGAAAGCTACAAATTGCTTGGGTGGTTGGGCTGGATGATCCAGCATGGCAGCCATTCACTCACCACCATACCAGCACCCAGCCAGCAATCACCCCCCACGTTGATCACAGATCAAAGATCAGTGCCCACTGCAGACGGGGAGTTTCTACCTAACGCAAGGGAAGAGTCAGAACCTGATCAGAGGACAGAGCCTACCTTCACCCCAGAGCAGAAGCCCCAAGGCAAGTTTGACCAGGTGTGCGAGCCAGCTACATCCATGACCGTGGGAGTGACTGTGGAGCTAGACACAGAGAAGAACCTAATGGACAGGGAATCTGAGGTAATTCTTCCCACTCCGCCCACCTATGAACCTTATCTGCATCTGGTTCCTTCCTGCATGGTGTCATTGTCACTGATCTCTTCCAGTTCAGATTCTTCATTGTCACAAGTCCTGTCCATCACAGAGTCTTCGTCACTACCAGTCCCAGCCATCACTGAGTGTTCGTTGTCACCACCTGCCCTGTCCTTAACAAAGCCTGCTTCCTCACCTACTCCTGCTCTCCTGCACACTCCACCAGAGCCAGCCATTCCCTCTGCTCTTCCTCTGCTGGCTCCTTTCAGCCCCTCAGCTCCACCATCAGCCCAGCCAAGCATCCCTGATCCGCTGTGGGGCTTTCGGTACCCAGCTCTGCCCTGGAAAGTCGACCCATGGGCTGCGCCTCGATCCTCCGTGCCCTTCGCTCCATCTCAGCCCATTGACCAGTCAGCTCCGCCTTGGCTTCTCACCCCCTCAGCTCCACCTGGGACCATCTGCCAGGCTCCCTCGCCCGCTAACTCCACCTCAGTCAGTTGTCACTCTGTCATCGCTCTGTCATCGCCACAAACTTCCGGGTCTTAGGCTGTGCCTCGTCCCTCCACCTCTACGGATCTGTTGGGATCCTCCTTCCCTCCGACTCCGCCTCTGTCCTCTCTTGCACCTCCATCGCTAGAGTCCCCTGGCACCCAGGCTCCACCTCGGCCGCTCATCATCGCGGCTCCGCCTCAGTCTCCCAGATCCTCTGCGTCACTTGGTCTCTCCAGCTCTGTGGCTCTGCCTGGGTCTCCATCTCCATCGCTCGTCCCCATGGTGTATTTGAGGGCATCTCCACCATGGCTTCTCCTTCCCTCGACTCCACCATGGGCCTCTGTCCTGGGTGCTCTCTACCTGCTCTGACCCACTTCAGCCACTAGTATGAAAGTAAACAGTTATAATATAAGTGTAAGTACAACTCTGTGCAGCATTAAACAGTCAAATAAAGACACCTAAATGCCACTTCAAAGCACTTCTGTGCCACCTTTTCAGTATAAAATTTGGCAATAGAGAGGATAACAGCTTTTATGCTAAACTTCTCCGTTTAGTCTGATTTTTGTTTGTTTTGTTTTTTGTTTTTTGTTTTTTTTTGTTTTTTGGTGTGACTTACAATAATCTCATAGGGTACAGTGGCATGATAGTTACAAATGAACGCCAGGTATAATTACACTCAAGATTACAAAGCTTACAGATCTTATTTTAAATAACCACAGAGGTTCAAGTTGGCGCTAATGTAGAGAATAAAGCAGTTCTTGTACTATAATGCACCAACAGGGACTAAGCGCAATTATAATTGTACAACTTTTATGAATAATCATTAAGCTGTAACCTACTTACACAAATACCTTTGTTTTCCACATGGAACTATCTACTTTTGTTATCACAAGCTATATTGACACAACAAATTATTTTTAATATCTGTCACATCATGGAGTCTCTACTCTGGACTACTTAAAATAAAATAAATTAAATTGAATTCTTAGCATTAAAATATTATTGCATTAGAATAAATTAGACGGTTTCTACATTTTACATCTTTTAATGAAGATGCAGCCACAATGCTGGCATGTTGAGTTGTAGACAAGGCTGTGCTTCAGGTAATGTAGACTTCTTGTTGAGGTTGTGTGGGTGATATTGTTAAGCCGAGCATGACCTTATGATAATGAATTTAAATGAATAGTTAACAAAAAAAATAAATAAATAAAAATTAAAAAAAAAGCTCAAGTTGTGTTCATGTAGCATAATCCAAAGAATGTCCATAGCCACTATCAAGCTACAAAACAAGGTGTAAAAGGACTATAAAAGTCTCATAAAAGTAGTCCATATGACTCTAGATCTATATATATATATATATATGTGTTCTGACACCATATGATAGCTTTGTGTGAACAATGTAATGATTTCAGATGTTATTTACAATTTAATGAATATGGATTATAGCTTAAATTTGCAAATAGTTAAACTTAAGAGTGCTTTTTTGACCTACTTAAATATGACTTAAGTAATTTCTCTAAATGCCTCTATTGTCTTTGAACTAAAATATGGTTAAAATGTACTGCTGGATGTACTAGCATTTATGGTAAACTACAATGTTCTTTAATGCAATTTCTATTGAAACTTGAATGTCATGTATTTAAATATATTTGTAACTACTAGGGCTGTCAATTTAGCATATCTATTTAATTCGTTTTAGGAAAAAAAATAACATGTTAAAATTATTAACACATTTAAGGCACACACTCCGCCCCAGACCTACGTAGGTCATCATACATTTCATACAGTTGAGTGATAAAGAACATGAAGCAGCACAACAACTCACTGCATGACCCTAACATTCAAGATATAAGGGCAAAATGCCCCTATATGAGTTTTTGTAGACAGTGTGTGACGTAAACGGAAGTACTGTGGTCAGGTGAAAAACTCCATCACATCTCCTCAAACTTCAAAATCATCCGACATTTGTAAAGGGATTTGTACGTTTTTTTTTTTTTTGTTGTTGTTGTTGTTTAATGCTGAGGAGGACTCGAGTCTACAATTCTCTGAAGGACTGAACTAGGAAGGCCGCAGCCTTGGTAGGATGCAACCTTCCATTTAGGCTAATAGTAGGCTAAATCGTGCGCACAGTTTAATTGTTTTTTTCATGTGCGGGGCTCTGTACTTCCGCCTACGTCACACGTGACCTTTCCAACATGATTACATAATGTGTGGCATATTGCAGAGCAGTGCAAGATGAGAATTTGTGGTTAAAAAGTATATAATATGTATAATATATTTTTTTTTTATAGAATGACCAATCATTTCACTAGATAAGACATTTACAATAGAATTAAGGCACATTCAATACAATTAATTGTACTACTTTTCTTCTTCTTCCTCCTCTTCTTTTTTTAAGGGGTATCATGCCCTGTTAGTTTAGGTGAACTATTTGTATTGTGTTTTCCTGATATCATGGTTGTATATTCTAGGCCAAGAACATCATTTTATAGTATAGCCCCACAGTTATGTTGACAGTATTTTCTCAAAAACCAGACAACTCAAGACCAAAGCAGATTATCCTGTTATCCTGACATTATCCTGTAACAAAACACCATCACACACATCAGTGATCTTCTTAATAAACCGAAGCATGATATCATATAGGGTCAACAAGGAGTCAAGGGAGCCTTAGTCTATATCCTGTACAGGAAATGTGAAAGCATGCAGGAAGGCAGGTTGTGTCCCTCTTTGATCATGTTTACCGCTCACTCTTACCAAATGGCTAAAGCTGACATCATCCACGTGCAGAGGAAGTGTATTAGAAGTCCTGCGCCTACATTTAAATGCAACATGTTGCACATAGGATTTTGGTCTTCGTAAGTTCTAATACTCCACAACTGCAAAACAACAGATTTTTTTTTTTTTTGATTTAATATCTAAAAATTGTTCCCTTTTGTAGCAAACAAAATTATTCCCTGACCTGAAAATGCACATTAATTTATTTGACTTGCATCCAGACATTAATCACCAGTGACAGTTGCATTTGGAGGAACCCCACCAAAGTCCTCTCCAAGTCACACTTCACTCAAAAAAAAAAAAAAGGAAAAAAAGTGTGATTTTAGCAAATGAAGACTAATTTATATAATAATAATAATAATAATAATAATACACTCAAATAGAATAACAGCATGTTTATGTTGTCAAGCTAGCGTAATTACTTCTTGAGGTTTGTAGAAAATGCAGAACCCAGAGAAACAACCTGACTTTTTTTTTTTTTTTTTTTTTTTTTTTTTTTTTTCACAAAAAGGAACAAGCAATCACGCTGAACAAGAATACTTGCTTTATGATGCTCAAAGAGTTCTGGTTTCCTCTTCTTCTCCTTTGAGTTTTTAGGTCATGTTCAATCACAGACTATTTATAATTTGCATGGAAATAGAAATATCCATCTGACTCATAATTTCCTTCTACCTGGGTTTCTATAATGATGGCAGTGCCTGGCCAAAGCTGACCCACTGCGATTTAAAACAAATAATATATAGAGTGTGAGCTGTGAGAGTTCATATATAATGTTTAAGAGCTGCTTATGATATGAGAAAATAAATTTTAAAGACCATTAAAATGTTTTAAAATATAATGTTACCTAATTAAGCATTGACTAAATGTAACAATAGGCAGCTGTGACAATGTCCTGGTTACATATCATGGCAGCATGCCACAGGAACTGACTGAGTACCGCAGCAGTGTGTAGTAAATGGAATGGGCTTATTTTGTTAACAATTCATTCTTTGGACCGAAAATGTAAATTATTTAGAGGAATGGCCATCTTCACTGTCAACAGACCTCACACGAATGTAATCACCTATTAATCTGATCTATGATCAGCTGTTGTTGACACTTTGTAATTCAATGCCAACCTGAGGTGAAAAGCATATGTTCAGCCACTAAGGGTACATTTACACAACAATGTACTAAAAATAGAAAAGTTTTTCATTTGTGTTTTTCACGTACAGACAACAACATTGTCAAAGCGATCCCTGTTCACACAGATCCTTGAACACGACTAAAAATGCTGTATTCATGTCAGGTCAGTAGCTGACAAAGAAAGACTAAGCGCCTATAGACTGAACACGTAATAAGTATGAGCATGACCGTTTTCACAAATTCACGTTTTTGTAGTTTACATGGAGACAACAACAGTATCCTTTTTAAAAAAAACTTGGCTAATTCGTACAAATGCGTACAACCTCAATCGAACGAATTCATACATTTTTGTTAATTAATAATTTTGTGAATTAATACAATTGACCTAGCCCAAACCCCGCCCTTAAACCTACCCGTCACTGGGGTTTAGACAAATCATACGAATTCGAAAGATTGAGGTCATACAAATTCATACGAATTAGCCACCTCATAAAATATATACGAGTTGGTTGTAAGATAGCGTTGGCCAAAACATACAAAGTTTTATGTTTTTTAGTTGAATATATTTCACTACAAAATGCACTGACATTATTTTCAGTTTTGTAGAATTTATTATTATTTTCTAGCAATGCCCAATTAACCTCCTATCCAACACCATAGCAACCACCACACACATAGCAACTGCTTAACTAAAACCCCAGCACCCTAACAACACCCAAATATCCTAGAAACTAGCTAGCAAACACCCAAACACCCTGGCAGGTCCCTAGCAACCACCCAGAACAGTTACCACCAAGCAAACACCAAAACTTCATAGCTACCACCAAGCAACAACCCATAACCATCTTAGTTTCCACTTAGCAACCCTCCAAAACATCAAACACCCAGAAGATCTTAGTAATAATCCCTAGCAAGTACTCAAACATCCTAGCAACCACATAGTAACCAGCCTGAGCATCTTAGTAACCATTTGAAAAAAAACAAAAAAAAAAACAGAACATCCCAGTAACTGCTTCACAAACACCCAGACATGCTAGATACCAACCAGAACATCCTAGTAACCAACTAGAAACACTGTAGTAAACATCTAGCAAACACCCAAACACCCTAGCAACTACCTAGTGACCACCCAGAACATCTTATCAATTACCTAGCAAACAGCTAAACACCCTAGCAACTACCTAGCAACAACCCAGAACATCTTACTAATCACCTAGCAAACACCCAAACACCCCAGCACCTACCTAGCAACCACCCATCTTAGCACCCCCTAGCAAACACTCAACCTTCCTAACAACCACGTACAGTTGTAGACACCTAGCAATGTTACAGCAACCACTCCAAACATATGTCTATCTGTGTATCTATTTAATGTTCAAACTTATTTATTTTATTTATTTGTTTTTTTGGCGGCAAAGCTATTTGTCTATATCTACTACATTGTTTTTGTTGCACCAAAGTTGTGGAGTTCATAGTGTTAATCTTCTTTGTAGCGACTTTCATTTTGCATTCATAAAAGCCCTCCAACCGCACCATTTGCATTTTGATAGCACACTTTTCGCCTAAAGCCCAAAGTCCTATTGTGAGTTGATGGATTCAGTTTATGAAGCACTATATTATGCATATCATCCATACAGTAATATCAAATCAGCTAAATTACACTCTTCATTTAAGAGTTTTCAGACAAAAAGAGCTATCAGGTTATTTTCAAAGGACATTTCATAGATCATAAATATCTAAAATAAAGCCATTTATCGAAAGATGATCCTTGGTAATTGTTTTGCGTGCTTATATGAAGGAAATAGAGTAATATTGCAGAGTACAGTATGAGGCACAGGCACAAAAGCTCTTTTTGTTGCAGCGGTCCGGAGAGTGCGGCCCCTCCACTCCGCCTATTAAGCACTCCGATTTCGATTTCAAATTGGCCCTCGTTATTAATCCCAATCACCCAGAACAGAAAGACCACAGAGCTCTCCAAAACACATGTGCAAACCCCCACTGCATGGGCTGATTCTAATTAATTAATTACATCCCAGGTGATTTCACTTTAAGATTGGGAAAAAAATAGGGATGGAAACACTTCCCACAGGCTATACCAAATTGGCAGCTCTAAGTCTTGGAAAATAAGCACAGTATATACTGCCCTCAGGACTTTTTATGACTTTCGAGGTACTCCTACGCTCCCCCATTCTCTCGAAGGAAGGCCAGGAAAAGTCACCCTCTCGTGCTCCTACAGTATGATCTTCATGTTCTAGACAAGTATTTTTAAGCCGTTTGATCTGGAGTCAGTGGTGTAGGTGAGTCAAAGCATGAGCGGCTACTTCGAGGAAAAAAAAAATATTTTAGAAATCTGATCAGAGAACCAGAGAATTTTTCTTCCATGTCATCCATGAAGCTAAAGCAGAACATTCTGTCTGGAAAATGTTAATCAACAAACAAAGTTATAAGTTATTCCTCACAGCAGATATTCTGTGGAATATATAAATGAGAATCATATTTGCGCCTAAGAAGATTCGCTATACATGCACTTGCATAAAATACAAAAACAAAAAATATACAATACATATATTTTACAATACATAAAAAAATAAATAAATAAATAAATAAAAAATCAAAAGGGGGTTTCCGCAGCAATGCCAAAAAAACCCTTTTTTGGTTTCCCAAAGAACCTTTCAGTGAACAGTTCTTAAAAGAACCATTTCTTTTCTGTGCAGAACACAGAACACATTTAATAATCTAAAGAACCTTTTTTTCCCTATAAAGCACATCCATGGATGTTAGATGGTACTTCAAGAAACCATCAATGACAAAAAAGATGTTTTATTTTTAAGAGTGTATTCTCTTGCTGAAGGCTTCCAATGTGTTTTAATTGTAATTGTTTGTTTGTGTGTGTGTGGCAACTCAGTGCTGACCAGCACTTAAATATTGGACAGAACTAGGAATCCACCGATATTAAAATTCTGGATAATATGGCGATAATTATTTTCATGTTATGACTGAAGACTGATACAGTAAATAACCTGTATTTAAATTCTATACTACTGTAAATAATTTGTTTAAATAATCTTAAAAAATAAAATAAAATAAAATAAATAAAAAATCAATTAAATGAATTTGTACAATATTAAAAATAGATATTCACTGAAAGATGTGATAAAGATTACATTTAAGGAGTATTACATTATTACTGTTATTAGATTTAAGTGAGTGTTATATAAAAATATGACAAATAGGAGAAATTACCATGCATGAATAATTAACCAATAATGGCAAATATGTTGATCCAAAATTGTTATTTTTATATTTATTTATTTTAGCATTTATTTGTAAAGCAATACATATTTAAAATTAGATAAATCAGCAACCTTTAAAAGTAAATATTTATTCATTTATTATTATTATTATTATTATTATTATTATTATTATGGCCTTTTTAAAACCTCTTCTCAACAAGCCATATGATTTGAGGTATCATTAATGTCTACAGCACAACTGGCATGGGACATATTTAAAAGTATACTGAATGTATAATTTAATACAGTATGTATCATATTTAAATTTATTCCCTACACAATTTCATATTGCCATTTTATTGGGGAGACTGGGAATACACAGTGCAATGTGTGATTAAATATGCATACACTACAGAATGGTTATGGTGTTTATAGAATGTCTACATTACATTATCTTGTTAAATTTGCGCTGATGTATTTTGCATCTGTATTTCACACCCCAGTTCGCAACACAGCCAATTATCTCTAGGAGCCAAGTAAGGGCGCTTTGTCCCTGGGCTTATTGCCCTACAAGATTAAGTCACTGGAAAAGTTAAAGTTTTCCAAAGTCATCACTCCAAACAATAAGTCTTAGTTATGTTAATGTCTGACTGGCTAGTCTTGAATAATTACCCACTACAGCCTTCAAACATCCAATGTGGAAATGTAGAGACGTTGTGGGATTAGAGATGAGCTTGTTGGAAGCTCGGATATCATTTACTTTGGTTTTCTTCCCCGTTGGCGGAACGGTAATTAAGTTGCTGCAAGTCCCTAATTCCTTGTTCAGCCTCTGGCTGGTGGTCTCGAACGCATTGTTCGTCCATTATAGACATGTTTACTGGCTCTGGTAGCTTGACCCGTATTGCTGCCCGGACTCATAAACACGAGGGACTTGAGTGGGCTCCAAGGTTGGTGTTCTCACAGCCACAGTGAGACCTCTAGCCTGACAACCATCTGAGGAGAGGATGTATAAAGAAAATGAAACCCAAACTGAACGTGAGGTTGGGCTGTAAATGATATGACAACAGTCGAGATATAAACAACTTTTTCAAGTACTCGTGGGATAGTTGTGTTGAAAAACTATAATATGTTGGTTGCTAGGGTGGTTGAGTGTGCTTGTGATGAGAGAGTAAAGGTTTGGCTGGTTAGTAAGTAAGCATTTAGCTGGTTAGCACCTGATGGTGGGTGCTGTAACAAATGTATTTTGGAGGTAAATGTATTTTACTTCATTTATGGCACACATAATGAAGTGTGTGTGTGTGTGATATAATATAATATATAATATTTCACACACATACACATGTTATACATTATGTTATACGTTACAAATGTTATATATTATATATGAAGACCTCAGCAGTGGTGGAAAGCGTACAGAAAATTTATACTTAAGTACAAGTCCTGTTACATAGCTGATATAATACCCAATTACAAGTAAAAGTACTGGTGTTAAAAAAGCACAAAATACTCTTCTCAATAAACTACTAAAAATTCTAGTTACTTTTTAACCGGTGATATTTCAATATTTCAATTGAATCAAATCATAGATCCACATAGAAAAAAATAATAATAATAAAAAAAAAAAATAATATATATATATATATATATATATATATATTTTTTTTTTTTTAATTTATTTATTTATTTTTTTTCTATGTGGATCTATGATTTGCGCTTTGATGAACCTTATACAACCTTCTAATTCATAGGGCTGGAGGCTATCCCAGTTTCCTTCTTGCTGTGAGGCAACAGTGCTAACCACTGAGCCACCATAATGCCATTAAGATGTTTTTATATCTCATGAAACAAAATAAATCATTATTTCCAAGCTTCAAAAAGCATGACACATAACAGTAATCTATATAAACGGAACGGTTTAGTCCAAGAATTCTGAATAGACATGTTCGCTTAATATAATGAACAGATTTTAAATTAGGCTTTTATTGACATTGATTTTTCACTTTCAAATAAAATTTTCCTGATAATTTACTCACCCC
This sequence comes from Chanodichthys erythropterus, assembly GCF_024489055.1. NCBI lineage: Eukaryota > Metazoa > Chordata > Actinopteri > Cypriniformes > Xenocyprididae > Chanodichthys > Chanodichthys erythropterus. The sequence continues at coordinate 2,511,352 of NC_090230.1, forward strand.
CATGTCATCCAAGATGTCCATGTCCTTCATTTTTTAGTCGAAAAGAAATTAAGGTTTTTGATGAAAACATTCCAGGATTATTCTCCTTATAGTGGACTTCAGTGACTTCCAAATGGTTGAAGGTCAAAATTACAGTTTCAGTGCAGCTTCAAAGGGCTTTAAAGGATACCAGACGAGGAATAAGTGTCTTATTTAGTGAAATGATCGCCTTACCTATTCAACTTACAGAACGAACGCAGTGCCATTCCACTTTATCCGTAAGTGGAAAAGGGAAGGCGTAAGACATACAGCGTAAGCTTTTTGAAGAATATAAAAAGTGCGGTTTTGGCGGAACCACTTGGAAGGCGATCATTTGTTTATATAAAGCATACACATTTTTTTTTTTTTTTTTAAATGACTGATCGTTTCACTAGATAAGACTCTTATTCCTCGTCTATAATGCACAAGTCTATAATGCACAGATCTGTAATGTTAAACATTTTCTTTCTCACAGTTTAAGTGCAGTGTAACTGTGAAAAAGAATTTTATTTGAGACTCAAAAGGTGTTTCACAGGCGGCTTTATGTGCACGCTCTGAGTGTGACCACGAAACCTGCAGGAATGATTAAAAGTACCTGCAAACCCATGACAAAATTTAGGCTCTGTAACATCAACACTGCCAACACGGCAGTGTATCCGGACGAGTGAGTGACAGGAGATGGGTGTGTGTCAAACTCATTGCTGGACAGGATAGAGCGAGAACACAGTGCTGCAGCTCGACAATTGGAAGTTAGCTCATTCCCTGTATTGATATGTATTGAAATATCGATATTTTTTGCAATAGTACCATGTAGTTTGTTTCTCCAAACCTTCAGTCCATAAATCACTCTGAGCTCCTTCACTGTGTAGTTATGATCAGCTCTCCAGAATCTGCTGCAGCGGGTGCTTTTTTTCAGTCCAAATCAGGATTTTTTTATTGGTCCGTTTATGATTAGATATCTTTACTGGCTACTGAAATGCCAGTGAAAGGTTTGAATATGAATTCAAATTGTAGATCTACACGGTAATGGATTATGATTTAAAAATATACTCCTAAAAGTAAAAGTACCCCAAAAATCTACTTACTAAACTGCTCTACTTACTTATTAAATCTATCATTACTTCCACCCCTGGACTTAAGATGCAAAAGCCACTAAATGCAACCTCCGTCAAAAATTAGATAACAATATTGAGCGAATGCTCCACGCACATAGTATATGTTCATCAAATACTTTTGCTTCAAACCCGCTAAATCCCAGCGACAGTCCATTGAGAAATACCGGTTCATTGGCATAAACCTCTAAACACCACTTCTCTTTGCCAGCAGAAGCCTTAGTTCAAGCAACAATATGTAAATGTTTCACCACTAGAGGCCGCCTATTCAAAACAAAGGCATAGCTTGATGACGCTGAGTTTGAGCGCGGAATCTTGGGAGATGTTGTCTTCGCCTCACAGTCAGTGGAAAAGAATCGGGACGGGACTCGGGCAGAAATCAATTTTCATGGATGTGATTATTAACGTTATTGTAGTATCAAGCAGAGCAGTGCGAGTGCTGTTGAAACGGAACAAGGCTGCTGGATCGATTGGTAATGAGAGACGAATGCGACACATGCCTTGCAAGCAGTGGAGCTCTTATTATGCCGCTTCCGCTTTTTCTGGTTAAGAGAATGAGGTAACAGTGCTGTTTTATCATATTAGAGACATTTGACTGTGTTGAAAATGATGTTATAAAGTTACTCTGTGTGTTCGCTCAGCGGCTGCTGTGAGATACCTGTTGCACACTGCAGTAAGCTATTTTTAGATTTTAGAATATCATTCATGCATGCTGGGTGGCTTGTGTTGAAATATAAATGGTATGCAATTAATTACAAAATGTATTGTATGATGGAGAAAATGCTGTATTAGCCATTTGACAAAATAGTTTTTCTCTGAGGCTTGGTAAAAGCATGGTACTCTTTAAAGAGATTTAAAGAACAAGGCTAAAGGACATTGTTACTGTGGCAATAACAGGATTTTGCAAGTAACATGTAAACACAACATCTTGGTTACAAAGGTAACCCTCGTTACCTGAAGGAGGGAACAGAAACGTACGTCGGACAGACCGACGAATAGGAATCTAGCTAGAGAGATCTACTTCGAGTGTAACTACAACAAGCCAATGCACATTGGCATGCAATCATATACATCAGCGGCTCGCCTTGCAGTGTGGGTATATAATGAGCAGCAGGTGTGTTGCATCTTCAGGTTTTCGCTGAGGAGACGAACCGAGCAGGCGGCAGCATGAGCGGGACAACTACTGTGGCGACGGGATGTACGTCTCCATTCCCTCCTTCAGGGAACGAGGGTTACCTTTGTAACCGAGGCGCTCCCATTCAGTCGGTCACGTTTGACGTATGTCGGACAGACCGACGAATAGGAATCCCTACCAAATCGCCACAGGAGCTGCCCCCTTTCAGCGCTCTGTTGTAAGCCACCTGAACCCCCTTGCCTGAGGACGGTGGGACAGGGCTAATACAGAGAGTGTCGATCACTGCTGTTCCCCAAAACCCATTCAGTGAGACTATTGGATAATGCTGGGAAAGCGTATCCTTTCGCTGGGAAAGGAACGCTGCAGAAGCCACATCCTTCCCCGAAGGAGTTATGTGGAGAAGTACATATGGACTAACCCCGTAGGGCTGTACTACATATGGAAGAACTGGGGTGACTCCAACTCGATGAGAGGTGGGTTCTCCCAGAGGGAAAGACACAGGCTTCGTTTAGGAGCAACCGTGGAACCAGCCATATGGAATCCCCATAGGGTCGTACATATGGAACCCAGCCTAAACCCGGTTCTAAAGGATACAACGGAGTATAGGCCTGGTGCCAGACACTCCACCACGTCGGCTGCCTAAGGGAGATTGGAGGACTCGACAGGGTCTTCCTTGTAGGGAGTCTCTGGAGAAAAGAAGCGCATGTTGTGCAGCAAGCCGACCATAAGCCGGGGCCTCTCCACGGGAGGAGACCGGCTCAACACGAAGGCTATAGAATCTAGCGAACGTGTTACGTGACGCTCAGCCCGCTCAGCGAGGTGCCACGAGCCAACGCCCAGGAGGATGTGACACCTCTCGTGGAGTGCGCATGCAGCCTGAGCGGGCAGGGCACACCCTCAGCTTGGTAAGCCAGGGCGATGGCATCCACTATCCAGTGGGCCATCCTCTACTTGGAGAAAGCCTTTACCTTCTGCTGGCCTCCGTAACAGACAAAGAGCTGGTCTGAGGTCCTAAAGCTTTGGGTTCTGTCTATGTACAGTTGCAAAGCCAGGGCTGGGTCTGTCTCCTCCGAGGGCAGTGCTTGCAGGCTCACTACCTGGTCCCTGAAGGGAGTGGTAGGAACCTTGGGCACATAGTCAAGCCGGGGTCTCAGTACCACGTGGCTGTCACCTGGCCCGAACTCTAGGCACTATTCATTGACCGAAAATCACTGCAGGTCCCCTACACTCTTGATGGAGGCCAATGCAACCAGCAGCAAAGTCTTCATGGACAGAATCTTTAAGTCTGCTGACAGCAAAGGCTCAAAGGGAGAAATCTGGAATGCTCAAAGCACCAGAGCAAGGTCCCAAGAGGGTATAGAGGGGGGTCGAGGAGGATCCAACCGTCTCGCCCCCCTAAGGAACCTGATGACCAGGTCGTGCTTGCCAACGGATTTACCATCTATGCGGTCGTGATATGCGGAGATAGCAGCAGCATGAACTTTGAGGGTGGAGGGGGACAGCCTACGCTCCAACCCTTGCTGCAGGAAGGAAAGCACGACTCCGATCGAGCATCTCCGGGGGGTCTTCTCGGCGAGAAGAGCACCACATGACGAACAGGTTCCACTTCGAGGCATAAGCATGTCTCATGGACGCAGGTGCCAAAGAGTGCCCCGTCTCTGAGAAAGAAGGTCCTTCCTCAGAGGAATGGGCCAGGGATGGGCTATCGCGAGGAGTGAGAGTTCTGGGAACCAGGTTGGGCCAATAGGGTGCAACTAACAGGACCTGCTCCTCGTCCACACTGACTTTGCACAGGGTCTGTGAGGCAGACAGGTCTACCTGAGCCTCTCCGAACTCTCTCCAGATCAGGACCACCTGGGGGTGGAGTCGCCACACTCCCGGCAGCACAGCTTGTGAGAGCTCATCGGCCGCACGGTTGAGCACACCGGGGACATGAATGGCACAAAGCGACCTCAGATGCTTCTGACTCCACAGGAGGAGATGGCGGGTGAGTTGAGACATTATACGGGAGTGTAGACCACCTTGACGGTGGATGTACGCAGCTCAGGGGGCTCTCTTTGCGAGGGCAGCCCGAAGTGGCGTCAGAGTGTGCCGAGCAACACTTACCTGGTTCCACGGATGGACAGAGGGAGCAGTCAAGGCTTTGGCTGCCCGCTGCTCGCTGCTGTCCACTGGCGACAGAAGAGGGGGATGAGAGTGGTGAGATTCTTGCCCACCATCTTGCCCTCGTCGTAGTTACACTCGAAGTAGATTGGCCTATCTAGTGAGATTCCTATTCGTCGGTCTGTCTGATGTACGTCGAACGTGACCGACTAAATGGGAACAGTGCTTCATGTGCTGCTGTAACTCTGACAGAAACAGACAAAAAAAAATAAAAAAATAATGATAATAATAATAAACAAAAAAACTGCTCTATTCCACCCACAACAAAGTGAAACAAGACAGACTTTTTGCAGCGAAAGACCAATTTGTTAAATACCAATGAACTGACTAAAGTGATTTCTTTTTTTAAATAAGGCATTTCAATTACTAATAACCTTTTCATTGCCATTAAAGTGAAATTGCTGAAATTACTGAAGAACTTGATTAAAAATGCTCATTTAAAAGAAAAAAAAAAAAAAAGTCAGACGGTCTTAGAAAGGGCCTACAGAATTTATAAATCATACAATTTCAGCATGGTCTATCATGTTTTCCTTTCGGTTGAATATTTCATAGAAATTGTCAGTGCAGTGACCTTTGACCTGTTAGATGGTTTACCATGTGCCTCATCACTCGCCCTGGAGTCCCTGCATGAGAACCGACACAGTCCTGTGGAATGTGAAACGGAACGCCTCCCTCCAAGACTTGATACCAGGACACATATTTATTTGCTCATTCATCACCGAGCATGAACTTTGACCCATAACACTGGATCTTTTCCCACTTGCCCAGACGGTTTGCCTTGGATACAACATGGTAAGTCTGCTCCTCATGTGGGATCTCTGCAGGGTTCCTCCTCAACAGCCCCATTCACTGAGCGCACGACCCATATGGTCCAAATAGGCCAGATTTGTTCTGCATTTTATTGCAGCTAAAAGAAGCCTTTGTTGCTTTTTATGTTATTGTGCTGTCTCACAATCTCACAATGATCATTCAACTCCTGTTAACCAAGAACCTCTATAAATCACAATGGGTAAGAAGGGCAAATGTAGAGTCAGGCCTCAAATCTTGGCGTCTTGGAATGCGGCATAAAGAATAAAGTGCATTTAGTGTGCATTGCTTGACTGGTAATAAAATGCATATGCACAATGCTCTTCCCTGTTCGTGCGCTACATAGAAAGCTTAAAACCTCTGTAGGATCCTTTAGCCTTTTACTAAAAGACCAAAGATCACAGATGAGATAGGACCATGTTTCTGTGAATTTAAAGAAAGACACTATATTAATCTGCTATTTGCATTCAACAAGTTTAATGAACAAGGACACAGTGTACAATAAATGCACACGCATTTGTGCATTATTACATGACAAAAAATGTAGTAGTAATGACTAGATAATAATCTAGATTACTCATTTTAGTTAACTTGTTTATCACATTGATTTGAAATGGTGAGTATATGAAATATAATGTATAATGTATAATGAAATGGTGAGTATATGAAACAGTGTTAATTGCCATTTTTATGAATTCAAACAATGCAATGTTTGAACGACGCTCGGGACAGTTGATGGGCCAGTGCTGCATTATCACGAAAGTACATACTTCATCTGCAGCAGCAACAGCAGCATTAAAGGGATAGTTCACCCAAAAATGAAAATTTGATGTTTATCTGCTTACCCCCAGCGCATCCAAGATTTAGGTGACATCGTTTCTTCAGTAGGACACAAATGATGATTTTTAAGTCAAACCGTTGCCGTCTGTCAATCAAATAATGTGGGTCAATGGGAACTTCTTTTATAAGAGTAAATAAAACTTGCTTAGACAAGTCCAAATTAAACCCTGCGCTCGTGACGACACATTGATGTGATGTCTAGCACTCATTGAAGTATATGCGCGAGACATCACTGCCGTTGTTAGAGCATGATCAGACCTCACTAAACGAGTGCTGAACGCAGTTGGACATAGTGGTGTTTTATAGGTAAAAAATTATATAAATACTGTTCAGTTTCTCGCACAAACCGATCGTTTCGTGTCTTAGGACATCAATGTGTCGTCACGAGGCGCAGGGTTTAATTTGGATTTGTCTAAGCAAGTTTTATTTACTCTTATAAAATAAGTTCCCATTGACCCACATTATAAGACTGACAGACCGCAACGGTTGGAGTTAAAAATCATCATTTATGTTCTACTGAAGAAACAAAGTCACCTACATCTTGGATGCCCTGGGGGTAAGCAGATAAACACCAAATTGTCATTTTTGGGTGAACTATCCCTTTAATCAACAGCAGCAGCTAGGCAGATCTACTGAACCAAATACATTAACATTGCCATATTCTCTTTTTATATATGCAATACATTCTTTTTTTTCTCCAGAATTATTCAGAACTGCACTAACAATTGCACAAAAAAATCTTGGGGTCTGTAAATTGCTTATGTTCACCAAGGCGGCATTTATTTGATCAAAAATATAGTGTTGATAATATAATCTTACAAAATATAAATACATTTGAAATGCAGTTCTAATACAATTCAAGCTAATACACACAAGCCTGTTTCGTCTGTCTCTGGGATCCTTTGGGATTTATTTAAATTTACATCGATTTCATGGCTTCATGCTGGCACCGGGATTAAATCTACTTTGTCATCACATGCGCCTAGACAGAGAAACATGACACCAGTGAAGACGATCTGGAGTCATGCTTTCTTCACAGATTACAGGCTACTGAAAGCGTTTCAGGGTGAAGCAAAACATCTTCAATGAAAACCCATAGTTGAAGCTCATGACTTGCCAGAATAGCTCTGGCAAAAGGACAAAAGACAATAAACCTCTGTAAATGTGTGAAATTAGATTCTGACACCATTTTGGTAGAAAACGATCAACATTGGCTGTGATTGAATATTTTGGATGTTTGCACATTTACGCTTATAAGAAAACCGCTGCATGCACTGCAGAACCATTTAAAGTTTCTTTTTTTTTTTTTTTTGAAGAAAATATGAGTTGTCTGATATAGCCTATTGTGGGTGGTTATTTATAAATAAATAAATGGAATTTTGTTACTTTCATGTTAAAGGAGTCACTTATAAGTTTTTTTATTTATTCATTAAATTATTTGAAGCATCATTCAAAAATATAACTGTATTAAACAGTTATTAACTTTAGTTTTTTTTTAGTTTAATTCATTTTTCATTCAGTTTTAAGCACTTGTATTGTTGTAAGTATTGCTACCTCTGTTTCATATGGCAATGATGTGTTTTGATGTTATGCCTAACAAACACCACTGAACTGGTAAAATCACGGTCACACCTGTTCTATTAGCTGTGCCTTGTTGCATCAGTTGATGTCTGTTTTGAGTCGCTAATATATCCACAGACTTTTATCTGAAAAGCTGCTGATCTGTCTGAACCACGTTGAGCAGAAAGGACATTATTTGGCCGTGATGAAAGTGACATGTGATTTTACATGTGTTGCCCCTGTTTTATGTCACTGACAAAATAAGCGAGCCAGATTTCACCTTTGACTCTACCGACATTACCGCACGGGGTCCAGATGATGTAATACACTGCTTATACAGCATCCTCCGGGTGTTAAACGTGACCTACCGACCCTCACTTTACCAACGTCTGCGGATTACTGTTCTCAAGAAGGAATGTGATTAAATGAGGTAATTAATTAAAATGTGACATGAAAAACAAATGTCCCACAAAGAAATACTGTCTCCAAAGAACTCAAGCTCATGACTAGTTTGTAACAATTACCATCGCCTCTCAGTAGGGCCAAATGTAATGATTTTTCAAGGAAAATTATGTTTAAAGCCCAGCTGACGGGGTGTATAATATAGCATAATTAGAAATTAAAACAGCCTCCTTGAATGTAAATAGAGACTGGGAGAATGGGACAATGTGGTTTTCATTGCTGGGAACAACATATTTTAGTAAAGGAAACTGGGAACTTCAAAAACGAAGAAGAAGAAGAAGAAAAAAAGGGCCAGAATTCCAACAGGCAAAGACAATATTTCATTAGTTGATTTTGAAAGACAGAGTAAAACATGAATGATTGTTTTAATTTAAAGAGGAATGCCCAACTGTTCTGAATTAAGACCTTACTGTGATAATCTCTTTTAAAAAATCAATCAAAAAGTCAATATGTTCTGCATCCATCACATCATTCTGTTGTGAGTTTCAAATAGACAATTGAAGTGTTAGTTCATCCAAAAATGAAAATTCTGTCATTAATTACTCACCCTCATGTTGTTCCAAACCCGTAAGACCTTCGTTCATCTTCGGAACACAAATTAAGATATTTTTCATAAAATCCGATGACTCAGTGACGCCTGCATTGCCAGCAAGATAATTAACACTTTCAATGCCCAGGAAGCTACTAAAGACATATTTAAAACAGTTTATTCAACAATATCTAGTGATGGGCGATTTCAAAACACTGCTTCATGAACATTCAAAGCTTTATGAATCTTTTGTTTCGAATCAGTGGTTCAGAGCATGTGTCACTGCCAAAGTCACGCCTCCCAGTGGTGAATCATTGAAATTTTTAAACACTTATGATGTAACGGAGCCTCATTTACTGAAATCATGTGACTTTGGCAGTTTGATACACGCTCTGAACAACTAATTCGAAACAAAAGATTTGTAAAGCTTTGAAGCTTTATTAAGCAGCGTTTTGAAATCGCCCATCACTAGAAATGATTGAGTAAAGTCGTAATTTAGTTTTTTGGCGCACAAAAAGTATGCTCGTCGCTTCATAACATTAAAGTTGAACCACTGTAGTCATATGAACTGTTTTAAATACGTCTTTAGTTGCTTTCTGGGCATTGAAAGTGTTAATTATCTTGCTGTCAATGCAGGCCTCACTGAGCCATCGGATTTTATGAAAAATATCTTAATTTGCGTTCCAAAGATGAACAAAGGTCTTATGGGTGTGGAACGACATGTGGGTGAGTAATTAATGACAGCATTTTCATTTTTGGGAGAACTAACCCTTTAAGCCTAGTTTTAGTATTATGGCACTTTTTTTTTTTTTTTTAAAGTTATAATTAAGATTAAATAAAACATCTAATCTTATATATGTTTTATTAAAGAAAACTGCTTGAGACTATGTGTACGTTTACACGATAACAATGTTTTCACGTTTTTCACATACAGGCGACAGTGTTGTCATAACCATCCCCATTCACATGCAAAGGTTTATGTTTTCAGGCCCCAAAACATTGAAAAAGTGTTATGTTTTTAGTTAAAAAATGGTGTCGTGTAGAGGGACCCTAGATCCAGCAAGGAACCCCATGCTGACAGTTATTTTCACATTCTCTCTCTCTCTCTCTCTCTCTCACTCACTCACTCACTCACTCACTCACTCTCACACACACACACACACACAAAAATCAGCATGAATGTTATTAAAACTAAGATGTATAAAATAAATTATTTACATACACACTCTTCTTTTAATTGATAGATGCAGCATATACTGTAGGAATAAGCTTGAAATTATGTTTTGTTCAAAGAATTACGTTATTTTTGTATTCAAGTAAATTTAGATTATCTTTACACAAAATATAATTATGATAATTATAACCCAAACAACTCTTCACAACTTTCATGATTCTCTCAAATACAATTTATCTTGCTTGCAAACACGCCTCCATTCAAAATGTCTCCATTTAAATCCAGTTTAAACCAAGACTAAACCAATAAGCACAAGAATCTATATAGTCCAATGACAAAATGCAATGATACCGCAGACATCTGCTTAGCGTTTTCCGCTCCTCAAAGATTTATTGCGCTCTGTGTAGAGGAAAAAAGAATGTTGTTCATAAATGTTCCCTGTCCAAATAAATCACCTCATTTGCAAACAACTTGCCTTGTAAAACATATATAGGGACACCATTAGCATTTATATAGGTATAAAAGGATTAAGAGCGCTTTAGATACACTTTCATTGATTTTCCTTGTGTGTTATTAGCTTTAGGATTAAAGTAGGTTGGAGAACAGGTGCCTGTGTGAAATGTGGGGCTGCTCCCTGTGTCACGGGATCTCTGGGAATAGGCTTTTGCAAAAGAAGGCCATCTTCACAGTTAAAGTGAAGCTCTATAGTCTGGCTTGGCCTGGTAAAAGACTGTGAGCGGCATGCTTGTCACTTTGGGGGTGCTCCCTCGGGACAGAACATAATTATGAAATGACAGGCCTGAGGCCAGATTAAATCCGCTTTGAACCTCCCCCTAATCACAAATCACACGGCAGCCAGCGGCTGTGGCTTCCCTCAGAAACTGTACCAAAAACCTTTCACTGGAAAAGGGTCAGGTTTGAAGGTAACTTGAGGGTATGTGAACCTCCCTTACCTAGTTTTTAGCAGTTAGCCTTCAGTCTGTCAACAGGTTGGAAAGACCATGGCTGAAGCCCAGTTAGCTTTCTTATGCTACATGCTAAAATTTCACTGGTGAGGGGAAAGGTTGTTCTAAATGTTAGTAAAAACTAAACTACATCATAAAATAGCATCTTGATGCCAAAAAACCCTTTCATATACTGTTAGTATGTGATCATTAGCATATAGCTAAATTCAGCTACCAATTCATTACTTTACACAAACATTTTTTTTTTCTAGTACAGACGCTGCTGCCTTTGTGAAAAAAAAAAATAGTACACATTAGCATACTTTTTTTTTTTTTTTTTAATTAGCTACATTGTATGATATCATACTAACACAAAAATACATTTACTTTTTCATTTCTATTGAAAGTCATGTATTTAAGTATATTTGTAATTACACATTGTCATGATGAAGTTGTGATTTACTACATTTAAAATATATTAACTTTACAGGTCCCACTTTATATTAAGTGGCCTTAACTACTATGTACTTACATAAAAAAATAAGTACAATGTACTTATTGGGTTCATATTGAATTGCAAAACACATTTGCAGCTATTGAGGTGGGATACGGGTAATGTTAGGGAAAGCTTTGGTGGTATGGGTAGGTTTAAGGGTTGGGGTAAGGGTTAAGGGATGGGTCAACAGTGTAATTATAAATGTAATTACAGAAATTTATTAGAGATGTAATTACATGCAGGTGTTTTTAAAATATAAGTACAATGTAAAAACATGTATGTACACAGTAAGTGCATTGTATCAATGGTTATATTTCAAATAACAGAAATGTGAGGTGACAACGCATTTAAAACCAATACAACCTTTGAGAGCAATTGCCTCGTTGTTGTGACTCACAGCTTCATGAGGACAGAGACTGAGGCTTACATCGTTTGATGTCATTATATGTGAAGGATGTTGGAAGGCTGGCTTGGTTTTGTCATCTGTTGGATGTGGTCCTGTCATAGTGGTAATGGTGGGCTATTCATGGCTACATGATGTGTGTTTCAACCATGTGTTTCTTGAAAAAGAGAACATCTCACTCCACATGCATAAAATGTCAAAATATATTGCATGCTTAGAAAATGACTAATGACATAAACAGCCCCCTTTTTTAGTTTGCATTGAATGTTTAATTCTGACATTAAAGACAAAAAATAAACTGGTTGAGGGCAAATGTGCATGCAATTTGAAAATATGTCAGTTACATATTTTAATTGGCACAGGAATTGACTTTTTACCACCCAGTTGTGGTTAAACAATGATTATTTTGGGTTCCTGAACTCTATCTATGACAAGAGCAGGACAGAGCAGTGCTTGTAATTTGGAGTGCATGTGATTATCAATGACAGCAAATTGCCAAAGTTGCAATTATGAATTAATTAGCTGCTTTGTCATTTCTACAGAATTAATTAACATTGAAAGGGAAGCTGATTTTTTTTTATTTTTTTTTTTTATACAACATAATTCAAATAAACCTGCCACGGTGCCTGTTGTTCAATCAGCCATGAGAGTGAATATTGTCACATCGCCACTCATACAAGACAAACAGGGGGACATTGACACACTTAATAATAATGTAATTTATCTTGTAAAGTATTTGATTGGTATTGTTTTACAAAATATGTTACTCTAGAACTATTATGTTAACTAAGATTAAATATTTGAACCTTATTGTAAAATGTGAACACATTTTTTTAGTAAAAGTGCCTTTAAAGGTCCCCCAATATATATATAATATATATAGTGTTGGGGGTAACGCATTACAAGTAATGTGAGTTGCATAATCAGATTACTTTTCCAAGTGACTAAAATAACATTAATTTTAAATTTACAGCAAAATATCTTTATTTTAATATCTTTTACTTTTTAAGTTACTTTTCCAAACAAGTTTTTTTGTTTGTTTGTTTGTTTTTTTGGTAACACTTTATTTTAAGGTGACATAGTTACGTGTTATTACAGGTGCTTACTATAGTAATAACAGTAAATTATGCATAATTACTCATTAACTTACTTAACTAGTCCTAAACCAAACCATAACTATAAAGTAAGTATATGTAGTTAATTAATATTACTCAGTATTATTTGAGTAAAAACAATGTAACTATATCAACTTAAAATAAAGTGTAACCTTTTATTTATTAATTTATTTATTTATTTCAAATATTCATTGAAGATTGTCTTTTATTTTGGTCAGAAGACGTAAAATATAGTTCACAATTCGTATGACTGCTTATGTTTTGTCATGTTTTTGGAGCTTAGACATTGTAACTTTTTTTTTTTTTTTTTTTTTTGTGTTTCACGGAAGAAAGTAAGTTGAACAGAGTTGGAATGGCATAAGGGTACGTAAATGACAGAATTGTTTCTTTAAAGGGATAGTTCACCCAAAAATGAAAATTTGATGTTTATCTGCTTACCCCCAGCGCATCCAAGATGTAGGTGACATTTCTTCTTCAGTAGAACACAAATTATGATTTTTAACTGCAACCGCTGCTGTCTGTCAGGCAAATAATGGGAGTGGATGGGAACTTCAGAGTAAAAAAAAGAGTAAATAAAGCTTGCTTAGACAAATCCAAATTAAACCCTGCGGCTCATGAGGACACATCGATGTCATTAGACACAAAATGATCGGTTTGTGTGAGAAACTGAACAGTATTTATATCATTTTTTACCTCTAAAACACCACTACGTCCAACTCCGTTCAGCATGTAGTGATGTCTGACAACGGAAGTGATGTCTTGCACTCATTGAAGTATATGCACGAGACATCACTGCCGTTGTCAGAGCCCGATCAGACATCACTAATAGAGTGCTGAACGGATATAAATACTGTTCGGTTTCTCACACAAACCGATCGTTGCATGTCTTAGGACATTAATGTGTCGTCACGAGCCGCAGGGTTTAATTTGGATTTGTCTAAGCAAGCTTTATTTACTCTTACAGATTGTGTCCCCATCCACTCCCATTATTTGCCTGACAGACGGCAGCGGTTGCAGCTAAAAATCATAATTTGTGTTCAATTGAAGAAAAAATGTCACCTACATCTTGGATGCGCTGGGGGTAAGCAGATAAACATCAAATTTTCATTTTTGGGTGAACTATTCCTTTAAGAATGTTGCATGTACTTGTGCATATAAACTGTTTAGCATGCTAAGTTGATTGCTCATTCAATAAAAAATAAAACAATGTTGTGATAAAACAATTTCTGCCAGATAAAAACTACATATGTCTCACTTAAGTGATCGTATAAAAAAAACATGTAAAAAACAAAAGGCGCTCAACTCCTTCTTCTCCCCATTTCCTTTCAAACCATCAGGACCTTCAAGGTCTGGTCAGATCACTTTGTCTCCACATCTGGTTCCAATTCACTGCAATTAGCTGAGCTAGCTTGGGAATGTTGCACTCTCTCACATTTTTTAACCTTCTTTCTCTGTTTTTGAGTATCTCTGCCCATCTTTCTCTTTGTCTATTTATGTACGTCTCTCAAACTTTACACATATTTGCAGTTTCCTGTTATTGTAACTGTGGCTGTAGCCTAGCCTGAGGTTACAGTAACAAGAGGCTATGAGAAAATATTGTTTTAATCAACTGTAAAATTTAAAGATAAATGTCATCCAGAAAATTATATTTTTATCTCATTCTGAGGAAAAAAAAAAAACAAAAAAATAAAAATACAACATTATGCCCAACAAGCTAAAACATTAAGAACAGCTTAGTAATGCGCAGCTGGTAAACACCCAGAACTAGCTATAAACAAGCTAAAACACTCAGAAAACACTCTTAACACTTAGAGCTACATAGAAAGCCCAGACAACCACCCAGGGGTGCGTTTCCCAAAAGCATCGTTAGCCAACTAACATCGCAAGTTCTGTCGTTACTAACATGGTTCAACGATTTGGTGTTTCCTGAAACCATAGTTCAAACAAACATTCGCAAACTGCATCGCAGACTTGTGTGGTTCGACAGATCTCGAGCTATGGTGAGAAGCATAGTTTCTTGTTTTTATGACATGTGGACTTAATAAATCCTTATCTTGAGCAAAATAAGCAAGCTGACATTAAGTACAATGGATATATTTTATTTCAAATATATACAAATGTCATTTACATATTTTAGTTTGCCAAGAGATTTTAAGAAAAAAAGTGTAACTGACATGATGGCACTTTACAATTTCTTAAATATAAATATTTTTTTTTTTTTTTTTACACAAAAGCATCGCTTCGCTTCAGAAGGCCTTTAGTAACCCCCCGGAGCAGTGTGGAGCACATATTTATGATGGATGGATGTGGATGAAAGCACTTTCTTCAGCTCAAATTCATTGATCACTATTACTGCCATTATAAACCTCGGATGCATCAGGATATTTATTAACATTTCTGTAATTATATTCATCAGAAAGAAGAAAGTCATATACACCTAGGATGGCTTGAGGGTGAGTAAAGCTTGGGCTAATTTTAATTTCAAAGTGAACTAGTCCTTTAAAGAGTGTGCATGTGCGTTTGTGCTCTGGTACGTAAGAACAAGCCTATGATTGAATCTGGAAATAAAGCAAAATAACAGAAAAATGAGAATTAGTCTTCAGATACCATGTCCAAAATGTACAGAAAAAAAAAAAAAAAAACTAGCATTATTTGATCTCAAACGGATTCATTTAAATAAGTTATTACTCCATCAGTCATTCACCAACGTGGCTGAACGACAGTTTTGTGACAATACGGTTTCGGGAAACAGTCATGACTAGCTAGTTGATTTGTTCAAAAATGCACCATACTATGTTAGTGAAGCAGAGAGTTACATTGTTGTAACATTGTAACAATGTGCACGTAAACCTCACTTCCCTGGCCACAAGAGGTGCGCTAACGACTGACGCTAGACTAGACACTGCAGTCTTTAGCATCCTTGTTAGTGCCAGTTTGAAGCCCGCTCAGTGTGGTGCGAGTAGAACCGAAAGGGTTACATTGGTGCCATGACCCAGATGGGAGTGAGGTTTAGGGGGGTGAATGTAATGGAGACCAGCTAGTAAGAGCTATGCAAGTAAACCTCACTCCCCTGGCCTCAAGAGGATCTAGCAAATGACGCTAGAGATTGTGGTCTTTAGTGTTCTTGTTAGCGCGCCCGCCTCCCATGATGGAAACACCAGTTCCAATCCCGCTTGAACAGTGCAAATAGAACCGAGGGGGTTATACATAAACGCTCAGAAAGAACTTAGCATCACATTGAAAGCCCTGGCATGTGCCCAGAACAAGGTAGCAGCTGCTAGCAACAAGCAAACACTCAAAACACCTTAGCAACTGGCATCCATTGCAAATGGTTTTGATTTTTGCATGAACAAGCACATTTTCCTAGATGTTGTGTAGCATGGATATAAAAAAGGAAACTCCTGGTGATATTTAAAACATGATAAATAGAGTAATTGCTTGTTTCAAGCTACAAAACAAACTGATGCCCTGGTCTACAGTGTTATTTAGATATGTATGCTGATGCCAAATTCATGCAGACTTGACGGTTGATATTTCAGCGTTGTGTTGTGATTTCCTTGGTAACCATAGAATAATCATCCAAGAGACCATATTTTAAATCCTCAATAAAATGGTTCCTTTGGTGGGTACTGTTTTCTCTGCTGTGTCATAAATCCATGCCTCTTTTGAACACTCATACAAATCGACAGAAAATAAAACCAGGTCTGGAACGGATGTTAAATATGTTCTTTGGGATTTCTGTTAGCCACATCACATGTTTAGCAAATCCGCAACTAGCTTGTCTTGTGAAGTGAGAGGTCAGAAGTTTTAAAGGTCCATTAGTGACAAAGACTTTCAAATCAAATACTAAAGCAAGTGTTTAATGCATTCATATTGCTGAAGATACAATGTATCTGTCAGACAAATGACCCGAGAAACATGACCTGTGATGGATATGGTATACTGTACATTCTCAAATGTTGTATCTCTCTAATTTCTACTAAATAATAAATGTGCTGATCTTCACATTGTCCAGTTCAATAGCTTGATTTTTGAAAGCAGCAAAATACCTTTGACTTCTGTAATGAAAATTATCAGCTGGATGACAATAAAAAATCTAATCTATCATCTATGGGTTATTCATCATTTAGCAGATGCCTTTTTGTCCAGAGCATCATACAGTTCTCTTACAATAAAGACAATCCCCCAGAGCAATGTTGGGGTTAAGTGCTTTTCCCAAGGGCACAATGGTATTCAGGGAACTCAAGAGTTCACAGGTCACTCTCCCCAGGGTTGGAACCAATGACCTTTAGGTAACCAGCCCAGATATTTAACAGAATAGTTAACATAAAATGTAAAAATCTGTCATGTTGTTCTGTAAAAAACTTTTCTGACTTTCTTTCTTCCATGGAAAACAAAACTTAAAATAAATAAGTAAATAAAATCTCTGATATTTATACATTTTATTTTGAGTTTCTCGTAAATCTTACTTTATATCTCGCAATTGTGACTTTATTTGTCACAACTGGAACTTTATTTCATAATTGCATTTTTTTGTTTCTTATGACTCACTGGGACAATTTTATATCTTACAATAATGGGTTTATTTGTGGCTTTATATCTTGCAATTTCGTCTTAACCAAAATTGTGACTTTATCTCGTAATTGTAACTATTTCTTGTGACTGCAACTTTATATCTTACAATTTTGACTTTATCTTGCAAATATGAGCATTTCTCAAAAAAATATGACTTTATATCTTACAATTGTGGCTTTATATATCACAATGTAACTATAATGTAACTTGAAATTACAAGCTCACTAAAATTGCAACTTTATCTCACAATTGTGACTTTCTTGTAACTGCTACTTTATACCACATAATTATGTCTTTATATCTTACAATGTGGCTTTATATCTCAGAAGTATAACTATTTCTCAAAATTATGACTTTATGTCTAACAATTGTGGGTTTATATATTGGAATGTAACTATGTTTCACAATTACGACTTTACCAAAATTGGTAACTTTATCTCGTAATTGTGACAGTTTCTTGCAACTTCAGCTTTATATCTAACAATTACTATGAATGGGAGAAACTGCAACATGCAATATGGTGGAATAAGTCCTTCATTCTAAGTAAAAGTGCCAATCTCCAGTTGGTTCAGGGAGCCATGGGTACAGTCATAACCTGAAACGTTCCCTTTCAAGGGAACTTGTGTTGCGTCTGAAGTTACGATGCTATGGAATCATTAATACTCACTCTGCTGTACTGGCAAGTGTCTGTCTAACATGAATCCTGGTGAGCACAACCTAGGACATGAGCACCTGGGACCTTGGTGTGGAGTCCAAGTCTAGTTTGTAGATCCTCACAAATGTGTGAGGAGAGGACAAGCCCACATCATCACAAACTTCTTGTAGAGGTAACCCTGTTAACAAGGCTTTGGAAGCTGCCGTACTTCTAGTTGAATGGGCTCTGACAGCCAACTTAACCTAATTTGCATTTTTTTTTTTTTTTTTTTTTCTCTTTTTGCAAATTTTGAAAAGATTCGCTTCATGTTTGGAAAAAAATCACAATAATCATCAGCTCAATGATTTACTGCAGAGCAAGTTTTGTAAGCAATCAAATATTACTGTCACTGTCATTTGATGGATCTGGTAAAGAAGCTGTCAGCGATCAAAATATAGATTTTGAAGATGTTGAAAATGATAGTTTTGAGAATATGGTTGAGATGGCAATTATTGTTATTGCTATTAAAATATCAGCAGAGTTTTAGGTAGCACTTTATTTTACAGTCCTGTTCCCCATGTACATACTGTGTACTTATTATAGTAATTGCAATAACTGGGTAATAACTAGGTACTAACCCTGAACCTAAACCTAACTCTAACCCATGTAGTTACCTTATTTTACCCAGTACTTTCTTAGGTAAGTACACTATAAGTACATGTAAGCGCACATAGTGTAAAATACAGTGCAACCGAGTTTTATATTATTGCGACAGTTAAAGATCCATCCATTAGATATAAATCTGAGTTGCTAAAGCCTTAAATATGTAATAATGATTGGCAACACAATCTCAACTATATATCTTGTAATTGTGACGTTATATCTCTTGATATGGCTTTATATCTCACATTTGCAACTTTTTTTTAATTTTAAACTTTTTTCATTATACATTATTGTACTGTACTGTTATTGTATGGAAAAGAGCAGCCTGCACATTCTTCAAAACTTCTGCTTTTGTGTTCAGTGAAAGAAAGAAAGTCATACAGGTTTAGAATGACGTATGGTGAGTAAATGACGACAGTACATTTAGCTTTGGTTGAAACACTACTTTAAAAACTACATCACCATTTCAATGTGCAGTTTACATTCATCTCTCCCTTTCCTCACCATGCCTTTGTGCACAAGAAAAAAAAAAAAAAAAAAAAAAAAACCTTCATGTAAAAGGTAATCATCCATCCACAAGCGAGGCCTGAATGTGTTTGTTTACTTTAGAATGAAGGACTGAAAAACACAAGAAACCACTCTCTCTTTCAAAGCCCGCCAAAGGTACACGCTCTCTTTCAAAGTGGTTTTTAATTCAGTATGGAATTTGTATATTTGTACAACACCAGTAGCCATGGGCTCGGAGCATAAATGATGCATAACCAATGTATTCGATCTCAAATTAATTAGCAAGGCACATAAAAAAAGAACAGTTTGCCAAGGTAAATAGAGCAAGAGACCATTGCAGCAGCTGTGACTTCTTAACACCTTTTTTCCAAGGAAGATTAATTGTTAATGCAAAGCCTTTAGGCAATGGAACTGCCCGCAGCAGCCCTCGACGGTGCTTCGAAACGCTCATTATCAAGGTATCACTCAGGTTTGAATGAAAAACACACAATAGCTCAAAAGTCTCCACCTCTACCTACCATTACCAAAGAGAGAGTAAAAAAAAAAAAAAAAAAAACTTGCTTACATTTGGCACTGTGGGTTATATTTGACAGCTCTGTGTGCGAGGCCTTCAGCTGAATGAATTTGTATATACAGTCAAGCACCAGATTCATCCAATCTGTCACCCTTCACCCACATCTATGATCTTAAAATAGGAAAATGTCTGGAACATTTTTCAAATGTGCCATACTGTAAAATCTCCTACAACAGGAGTCAAATCATCTTAGCAATCAAACGGGGAATTGCACAGGCGTGAAAATCACTTGCCCGAAGTGGGCAACTCCCATGACAATTAATCACCATCCTTAATTAAAAATGCTAATGTGGAGGTTCTTTATATATGACGTTCCTCTCTGGCCTGCAAAAGCAGCTGTATGATGGGAAATATAAGGGGGTTTCTTCAAATATAACTTTTCATACCCACTAATGTCCAAATTACTTTTTTTTTTTTAAAGGTAAAATTGAAAGACGATTCCAGCACATCTCTATATGTATTATGCTTGATATTCTTTGATGAAAATGGAAAATTTATTTTAAAATGTTGAAAATGCCATTTCCAGGAGGAAATTACATGTTACATTTTAAATAAATATGTTTGTCTTTCTAAGGTAAATTTCAAATCTAAAATTGTAGTTATCTTTAATAAACACAATGGAAAAATATCTTCACACATAATAATTTACATAGTTTGATAAAAATTATGACTAACTGGAAATGTTGCACAATAAAATATATATATTTTGTTCACAATTGATATTTATATAGATATTTATTTGTTTTCTTTATATATTTCTTCACAATATTAGTCATATTTCATATGAATCAGTCTTTCATTGTTGTCTCTTACACTTACATTTCAAAACTATTAGTAACTAAATTGTTGTTTTAATTATTTTTCTCAGTAAAAAAATAAATTATTTGTATATTTTTGCTCTTTGTTTATATCTTTTTTATATGTAATAATATTTTTATGATAGATATTCATAATTTAATATTAAATTAATATTAATATTATATTAATATCTGGATTTGGGACAAGTTTAAAATAAACACAAATGTGTTGTTTTATATATCTTCATATATATCTTCATATATAAAACATACAAACAATATCTTATATATATCTCATATATATCTTCATATATAAAACAAACAGACAAACACACATACACAAAAAAAAAAAAAATAAATAAAATTCTGGAACATAAACGTGCCACTTACTGAAGATATACTCATATACAACATGCTGTTTAAACTATGTTTACTGATAGGAATGCATAATAATATTCATTTTGAGAGTGTGGATACATCTTGCAAGGCAACATCGGCATTGAAATCAATCGAATTTCACCATTCTCTGATACACTGTAAACCCAAGTAAATCAGATCATAATTCAGCTACAGTGTATTGGAAACTCTCTAAACAAAATTGCATCCGTATACTGGTTTTACTTTCAACCACAACCTCCAAGACCACAAGCCTGTCAGTTACAAGCACATTTCCATGTCGTATAATAAATGTAATGGTTTTTGATGGACATAAATATCTGTTAGTCCATGAGACATCAGACTTTTGCCTTGATCCGAAATTATATTATTAATGGCACTGCAAAAACCTCCAAGTAGGAGAATATGAGTTATGATGACAGGAAATATATAACATGTACTTTAAAGGGGCACTTACTAAAGAAACATTGAATAGTGCATTTGACTGATAGTAATGCGTATGATTTTGGTCGCATAATGTTTTTGCTTTCCTTAAAGGGGGTCTGGGGTATGGGTGTGTGTGTGTGTGTGTGTGGGGGGGGGGGGGGTAATAAACACACTTCCAAGTCATATAATGGTTCTTGATGTACATAAATATCTGTTAATCATTGAAACAAAATAATTGCACAAACTCTGGATGTGTCATATAGTTTTCATCAAATCAGATCCCGTGTGAAAAAATAATACCCATGTGAAGATTAATCACAACTGCTTTGAACACCAATGTGTGTGTGTTTTATTTTTCAGCCTGTCGGTGAGTCAAAGCTGTAAGTTATTTGATTGGAATTGCTTTTTTCCCCCACTATTTAATCTCTAGGAGTTGTGTATCCTGGCATTCTGAAAGCTGTTTATCACGTACTTCTTTCTGTTCGCTTCTTGTGAGTTTAGCCTCAGAATCCAATGGTTAAGAAAGTGCCAAACAAATGCAAAACCGCAACTTGGACGGCTGAGAATTAAATGATCAAATGTGAAATCACACATTCATGTAAACTTTTACAGATGTGGACAGCTGAGTTACCAGAGATTTGAATGAGCATTTTGGTTGCTATTATCAGCAAATTGACTAAATTAATTTAAATTCATCTATGGAAATAGTAAAGACATTTATGATGTTACAAAAGTTTTCTTTCATTTCTGATCAATGTAAGGCATCTTTGCTGACAGTGCTGGCAGATTACTTGCAAACTGTAGTCTGTTACTGAGTACAAGTTACATGATGCAAGTTAGTAACGTAACCTAGATTACTTATTTAATGTGTTCTGACTGTTTTTGATTACTGTTAGGGTTAGGGTTTTTAGATTACTGTTTATCACTTGAAAACGATTTGAATAGGAATATTGTGTACCATATATAACTGCAGGCTGTGAGTTGATGGAAAGCTATGATTAATATTCAAATGAATAAATTATTTTAAAATAAAAACAATCAAAATAAAACAATTGCATACTAAAATGTATTATATATATATATATATATATATATATATATATATATATATATATATATATATATATATATATATATATATATATATATATATATCCATTATAGATAGAGATATAGAGTGACCAAGTTTATTACCTGCATTCAAATTTAGCATTCAGTCCTATATTCATAATAAAAAAAATCCATTGGAATGTCTGCTGCGCTCTTGTCTTTTTAACATTTAATGGATTTTGCCGTGCCCTGCTGACACTGACAGCACTAGTCAAAGCATTTGCATCTTATTCCGTGTTCACAACAATTTTCAATATAAAAGTCTTTGCGACTGAGTGACATAAAGCTTTTTTTTCCGCCATCTATTGCTGTAATAAATGTAACTTCTGTCACAGTCAGGGACTACTTTTTCCAGTGGAAGGAAGCCTTTTAATGATTTTACTTCATGAAAGTTGCATTGATGAATATCTTTTGGCTTTAATATTGATAAAGGTGTGGTAACCGTTTTATAAAAGCATACAAGTTTTATAAAAGATCCGCGTCATACCTAACAACGCCCCATTGCTGTTATAAATTCACTGTAAACCACGGCTTCTTGGGGCTCATTGCTTTAGTTTATCTGCATGCCAATGTGACTACTATCCAACATCAGAGAACTGTGAACATGCAAATGTTGTTAAATTAAAAAATAAAATAAAATAATAATAATAATAATAATAATAATAATCTCAGGGGTCTCCTAGTAAATATTTTAAGTCAAATGGGTTTGTCTGACAAAACTAGTTTGGGAATCCCTGCATTACACCAAAAATAAACATGAAAACAGCTATGCCTTTACTCTCTCTCTCTCCCTCTCTTTATGTATTTATTTATTTATTAGTATTGTATTTTTTATGTTTGCTTATGTATTGTTTGTGATGTCTTGTATGGTGAAGCCAGAGACAGTTTTCCACAACTTGGAATAAAGAAAACTGAAACTGAATAATAAAGGTCACTGGATATGATGAAGACACATTCACAGCTATACAGTATATCAGCAGTGTTTAGTAACTTGCATAATTATTCATCTCATACATGGTGTAAATAAGAGGTGATTTTGTCCCCAAATTTAGAAGCATTACAATTTATTAATATATTTACATGGCCATTCTATTTTGTTAATATAGTCAAAGCTAAATGGTATGACAATAAATAGGATTTTTTTTTTAGAAAGGACAATTTAAAAGAGTAAAAAGAAGTATTAGAGAGACCTGATAAATTATTAATAATTTACTGCCATTGTGTGAATAATCGGTAATCTTTTAATCCATAACTATAATCTGATTATGAGCATTTTAAAACATAATAAAATCGAATTAATTAATCTAATACCCAGCACTGACTGCTGAAACAAGTCTACTATACTAAAGTAAAATTATTACTTTTCTTTAAAAATGGGAGGACTTTTTTTTTTTTTTTTTTTTTTACCATTTAGCACATTTACTTCAAAAGTGTTTTATTTATTTAATAATAAAAGTTGACAGACTAATTTATACCACAAGGATTGTTTATTGGCACGTTTCTCTCTTGGTAACATGAAACAAATGTATTTGGATTTGGAAGGAGTCAAAATGTGTTGCTCCCAGGCATTGACCTTCTTGTTCCCTAAACATTAGCCCTTTTTACCAGCTTAGAGTCCAGTTGTCTGCCCTTTCTTGCCTTTCACATAGTTTTTACACATTGTAAAGTAAAAAAAAAAAAAAAAAAAAAAAAAAAAAAAAACAAAAGTGGAGAGCCGTACCCCCTGCTGATCGCACTAACAGCTGTTTCTTATTCCAATGAAAAGTGTGAAGTGACTGGTGTTTACATTGCTATCCACAGATATCACTGACACAACCAGAAAACATCTAGAATGAAAGAATGTGGAAAGCCCCTAACGTAAAAAAAAAAAAAAAAAAAAAAAAAAAAAAACATTTAAGAAATTGCAGCAGAAATTTTAGACATAACAAAACATTATGACGAGAACCATCCATGAAATTATTTATTGTGCACTCACTATAACCATAAAGTCATGAGTATGTTCACACACACATGCGCACACACACAAACACCATTACTCCAGTATTCACTATCGGATGATCATGATCAGTGATATCTTGTGATACACCAGTTAAAAGAAAGTTCTTAAGAACAGCATATTGGAATCAGTAAAGACATTTATAATGTTAATATTCTGTTTATTAAAACAAAGTATAAATCTCATCAAGTTAGTGTTTTTAAGCATTTTACATTTATTCCAAAATAATTACTAAAGGTTGTAATAATTTAAACAATATGTTTTATATTTGTGAATTGATGTTCAGGTGTTCTGACATGAAAAGAGTGGCAATATCTAAATTATTGAGCTGTTTACTTATACTTTTTAATTAGTCTTCCCATTAATGCCACCATTTTGTTCATTCAGTCTGATTTACGTACACTGAACATGCACAAAATCAAGAGGTGGGATTTATTGACCAAACAATCATATCCAATTATAACTCAACTGAGGCGTTGCCTCGTCTCCTGGACTTCCCCAATTCTTTGTCAATTACCCCCATCAAACTCAGCGCACACTTTAGGGAGTCTGTTAAAACTCAATGGGCTCAGGGGAGGCAAGAGAGACGTGGCGTCCCGCTTTAACTTTACTTGCTGGTTTTGCTTTGGAGAGTGCTACTTTAGAAAAGGGAGTGTTTATACATGTTTTAATGTCACATTTTGTAATATTTGTGTTGTTTTACTTTTATAATATGGATTTTCTTATCGATTTATTTTTTGCCTCCCTTGCCTGTTATATATTAGTACTGTCAACAGATTAAATAAGTAATTAATCCAAATTAATATAGAAACAACTTAAAGACTTTATATTTTAAATATGTGATTAATGACATCTTTTTTAATGAACGCCAGTATCAATGATATTAATACTGATGTCTTTAAATTCAAGAAAAAAAAACAAAAAACATTAATTATAGACATTCAACATTACAGTATAACTGAAAGCTATAAATTTCAACATTTATTAGGCCTTTTAATTTAAGTTAACTAAATCTTTAAACAATCTTCAAGTAAACCCATTATAATAAATGTCATATTTACCTGTGTCCTTCCTGTTATTGTTTGTTGAAACACGAAAGAGAACTCGATACTTGCATGTGACTTTCTGTGCACAAGAGTCGTGTGTCACACAGACACGACATTCACAGACAGCGTGTTCTCTGTCTTGTGGTGCTTGAATCGTTTAAAACCATTTGCGTGAATAAGAGTGTGATCATATAATCTAACACTACCCAAATTATGACAGAAAAAAAAAAACAAATGCTGCGTTAATAGTGCTAAATGTTTTTAACTTGTTAAACTGAAAAAAAAAATAATTGCATGCGTTAACGCCTAATATATAAATATATATATATATATATATATATATATATATACATATATATATATATATATATATATATATATATATATATATATATATATATATATATATATATATATATATATATATATATATAAATGGGTATGTTTCTCCTTCATCCACTTGTGATCCAACTGACCAAAATGCATCTTAATACCAGGTGTAAACAGGGCCTCAGTCATCGGTAAGTCCAATTTCTAAGTCAACTAAGTCATCGCTCCTTTGTCACTGCTGGTTCCTTTCAGCTCTAAGTCGCTTCATCGCCTCTGATCCCTCCCAACTCCCTCCCAAAATCTCCTACCCAGCCACCCTCTCCTGCCTCCTCTGCCTAAGCAAGCTAGTTACTTGGCCCCGCCTCAACTGGCTCCCTTCAGTCCCTCGGCCCCTTTGATGGCTCCTCTTTGCTGCTAGGATTGACCTCAAGCCTTCCGGTCTCCAGCTCCGCCTTGATCTGTGGATCCCTCAACTCCACCTCGGCCTTCTGGCTGTCATCCCTCAGGCTCTCCTGGGTTCCCTTTTCCCTCTGGCTCTACCTTGGTACAATGTCGCTCTGGCTCCATCTGTCCATTTTAAATCAGCAGCTGTGGCTTAGTTATGTTTAGTTTCACTCTCTTGTTTAGTTTCAATTCATTGTTTTCTTTGTCTATGTTTTGCCTCTGTTCTAGTTCATTGTTAGTTGTCATGGAGCAAGGAGATCGCTTCCTCAAAGACCACACAAGGGAATTTCTACCCCTCTGGCTCAGCTGGGCTCTTCCTTTCCTTCATTGTCCTCACTGCCACCATATTTGCCCCAGTCTGCAAAACCCACGCCTCAACTTTCGGTCACGGCTAACTGCAGCTCCACCGTGCCTCTCCAGGCCTGCAGCATCACCCTGGGTCTTCGGCTCCACCTGGGTTTCCAAATCCACTGGCTCCACCTCAGTCTATTGTTTCCCTGGCTCTGCCTGGCCTTTCCACCAAGGCTTCACCATGGCTTCTCCTCCATCAGCACCACTGTGGGCCTTCACCATGTCATGGCTCTGGCTAAACCTCTGGTTTCTCCAGTCTCTGCCTCCCACCTGCCTCCCACCATCGTCTCTGGTTGTTCTGGTCATCGTCTTCCTGGTGTTTCCCTCTGCCTGCTCCTCGTCCTTCTCCCTCCCTCCTCAGTTTGAACTATTGGTGGGTTATGTCATGGTCATGTTTAGTTTCACTGTCTTTTTTAGTTTGTATTTACTCATGGTTTTCTTTGTCTCAGTTTTGCCTATGTCCATTTTAGTTGTCAGGGTTTCTGATTAGTACACAGCTGTACCCTGTTCTGTTAATGATCTTCCTTTGAGTATTTGAACTCTCAGTTCTCCTCTGTTCACGGTCTTTCATTCGGTAAGCGTGTTTACCCACCACGCAAAGCACGCATTTGTGTGGGGCCCTACAGCCCACCCCCCGCGATTTCTCCAGGCTCAATAAATGTATTGAATAAACTTCAACATATTTATAATATGCAAGTCATGTCTAGTTGTAAAGTTTTCGAAATGACACCTGGTTCAAATCCCAACCAAATAACAATTTAATAGACTAAGCAAAATTGCAACTGAACAATGCAGAAAACATGAGACCATAAAAATATCATAATAGTGGTCCATTTGGGAAGTCTTTTGAAGCCACCCAATAGTCAAGAATGTGAGTTTCACATAATTTATGTCAAACCAGAAGTGAAGCATGAAATAGCACCATATTTGATTTGAGAGCTAAAGCAGAGAGTACAATTTTTAGTGATTAAAAATAAAAAATTAGATCTGTTACCCTTTTCCCCTTGGTGGCAGGCTGTATACTAAAATTTGCCTGATAAACTGCAGTTCAAAGTCCAGCGGTGCTACCACACTAGTATTGTCATTCCAGGGATGCATATTTTGCATCGCGGGTTTTTGAGCCTTCTGACTGTTCCCACATGTCTGGAAGAGACGGGCGGCACTATCGCTGGCCATGTGGGTTAATGGTTGCTTTGGAGTGGATCTGCCAGAGCGAGAGTCTTTAACTGTCTAATCGCCCCCATGTGCGGAGTATCAGGGCGTATGCTATTGGGCACTGGGGAGCACAAGGCCCCTCTGAAAAAGGAGCTGATGCATTGGCAATCAGAGGCTGGAAAGTACACAGGAGAATAATGTCTTCCAGCTTTTGGGGCAAATCGGCAGTGTAGGGTCGATGCCTCATTTGTGCAGGTCACAGGCAGTAGGGTGGTATAGACGGAGTTTGTATCAGTGCTAAAACTTATACTAAAATTAAAATGTAAACTGGAAATATACAGTATACACACACACTCTAAGATCATATGTATCACAAACAACTATTGGTTGTTGATCAAGGTGGAAATGTGGAGCATGAATCAACCTTCAATTATAACTAAATCAAAAACATACATCATTTTCACACAATGCATATTTATATACAGGATATGTTTATTTGTTTATGTTTTTCTAGTTAAAAAAATACAAAAAATATTTTTTTATGATGGATTATCATATTCTGGGAGATAAGAAATTTTATGATGCAAAGCAAAAACGTTTAAATTGGCGATGTTTCTGTGGTGTGGTTAAACGTTGTTGGAGTGTTATGCCATTTTCAATAAACAGTGTTTTCAAGCAAAAATCTGCTTTGCTGATGGGATGGACAAATTAGCATTATGACACCATTTAAAACACAGTATGATGCTGTAACTTGACAAAATCTAGGGTGATTTCAGAATCTGTGAGGTCATTTTTCGAAGACCAGCATTTTTCATATGGTGTGAAACAATTTTAAATATTCCCAAATGCAATCTGTAAATGCATTTGGGTTTGCTTTCTGTTTGAAAGTTCTTCAGTGTCTTCATTCCCTAATGGCCTCAACTCAATTTGACTTTTATTGTCAGAGTTTGAAACCTAAAGGGATTGTTAAAAGCCATAACTGATTAGTGTGTTTACACAATTACAGAGCACATTAGTTGTGACATATGTAGACAGTCATCAGTTTAACAAAGCACATTTATATTTACACCAGCATCATGAGCATGGCAGAACTCTGCCGACCGGGATAGACATCTGCCCATGTGATGAGAGACTGTAGCCAAAACTGGGAACTGAAAAAAGATTCTTAGAAAGTGTTTAAACTGTTTCAATACAATTGATTCAATGACTTATTTATATGGATTTTGGTAAATGTTATATATATATATATATATATATATATATATATATATATATAGCAGCAAAAGTGTTTTGCAATTCAATATGAACCCAATAAGTACATTGTACTTAGTTTTTGATGTAAGTACATAGTAGTTAAGGCCACTTAATATAAAGTGGGACCAAATAAACTAATATTATTAACTAGAACTTTATTGCATTTTATGACTGCATCTAGTTTCCCTGGATGATCTTAGCTTCTAATGGGCCATTCATGCAGAATGCAGTTTTTTGCATTGAAAAACGTGACATGCCATTAATTGCAATAAAATTATTTTAGGATACTGTTAAAAAAAAAATGAGTTCTGTGTGAACTGCCTCTAAGAGCCTTGACATGCTATGATTCTTTTGGGAAAAAGCCTTTAATTTTAAGAAAATTCACGCAATTGCTTCTTCGACCTACTCTGGCTTAAAAAAATGCTTTTTGAAATGCAGCCCTGAGCAGTTCTTGACTTACTCACTGAACCGCAAGTCAAATACTTTTGTCAAGTCCAGGTGTGTAATGTTTACTTAATGTGACACATCACATATCCAGAGTTTCCTTTTGACCAAATAATTTCCATGACTATTCTTTGACTTTTCCAGTTGTTTATAGAGATCATCATCACACTCTCAAGGCGATTCGTAACTATTTTACGTTTTGCGAAATTGGTGGCAAATTCATAGAGTCTCATTTGTATGTTTTTGTACTATCTGCTTACACCCCCTGATGGTTGAGGGGTGGAGCTTCATGTGTCGCAAGTGTCCGTATGCATCACATTGTACAAATTCATACAAAATCCTCACCTTGTGAAATATACTTTTCTCACAAGATCAGGTTAAAGATTTCACAAAAATCAATACTGAGCCTACAAAATATTTTGTAACTTAAAAATTATATTCACTATATAAAAACATCAAAACTTGAAATATTTCCTAAATTCCCAGGTTCTCAGTGGCTGTAGAAACTTTGTGTACCAGTTAAATCATATTTACAACATTTATTTAATCATAATAAATATGGTACTTTCAAAATCAATTAATTAATATATACTTTCTATCTCTGCTGACGACTTGTCTTCTTTGTGTCTGAAATTACAGTCTCACAAGCTCATAGACATCTAAAAGATCAGTTCCCCAATTGGAAGTACTTTAGTTCTTGTTTTCCAGCCCCTGAAACTTCATGCCCCCCTTACAGTCACCCAATTTCTGTGGCAGCTGCTCTCAAGGCAAGCGAATCATTCGTCTTTGAGCTTCCAGCCAGCGCATTACCTCGCTATTATGAGTTGAAAGCAGACAGCATCAGAGCAAAGAAGTCTGCAAGTCTTGCAAAGAGCTTTAGGTCACCACATTTTCTAACAATATCTCCCATTTCTACAGATTTCCTCTGTGAATGTACATCATTTCAGGCACACAGGGCCCAGTGCCGCTATCTCACCTGCTGCTCCAAAGGGTTTGACAGGTTCTCAAGATGCTGCTGCTAGCAAAAAAAAAAAAAAAAAAACTTGCTTTTTCAGCTCCATATTCTGTGTATAAATCACATCTCTACTGAGTCAACAGTGGCATTTCTGAAACAATAAAGCAGGTAGTTCTCAGCCATTACACTGGAGCAGAGCATCCATTAATGAACATCTGGATAGACATTTGGAACCAGATGCCATCAGTCACAGACATTCATTTTGAATTCTGATGAATGCATCATTTTCATAATGAATATCTGTTGTTATAGAAAGTTATTCAAATCAAATCAACAAAAATTGTCAAAAGAGATAACAAAAGATGCAGATATAACAATATCTGTTGTTATTTGAACATAAACAACAGATAAGGCATAATTTATTAAAACAGATATGTTCAATCATGACAACTCTCTTAATAGTTTTAGCATGTTACTGAATATGGCAATGTTAATGTATTTGGTATTAGCGGACTAGATTGGCTAAGCTGCTGCTGTTGATTATTGCTGCTGAAGAGCAAGTATATAGACTTGCTACTGCTAATAGATACACAGTCAAGCTGCTGTGAGCATGTAAGTTGCTGCTGCATATATAGACATACATAAATCCCACAGCAGATCTAGGCAGGTGGAGCTGGGGGAGGTGGAGGGTTTCAGAGGAATTCTGACAGCACACTGGTACTGCAAATGTTATTGAATTAAATGTTTAGAACCCATTTTACTTTGATAATCTGACGTATTTACATGTGAAACAGTGAAATAGGTTCTGTGTGAACCTACTAAATAAGTAAATAAGTTTTTCAAACTAAAAATAGCAAGAATTATTATTTTTCATCAACAATTACTTTTTGGGATATTTCTTGCCAATATATGATATGGGGCAAAAAGCTGGTTTCATCATTAAAGAAACCTTATGGGTCTTTTTCAACATATATTACAGACGGATCATATTTAAAATACTTTGAAAAGCCTCAGGGCAGTATGACATTGGTCGGCTCAGAGCGTAATACACGTGCCTGTTTGCAGAAGCCAGATATGGTCTTGTTTAATGCTGCTGCCATTAGCTGGCTCCTTTGGCAGTCTCTTGTGGGCAGCAGCCTGAGGGCAAAAGCCATTATATTTAACACACACTACTCTGGTGCCTGACTCCATTTCCCAAGAGCCCTCACTGTGTGGCTTTTCTAATAATGATGAAAATGCCAGAAAATAATCAGAGCCCCACATACCATCCTAATTTGCTGTAGAATAAATAAACATATGCTCACTCCACTGCTGGTGTAAAAAACAAATTAGAGGTGAGATATTATGACTTGATGATATCGCTTTGAGACTCATGGTCCAACTGACCCTGTTCTCAGACTTCCTTAAAACAGTTGGGAGACCTTTTAATATAGATTTGAAATGTGTTTATTTGCTTAAAATAATATTTTGGGTTCAATTCAAATTGTACATTTGTGGCATACTGTTCATTAACACAAAGAATATTTTTTACATTTTAAATTTAAAAGCACTTATATTAATTATTCTGTTAAAATGTGTATCATTAACTGTAAAGTTATAATTTTTACGGTCTGTTTAAGGTTTTAGACATTACTATGCTAACACAACAATCTTGCAAATTTGGATATTACAGTACACAGAAAAGTTTGTTTTTAAGTTTTTCATATCAAAATCATGTTAACATGCTTATTGTTTACATATTGTGGTTAAGTTAGTAAAAAAAAAACAAAAAAACAAACAGTATAATGATGTAGCTTGCTGCTTAACTACAATAGTGTGATGCATCATTGGAGAACTTGAATAGCCAGTCATGAAAATATCATAATAACCATAATAATGTTAGATATCCGTCATTCAAACCACATGATTCAACAATATAGAACCATTGATAATGACGTCATGCATAGTGTCGTAACGTTTATTAATTTGTCTACTAATATTGATTCAATATTCTACTAACTTCCAATATAGGTTTAAGATTAAATTAAAATAATATTATTGCTTTAAATAAAACATGGTGTCTGAGGACTACTTCGCAATTTTT
The DNA here is from genome assembly GCF_024489055.1 of Chanodichthys erythropterus. Taxonomy (NCBI): domain Eukaryota; kingdom Metazoa; phylum Chordata; class Actinopteri; order Cypriniformes; family Xenocyprididae; genus Chanodichthys; species Chanodichthys erythropterus. Next base: position 2,543,850 of record NC_090230.1, read on the forward strand.
TTCTCCACTGTTTTGCTTTATTTTAAGATGTTTGATTTAATCACAGGTTGCCTTTTATGTTATTCCCTGGTGTTATAGAGCACATATGTATATGCACACTCTTACTAACAAGAAACTAACCACAGGTCGAGAGCTGTAGCTCCAACCATGCAAGTTTATGATGCAGTTTGCAAATGTTCATTGGATCCATGGTTTCAAAAAACACCAAATTTGTCTAACTATATTGCTAACAACAGAACTTGCACAGTTGGTTAACGATTCTTTTAGGAAACGCACCCCTGGATTCTTAACTTGCTGAACTAGCAAGACTTCCTTGGTACACCAGCAATTGCCAGTTTAAACCAGCTTGGACCAGAATAGAGAATTATTTTTGGCTAATTTGGGGTGCGTTTCCCTGGAGCTAACCATGGTCGCAAGTTCCGTTGTCACCAACACAATTCAACGGAACCTGCGACCATAGTTGGCTTAAGATGCTTTTAAGGAAACACACTGCTGGTTAGCATGGTTTGCTGTGTCGGTTAGCAGTTTTATTAGTAGAGCTTAAAACATATTTTATCAATATGTATCATAATAATCTTGTACACTCACTCTCAGTTAGCATCCTTGCTAATTTTCTGGATCTCTTTGACAATGTCAAAAAAATGTCAAAGTTGATTTTGTAACTAGCAAAAAATTGCTGTTTCCAGGTTCAGTATTAATATAGTAGCATCCTTGTTGCAATAAGTATTTGGAGGCTTCGCTTGGATGCTCAGCATGTTTCTTCTTTTCATTTATAGGCTAGATTGCTCATGTTAGCTAATTAGCTAATATGTGGCACTGGTATTGTTTGGCTAAGTCCTTGCTCTGTCTCTGGATTTGATGTCTGACGAAACTGGAAAATTGGCATGGCTCATGTCTGAATTCATTATGCAAATGAATTTTTATTAATTTATTTTTTTACTTTCATTAACCATAAACTTATAGAGCCAAAGTGAGGCTCATCTGTGTAAAAAAAGGCTCTCTAAACAACTCACTGACATCAAATATGCACATTACATGCAGACCTTTTTTTTTTTTTTTTTAAGAATTTGTTAATTACTCCAGATGTTCTTGGAGGTCAAAAAAATATTGTTTCCTTTTTAATTTTATTGTTTGATACTACTACTAATAATAATACTATTAATAATAATAATAATAATAATAAAGTTTTGCTCTCATAAATCAATATTGAGCCTATTTACTTTCTTAATACATGTTGCATGTGTTATTGTGCACAATTTGAGTGCACAGTGTCCCAAGAAAAAAAAAAAAAGGTTGCTTTTGCAATTTTCATCAAAATGTCACAACATACTCTTCATTCTGATTTTATTTATTTATTTATTTTTTTTTTTTTATAAAATATAATTTTATGACAGCAACACATCTAAAAGCTGTGAAGAATTCAAAGTTCTATTCAAGGTTAAATGGGGATGTTTTAGTGAGATAAAACTTATCACTACATATGAATATCCAATATGTGCATTTCTAACATTAGTAATTAGCATTTTACATTAATGAATAGACTGTTATTGAGGATATAATCAAAAAAGTATCTTGGTAAGACGTCAAAGCTTACATGTTCATCTACTGCTTGCTGGATTATTTTTTGACTTGTAACTGTTGAATAGATTTAATTGATGTTATGCCATTCTATAAACGGGCAAGAATCTCAGCAGCTGTAAATGGAGTTGCCATGCAAGCCTTTGAGGCTTAATTGTTTGTTGATTAGATTAACATTAACTCCCAGAACCATCTGGGAGGCTTCGGTTGGACCGGCGAGGCACTAAGAATTCTGGCTTTTTCTCGTCTGATGATTAGTGGTTTTGCTCCATGTTTTCCAAATGGTATCGTGTCTTCTGAAGCGGAAATTAGCTGGATACATCCTCGCTGTGGCATATCTAACTAATGCCTGCTGATTACGGGAAGATATAATCATCTTTTGCTGGCAAATGGTGGAAAGCAAGAGCTGGGACTTGGAATGTAGAATCTAATCAATTGAAGATTAGACAGAAAACATTGTACATTTTGATAAAAGAGATGGGTTAAAATGGTTGACAAGTTGTCCAACAACTGACTCGTTTATTATTGAGGCTGACTAGTTTAATTATTTTCCATTTTTTTAATACATTTTTAACTGAACCCAACAAATGACCAGTTTGTTAGTGAGGTCAACTATTTATCCTCAAAAACCAGCTACGCCAGTTCCCCACTGGGGTCAGTTTGACCCCAGCAATTAAAAACCTCCAGAATATAATTTTATTTTCTAAGATTCATGTATCAGGTACTTTATGTTTCTTCATTGACTACTAAAATAGCTCTTTAAATAAAACAACACCCCCCATCACCCCCGAGAGATTATATAAACAGATAATATTTGTTTTCAATTTGACTTACACGATTTAAAACTCTTAATTGTATGTGCAACATTGACGGAGTATTTTGAGTCTCTTTCACACTGGTAAGAAAAAAAAACGCACTAGTATCGTCGTCGTGACCACCGACCTGAGGGAGTTAAAGACCAGCCTAATGTTTAAGGCCCCGTCCACACGGAGACGAGTTTAGCTGTATATGCAAATATTTTGTATCGTATAGGCATTTTGTCCAGACGGATCCGGCATTTTCAGAAAGTGAAACCGCTATTTTTTGAAACCCGGGTCCCAAAATGGATAAATCTAAAAACGACACCCTTTGCGTTTTCGTATGTACAGCCAATCCCTATATTTTGTGAAATGATGATGTCATGCACCCCACGTGTCGACCCTAGTCAGACACCGCTAACAGCACATAACAGCAACAGCAACAACAACAATAGTGTACTACATGCTTGTGTTCTGCTGCAGAAAAATAAAATAAAGCTTTATTTCTAAGCTTTACTAAAGTTTGTTTACAGCGCGCAAGGTATGCGCATGCTCCAAGTCTTATTTTTTGTTTTTAGTGTATCTCTATTGCAGAATTACAGCGCCACATACTGACCTGGCATGTATACTACATCGTTTTGAGTCGTTTCAGTGGTTACGTGTGTACGCAGATATTTTTTGAAAAAAAAAAAAAAAAAGATCGGATAGGGAAAGCTCAGGCTTCGAGTGGATGTAGCCTAAGTCTTGTGCAAGCAGGTAGTTTAATTAAGACGATTAATTAAATTGCATGTTTGTGTTTGAGATATCAAAAAAGATCATATCAAAAGAGATCATTAATTAGCCTGTTAAATTAAATAAACACTGCAGCATGTACGCAGATGATTTTCCTTAGTGATTACTCATTATAGACTGTTAAACTGATTAATTATTATCATGAGTGTCCATTAATTAGAAAACTAATGAAGCTGAGGCACTGCTCATTAATTGTGTTTTAGTCATTATATCAGATTTCACTAAATACAGAGTGGAGACAAATCAATATGTATTTGAAATTAACTCTTAATTGAGAAAAAGATCAGATACGTAACTGATTGTTAACTTTTGAGGTTCAGAAGTCTGAGACCAGTGTTGGGCTCATTACTCAAAAATGTTTATTTATTACTCGTTACTAGTTACTCCTTTCAAAAGTAATATTATTACTTTACTTATTACTTTCTGGCAACAGTAATTAGTTACACTACTAGTAATATTACATTTCTTCCATGCCCCACATAAGTTATAATATAATAATGTATCTTCCCCATAAAAGTATTCTAAAATGTTACTAACATCATATTTCTGCCTCATAATTTGACCAAAATCCACATTGGATCACAGTCAGAAGTTACAAACACTCAATGGTGATTGATAGTGACTTTTAAAGCTGCTGTCCATAACTTTTTTTGGTTAAAAATTATTTTTTTTATAATCTGAGTGGTACTGGTAGGATTTCGCGGGAAATATGAGTTTGCTGACATTTGTCTTTGTGTCATTACATCACTTCTGTAAATGGAAAGAAGGAGTCCTGGCTAGTAGGCTATATGGCGTGTGTAGATGCTTCTGGTGGCGCATCATTTGTAGCCTCTTCTTACCGCATCTGGAATGTATTTAAACTTAAGATGGTGGCTTGTAATCCAAAAAGTTCAAAACGACAATCATCATCGACAACTGTGGTAAAAAGTAAAAGACTGTGGACTGATGAAAGCCTACAGTAAAAAAAAAAAAAAAAGGAAAGTGACCAGGCTCATGCGAATACAAAAATAAATGTCGGCAGGGCTTTTGAAAGGTGGGGTGACCTAAAAATGGACGCAAAGATTGCTATTTTTCTGCTGGACACATAAGACATTTCAATGCTTCATTGGGTAATGAGGTAACAGAAGCACATCACTTAATCCATACAGCTATGGATAAAGATAATACACACTACATACAAGTAGTCACGTAATGTTGATGTTTTTAACACCAACAATTCGAGAACAAAGTATAACAATAATAATTTGCAATGTGGGTTGCATGATTTATTGTAAAACTTTTTTTTTTTTTCAGTTGGTCAGAACAAAAGTTGATGACGTTACTTCTTCAGATGACATTTTCCAGTGAAACTTCTTATTTTAGACATACATACATACAAGACGTAATATCTTTAATTACGATGTACAGTGAGGATCCACACTGGTGAGTTGACTGACAGCCCCTACACATAGCTGCAACTCAAAACATTAGATTCATCTGCACTAAGGAGCCGTGAAGATGCACAACCAACAAGATGATAATTCTGCAAACCACTGCAATTGCAGGTTTCAAACAGAGATGGCGACAAAGAGGCAAAACATACTTTTACTTTACTTAAGTAAAAGTGTTGTATTATTCTCATTCATTTTCATGCGTAGTTTGAAGCTAATAGCTATAATTTCTCTGTTACCCATATATGATTATATTTTATGATGTATTTTATCAAAAGAAATCAAGTTTGTAAGAAAATGCTTTTTAAATTAAAGTTATATAATTTCTATTGGGATCAGAGGGATGTGGATTGGCAAGCCATGTAATGCCAGAGTAAAGTAATGCCACAACTTACATAATGCCACAACTTACACAACGGTATTCAGATATTTTTTTCTCCTGACAAAATCAATGTAATGGCAATATTTCCATCCACGGAATGCAAGCTTTTCCATATTCCAAATTTTCCTGCTGCACTGGTGACTTCATGAGTCGTAAAAAAAAAAAAACAAAAAAAAAAAAAAAATGATTGGATTGGATTTCAAATCAGTAGGGGTTGAGGAATCAAAAGTAATGAGCTGTTTTATGGATGGTAACTGTAATGTTATTACTGAAAACTTATTAGTAATTAGTTACAGTACTAGTTACTAGTAGTAATATATATATATATATATATATATATATATATATATATATATATATATATATATTATTATTACTGTAACAAGTTACTAGTAACTGCCCAACACTGTCTGAGACAACAAAATGCTTTTATGTTGCATTGTTTTCTAACTTTGGCTTTAATGACAATAGAGCATTTTGTTCTTCAATAGAAACAAGTGAATTTAACCTTTTGACCTTCCTAGTCAATATTAATGTTGCAAATTTTACATTTGAGAAGTGACAGAAATAGTGCAGAATCTTAAATATTTCAGCTTAATTAATGTATATATGTTTATGACTTTTTTAAACTGTAAATACTGAATACATTCTCTACATTTATATCCATATATAACCTTTATACATTTATACATTTATACCTTTATACATTTACTTTATACATTTATATCCTTTAAAACAATAAAAATAATATTAATAAAACCCATTGAGTTTTTCATTTAGTCTGACAGTCATTCATGGCTAGTCATGGCTCCACCGCAGGGATTTTCAGCCATAAGCAAATGTGTTCAAATGAACCAGTGTTTGTTTTTACATTCCCAGTAGTTGATCCGAATCTTTCTTAGTAATAACACTCAACCATGGTTTCCTTGAAATTTATACACGTACAAGACTTAGTATATAGTCAGCTGCAGTTTATTACCCTAGAAAACCTTTATGCCTGATACCTGGTCAGGGTTACATGAAACCTTAAAGTGAATAGAGTAACAACATAAGTAAATCTGGCCAAAACATTATACCCAAGCAAACTTAAATGTTTCACTACAAAAAAAAAAATGTCTTTCAGTGTCCTTCCTTCCAGTATGGACATAAAAACACTCATGAGCATGGCATTCACGTCATTCTACACACATTTCAAAGTCTTTGAACAGTTTGCACATGCTATTGAATATGGAAATGTTAATGCATTTGGACATGGCAGATCTGCTAACCTGCTGCTGCTGTTGATTATTGATGCAACTGCAGAGCAAGTACAGACTGCAGCAAACACTGAACCATTTAAATGTTGTGCAGGCAATATATATATATATATATACAGTGTTGGGGAGTAGTTAACTACATGTAGCGGCGCTACTAGTTTAACTACTTTTTTCAGTAGCTTGTATGTGTTACAGATCCCTTGTTCTCCTAGACTCCATTTCCCAAGATCCTCCTGTTCTCCACACCTGCACTCACTTCCCTCGTCATCTCCCCATCATCACGGATCACCTGCACCTGGACTCTATTGTTAGCACTCCCTTTATATGACACTCACTCCCTTCACTCCTTGTCCGTTCTGAATGTTGTTTACCGTGTATGTTGGCGTTCCTTACCTTTGTCACATTAAAAGCATTATATTATTGTGGAAATCCGCATCTGCCTCATCTCTCTACCAGTACACGTAACAGAAGAACGGACCAATTATGCTGGATTTCCACAGAATAATGGAGACTTCCACTGGCTCCCTGGCTCCTGCTCCTCCTACGCCTCTCTCTCATCTGTCAGCCGGCGATCGCCTCATCGGGCTTCTTCAGGTTGGTCGTTCACTGGAGAGGTATGTGGAGGAGTTCGTTGAGCTGGCTTATCTGTCTGACTGGTCCGATGCTAATTTAATCGCCCTGTTTTTGGACGGTCTGGATGACAACACTCTCCGTCTCCATGAACCTGATTATCGTCTCTCCTTAAGCGAAACTATCAATTTTATTTTGTTTTTGAATAATTCCCAATTCTATGTGGATGAGTGTTGGTCTTCAGTCCGTCCAGAAACACGGTCAGCCGGGCCAGTTAGTCAGTCTCCGTATTCCTCCGCTTACCCCTCCAGTGAACGTCCTTCCTGCCCCACGCTGGGCCCACACTCTCCTGCTGGGTCCGGAAAGCGGAGGAGGAGGAAAAGACCTGCCGCTGAACCCTTTCCAGCCTTCACTGAGCCCGCTCCAGTATCTCCAGAGCCCGCTCCAGTATCTCCAGAGCCCGCTCCAGTATCTCCAGAGCCCGCTCCAGTATCTCCAGAGCCCGCTCCAGTATCTCCAGAGCCCGCTCCAGTATCTCCAGAGCCCGCTCCAGTATCTCCAGAGCCCGCTCCCGTCCCTACGGGGATTCTAATTGTGTTTGAGGGCATGGATTGGCCCTCTGCTCCAGTCTCCGCCGCCGAGCAAAGTTCTCCAGTCTCCGCCGCCGAGCAAAGTTCTCCAGTCTCCGCCGCCGAGCAAAGTTCTCCAGTCTCCGCCGCCGAGCAAAGTTCTCCAGTCTCCGCCGCCGAGCAAAGTTCTCCAGTCTCCGCCGCCTACGAGCCCTCAGCTCCAGCCGCCGCCGCCGAGCCAGCCGCTCCAGCCGCCGCCGCCGAACCAACTGCTCCTATGAACTGTGTTTTTGAACTCTCCAGCCCAAAGACTGTTTCCCCTCCCTGCCTCCCTCTCCCGCCTCCGTCCATATGTCTCAGCACTGTACCTCCACCTCAAGCCCCTTCGCCCAGATCTCCACCTCGGACCTCTGGGCGATTACCTACACCCTGGCTCCAACCTCCCTCGTCTCCACCATGGCCCATCAGTCCACTAGTCTCACCAGTCTCCATCCTGCCCCTGTTCACACCTTGTTCCTTCGTCGGCCTGCCCTCACTTCTGGACTGCACTCCTCCGTCTCTGCTCCGTCCCTCCGTCCCTCAGTTCCAGTTGGCCTCCTCACTCCCCCCGGTGTTCACTTTGTTGTATGTCGTCTGTCTTCTACTGCGGCCTTCTGGAGCCCCGGCTGCGCTTCGGTCGGCGGAGCCGTGGATTCCGCCATCTCCCGCCGGTCCTTCAGCGCCGCCTGGGCTCGACGGCTTCAAGGCTTCGGCTCCTGACCCTCCATGGCCGCCTTCGGCTCCTGACCCTCCATGGCCGCCTTCGGCCCCTGACCCTCCATGGCAGCCTGCTGCACCTGACCCTCCATGGCTGCCTTCGGCCCCTGACCCTCCATGGCTGCCTTCGGCCCCTGACCCTCCATGGCTGTCCACGGCTCCTGACCCTCCATGGCTGTCCACGGCTCCTGACCCTCCATGGCTGTCCACGGCTCCTGACCCTCCATGGCTGTCCACGGCTCCTGACCCTCCATGGCTGTCCACGGCTCCTGACCCTCCATGGCTGCCCACGGCTCCTGACCCTCCATGGCTGCCCACGGCTCCTGACCCTCCATGGCTGCCCACGGCTCCTGACCCTCCATGGCTGCCCACGGCTCCTGACCCGCCATGGCTGCCCACGGCTCCTGACCCGCCATGGCTGCCCACGGCTCCTGACCCGCCATGGCTGCCCACGGCTCCTGACCCGCCATGGCTGCCCACGGCTCCTGACCCGCCATGGTTTTTGAGCCTGCCCTGGAGACCTCCACTCCAGTCTACTCCTCCCCCTGCTCCGGTTTGAGGTCTCCAGGGCGCCCGCCCCCCTCCCGGTTGTTACATCTACGGCGCGAGGACGCGCCTACCGGGAGGGGGAGGTACTGTTACAGATCCCTTGTTCTCCTAGACTCCATTTCCCAAGATCCTCCTGTTCTCCACACCTGCACTCACTTCCCTCGTCATCTCCCCATCATCACGGATCACCTGCACCTGGACTCTATTGTTAGCACTCCCTTTATATGACACTCACTCCCTTCACTCCTTGTCCGTTCTGAATGTTGTTTACTGTGTATGTTGGCGTTCCTTACCTTTGTCACATTAAAAGCATTATATTATTGTGGAAATCCGCATCTGCCTCATCTCTCTACCAGTACACGTAACAGTATGTAGTTCAGCTACTTTTAAAACAGTGTAGCTTTTCCAGTAACTAACTACATTTTCCAGCAAGTAGCGGTGTAGCGCAACCTGTAGCTACAAGCTACATTCTGTTCTGCGATGCATTGAAGCACAGCGTCTTCAGATCGCGAATTTAAGTCATGCATTACCGCCATTTATTGTTATATCAGGCATCTTGCGGCTTTACAGTTCATCGAGAAGAGATCTTCTGATTAGGTAAAGGACAGGAGTGGGTTCACACTGCATGAATCGATTAGTAAAGGTTACGCTTAATTTATAAACAAAATGATTAAAACGCTGTCTGTGTCGTAGACTTCAAGCACATACAGGTTAATAATAGCCTTTTTAAATTGATTGATCTGCTTTATTGCAGTCTATATCAAATGTATGTGAACTATTTTATTACAGTGCTGACCAGCCTAGTCTAATCTGTCCTACCAGTTTTATAATGAACCTAATTCACTAACGCAGTGTTTTGCGTCATAATATTGGCAAAGCATCCGTCAATTGAACAGAAAACAAAATCGCGATATAGTTTAGTGCACTTATGAGTTTAACCTGCATTTTTGTATCCAATTTAAGTTCCAACGACTTCAACGAGGGTGGTATTAATTTGGCAGGGGGTCGAAATTCGCCACAACACCCTGTTCGGTTTAAGTGCAGGTCCGGTTCCAGAATCAAATCATTGAGGGTGCTTCTTAAATAAGTGAGGGTGTTATAGTAAAGTGCAGATGTAATGTGTAAACAATGGCTCCACCATAATAAGAATAGCAATGTATAGTGAGACATTTAAGATTTTAAGTCATTTTAAAAATAATTGGAATAGAATTTAAAAAACATTGATACATTTTTTTTTCTAGTCTGCATTTACATTGCTTATTATTAGGGGCCAAGCACCGAAGGTGCTTAGGCACCTATTGTTATTGTTGGCGTTCCGTACGCTTATTATTATTCTTCCGCTTCTTCTTCCGCTCTTGAAGTCTATGGCAGCCCATAGAACCGCTTGCGGGAAAGTTGTGAAATTTGGCACACAGTTAGAGGACAGTCTGACCTTTGTCCATAGCAAATTTGGAGTCTCTAACTCAATCCCTCTAGCGCCATCAGCTGTCCAAAGTTGCACTTATGTTTATGTTAATAACTTTTGAACCATAAGGGCTAGAAACAAAATTCTTTTTTCCTCTGATTCCTTGGGTCAAGACGAATCGATTGCACCATATGACGTCATTTTCCGTCATGAAAATTTTTCCGCCATTTTGAATTTTCTGAAAAACGTACTTTTTCGAACTCCTCCTAGGCCGTTACTCCAATTTTCACGAAAATTGAACCAGATCATCTTCAGACCATGCCGACAAAATGTTATGGAATTCAAGTTGATTTCTCAAACCGTTTTCGAAAAACACGCAAACGAATTGTACGTAGTGCTTGCGAAAATAGACATAAGGCTGTATCTCCGCAACGCTTTATCGTATTCAGACCAAACTTGGTAACTGTCATCACAAGCATGACCTGAGGCAACATGCAGCGTTTCGGCGCAGCGCCACCTAGTGGTGCGGAGATATGAAAAATGGCTATTTTTACTTATAACTTCTGATGGGTTTGGCCAAAAATCATGAATTTGGTCTCGTTGGATTCGGGGAATCATGCCGAGTCGAATGATATCCAATTTTCCCATATTGGACATTTTGGCCGTCGGCCATTTTAAATTTGGTGCTAAAATGCTGTATTTTACGAACGCATTAGCGTATCGTTATGAAACTCGGTATGGGTCATCAGCACAATGCCCTGAAGGAGCATACCAAGTTTAGGACCAGCGCCACCTTGTGGTCAAAAGTTATAACAAAATTTACAAAAATGCTAATAACTTTTGACTATATTAACCGATTGTAATGAAACTGTTTTCAGTAGATTCCTTGGGTCATGCTGAGAACATAGATATCAAACTTTCCATAGTCAGCTGAACTTCCTGTCCGCCATATTGTTTTTCTTTAAAAACCTACTTTTTCGAACTCCTCCTAGACCGTTGCTCCGATTTTCACCAAAATCGAACCGTATCATCTTCAGACCATGCTGACAAAAAGTTATGGATTTCAAGTCGATAAGTCAAACCGTTTTCGTATACCAGAGCAAAGAATTTGAGGCATGATGCAAAAATGACTCTTGAAGCTGTATCTCTGCAATGCTTTATCATATTCAGACCAAACTTGGTATGTGTCATCACAAGCATGACCTGAGGCATCATACAATGTTTCAACACAGCGCCACCTACTGGAGTGGAGATATGAAAAATGGCTGTTTTTGCTTATAACTTCTGATGGGTTTGACCAAAATTCATAAATTTGGTATGGTTCATCAGGACAATGCCCTGAAGGAGCCTGAGAAGTTTCGGACCAGCACCACCTTGTGGTCAAAAGTTATAACAAAATTGACAAAAATGCTAATAACTTTTGATAATATCTACCGATTGTAATGAAACTGGTCTCAATAGATTCCTTGGGTCATGCTGAGAACATAGATATCAAATTTGCCATATTCAGCTGAACTTCCTGTCCGCCATATTGTTTTTCTTTAAAAACCTACTTTTTCAAACTCCTCCTAGACCTTTGCTCCGATTTTCACCAAAATTGAACCGTATCATCTTCAGACCATGCCGACAAAAAGTTATGGATTTCAAGTTGATAAGTCAAACCGTTTTCGTATACCGGAGCAAAGAATTTGAGAGATGATGCAAAAATTACTCTTGAAGCTGTATCTCTACAATGCTTTGACATATTCAGACCAAACTTGGTACGTGTCATCACAAGCATGACCTGAGGCATCATACAGTGTTTCGGCGCAGCGCCACCTACTGGAGTGGAGATATGAAAAATGGCTATTTTTGCTTATAACTTCTGATGGGTTTGACCAAAATTCATTAATTTGGTATGGGTCATCAGGACAATGCCCTGAAGCAGCCTGAGAAGCTTCGGACCAGCGCCACCTCGTGCTCAAAAGTTATAACAAACTTGACAAAAATGCTAATAACTTTTTTTTCTAATTGCTCACTGCTGCTGTTGGTCTGATGCTCACGGCTATGTTGGCTGGCTTCTTGTGCCGTTTTTGTGCTTGGCCCCGTAATTGCTGCTTGCAGCTATATTTATTATTATTATTATTATTATTATTATTATTATTATTATTATTACATATTTATGTCCCGTGTTATGGTTATGATAGCAATTTTGATTATGAATCCTGCATTTATATGTAGATATCACTTCTGAAACTGCAGAGTGCAATTGGTGGTTGGTCCTCTCATAGCATGAAAAACAAAACTTATATTAAAATTCTGAATGTATTATATATAAAGCGTGCAAAGAGAGTCAGTGTGAGATATAGGCTACATTTGAGGAGGCCTATTGTATCTTTTGATATATTACAATGATATATTTACAAAATATAACAGTACGCTTAGAAATCATAATTGTAGTGCATTGCTTTGTTTTAAACCCCAAACATATTACTTAAACCTTCTTCATTAACAATTATCCAGTTATTTGTAATAAGCTGTCATTAAAAAAAATAAAAAAGTAGTTTCAATGTAGCTAGCTACTTTTTGATAGTAACTTGTAGTATAGCTAACTACTTTTTCAAAAGGGTAGCTTGAATGTAGTTTAACTACTTTAATATATGAGTAGCTTGTAGCTTGTCAAAGTACATTTTCAGAGTAGCTTCCCCAACACTGTATATATATATATAGGCTTTCTACTGTAAAATTAAGCAATCAGACTTTGACAGGCTTTTCCAGTGGTTCCCAATGGCTAATTGTCTATATAGGCTTTAATCATTGTTAAATTGTTGAGGGGAACAATAATCTAACTGCCTGGGCTCAATGCCGTGTCCACATCCTAACCAAATATAAATAAAGACATGTAGACTGCATCTGAGTTAACAGCAGCTGGGTTCTGTGAACAATATCAGCATTAACTAGAATTAACAGGGAACAATGACTGTGTTTACAGTTCCAGATTGCTGTTAATCCGAATTGAGTTCAGTCCGATTGCAAACTCCAAACATACTGTTTATATGTAACTTAAACACTGCGATCCAATTAAAATCTTTGTTTACATGTGCGTCAGATTCTGAGCAAAAAATGGAATGTTGTGTCAATGTTACCACATTTTTAGCCTCAGTTAGATTTCACTGGATAAGAGTACAGAGCAAAGATTTCTGGGAAAGAGTTGACCTACACTGCACTGAGCCTGTACCTTTTTGTGAAGAATGTGAAGGTAGTCGGATTCAACAGATTCAGTTTAACACATTTGCACCACTTCTTTCAATTGGATCAAGTTCATTTATTTTTTTCCTGAATGAAGTGTTTATAAAGGCTTTTCTTTCAAGTTGAGCTATTATTAGAATGTAAACACAGAAATAAACCTGAATTGGTAAGTATTTATAATGTATTTTATATGATTTTATTTAATTGTATTTCTATTTTGTGGACAATTAAAGCTTCTTAAAACACTTAAACTTTTTAACCTACATGATTTACATCATTTCAGCTGTAGGCATGAGGTCTGAAATTTCCTTACAACAGTTTTATAAACATGAATATCGAAAAGACAAAAAAGGCCAGTTAGTTTGTATACTTCTTGTCTGCCAATGAAAATAATTATGTGTAAATATATGTTTATCTATATTAACTTATTCAACTCTTACTTTAATTAAAGTAAATTCTTTTTAAAGTCATTATGTAGCAGCATTTAGACCCGTTCGGTTATCTAAGGTCAAGGCAGTTTTTAAATCCAAAAGTCTCTCAGCAGTGTGAAAGTTTCCAGGATTACTTCAGCTCAGAGGTAAACAAGACTCGACTTTTACTTTCACAGCAGGACACACAAACCACAAAAAAGGCTTTAGTATGTGAATCCATTTCATTCTTTTTCATCAGTCAGTTCTTCACTCCCTCTCAGAGTCCTGCCTATGAAATCCCCAAACATATCTGCTCTAATACCTCAGATGTGAATCCAAATGTTATATGGCATAAACTAATTTACAGTCAGTTTATTTGCAGTAATTTCAGTTGTTTATGTACAGGCAATGCAGATGTAATGCTCATGAGCTTTGTTTAAACCTGAGTCAAGAGAAAAAATGAAATCTGGCATATAATGTAAAGTTACAGAGCAGGTTACAAAGTGACCATCCACATTCTGGACACTTATTTTTGTATTGGGTCCAAGGAACTTTCTTTCTATGTTTAATCTTGTGAACAGGGCTGTAGCTAAGAATGCAGGGCTCTTTGACCATGGAGGCTCTGGGTCTTTTGCCTTATTTTAAGTGAAGTGTAGGAACACGTCTTTGACATGTTGCGTGATAATGTTTATAGGCAGACGACTCCATTTTGAATCTTGTTCATGTTGTTTTTCTATATATTTCCAGGCCCATTCAAACCAATGATAACTATAATGATAAATATATAGTTTTAAAAACCATTCTAAAATTAAAAAAATAGCAAAATCCATGCCACAAGTATGACACGGAGGAACCATATAACACAGAAAAACATTATTTAAACATTTTACTCAGTTATTTTGCTTTATTTCCAGATTAAATCAAATGCTTGTTATTATGTACTAGAGCAAGTACGCACATGCACACTCTTCAAAAACGGTGCTTTTCTTGACAAACTAAAATATATAAATGACATTTGTATATATTTGAAACAAAAGATATGCATTGTACTTAATGTCAGCTTGCTTATTTTGCTCTAGATAACGATTTATTAAGTCCACATGTCATAAAAACAAGAAACTATGCTTCTAACTACAGCTTGGGAGTTGTCGTTCCAACCACACAAGTTTGTGATGCAGTTTGCGAATGTTCGTTTGAACTATGCTTTTGGGAAACACCAAATCGTTGAACTATGTAAGTAATGATGGAACTTGTGATGTTAGTTGGCTAACGATGCTTTTGGGAAACGCACCCCAGGTTGGAGCTTCCAATGACAGCTGCACTTTCCAGTTTTGTGTGAATGGGCATATTTTAGTTTATCAATTTGTGGCATTTCTACAACAAAAAACAAAACACATTTTATAACAGTTTATTTCAGTCATATAATTTGATTAGCCATGCTTTGTTCCAAGATTGCTGATATTCCCAAAAAAGAGTATGTGAGTTGAGTTTATAAGGTCCTTTTGTCTTTATAGATTGTTTAAAGGGATATTTCAGCCGCAAATGAAAATTATCATTAGTTCTTTTGAAAGCTTAAATGTGCTATGTAACAATGAAAACGAATCTCATTGGTTCTCGCCCATCAAGCAAACATGCTTGAGCTTTCATTTACCATAACTGATGGTCAGAGTTAGAGTCAGAGTTGTCAAAAGTACTGATTCCACTACCAGTCCTAAATTTTAAAAATGTGACACTTTGAGCTCGAGCAGATTTGTAAACATCTCTGATTGGCCATTGTGTTGACGTGCTCATCAGACATGTCTGTAATTGGCTACAATGATCAACACATGGGAGCATTTGAATTTGAAAGCGTTTTGAAAGCGAGAGCATTTGAAAGCAGGCGTCTATCAGTGGACTGCCTACATGTTCAGTGTATAAAGCGGTTCTTCAGAAAATTTTGACTAAACCACTCAAAACATATGGATTAGTTTTACGATCTCTTTATGAACTTTTTGAAGCATCAAAGTGGTAGTTGCATAGCTGTCAATGAAGAGTACAGAACTGGCTCAGATTTTATGAAAATATCTTCATTTATATTCTGAAGATGAACGAAAGTCTTATGGGTTTTTGAAGGACACGAGGGTGAGTAAATGGTAATAGAATTTTCAGTTTTGGGTGAACTTACCCTTTAAGAAATGGGTGTGTTATCATTTTTGACTGTAAACACCCTCCGAGCGTGCATTATAAACAGGAGTGAGCACATATCCGCCAACGTAGGGTGACTTTGGAGAAAGTCTGGAAGACATCAGTATTTGCACGGCCCTTGAAAGACATCTGAAAACCCCTTTGTTTATGGGAAACAAAATCTGGCTTGGTTTTAACATCACCATATCAGTTTACCTCCCCTGCTTCTTGAGTTCAGATTTCTCAAGTAAACCTGACACACGCACACACACACACACGCACACACGCACACACACACACACACACACACACACACACACACACACACACACACACACACACACACACACACACACACACACACACACAGACACAGCCCATTAGTATTACATCTGACTCACACTTTGCACTTACCTGTTTATGTGGAGTTTCTGGGGTGTATCTACATAAACAGCTGCCATGGATTTCACTGGCGTCCATGCATACACTGTTCCTGGATAATGTCACTGTGGAATTGTAAAATAAGACAGACAGAGAAAACAAAGGTACTTTGGACAGTAATAAAGGCTCAGAAATAGTGAAACAGTAAATCGTTCAAAAAAGAGGCCGTTTTACCTTCTAGTTTTAACTTCGGCAAGAACATGATCAGTTTGTCAAGCAAGTATGGTTGAGCTTCTGTTTATGTCCACAGATCAATGTTTATATGTGAATTAAAAAGCCTAAATTAAATCTGTTTATCATATAAAGCAATCGTGTTTCTTCAGAACATTTGGAGTAAACCACTGTCAGAGAGAATAGAAAGGAGGGACAGAAAAGTGTCAGATTAAAAAAACAAAAAAATAAAGTATCTTAATTTGTGTTCTGAAGATTAACGAAAGTCCTAAGGATTTGAAACGACATGAGGGTGAGTACATGTGCATTTTAATTTTTTTGGTGAACTAAATTTAAGTTATGGAGCATTCGTGTTTTACCATTCATATTATTGTAGTAGCCTATGATGCGAACTCAATTTCAGTCAGAAGGTGCAGTGAGCCATTTTTGAAGAAAGTAATTATTAGTAGGCTAATTAGAACATGATTATTAATAGGCTTTGACAGTTTTGTGTTCTGTTATTTTTAACAAAAAAAAAGAAAAAAGTCTCACCTGTTTTTTTTTGTTTTTTTTTTAATGAAATTTAAAAGATAAATGCTGCCTTGGCCCACTTGATGTGGTGTGACAGTATCTGCCTCAGTATAAACATATACATGGCACCAGTGAACCAATATTTATTACTCTTTAGCTATCAGTATGAAAAAAAAAACAAAAGAAAAAACAAAAACAAACATGAATGAACATCAGAAAGTAGGCTACGTGAAAGATCTTGTATAACTTACTGAAATGTATTACCTTTCATTTATTTGCCCAAATTAGCATTTCAACCATGTAAAGACATCAACAGCCTGTGAACGTCATATAACGTTACATTTACCTCAAGAAACTCATTCAGTGCATAGCTTATTTGCTGCTTTTTCACTCAATGCGTATAATATATCTTGAGAATGTTCATGATAAACTGTGGTTACCTGATATTTTATCATATTTGTGTAGATTCTTTAATTTATGATTGCCTCTTAACTTTGTTTTTGGCCTAAGACTAATGTTTGAGCAAAGAAAACAAACAAAATATCATGCTAGCTTAAATATTTCTGAAGAGAACCTAAAATAAAATCTGGAGCAGTATAAACTGTCAGAGATGGGCTAAAGAGAAAATTCCCTAGACAGTTTAACATATGTACCACCATCAAATACAGTCTGTTCAGCTTCATCTGGCCTGTTCTCAAAAGCTGAAAATTGAGACTTCATGAAGCTGCACATTGCCCTCTAGAACTGAATAGACAAGGGATAACGTCATTTCAGAATAAACAGAATTTCAGGAAGGTTTATGTTCCTAGCTGGCAAAATGCAGGATGAACATTTGCAGGGTCATTTTTTTTTTTTTTTTTTTTTTTAACAGATTCCACAATAGTGTGAGTGTGAGTTCTACAGCAGGAAAACGACAAAGTAAAACCAACCTCAGTCCTTTTCTTTATTCCTTTTGTGCAGGTTTCACAGTGTTTCACTGACCAAAATACATAAAGGAGTTCACCTAAAAAAAAAAAAAAATTCTTTAAAATATTGACCTTCCTTCTTGCGTGGAACAAAAATAATGTTTTGAAGAAAGCTTGTGCTGCTCTTTTACATACATTTGAAAAATTAAAGCATACATAATATAGCTTTTATTGGGACCTCTGTAGTGATTTTGTATGAAAATCATTTTTGTATTCCACAGAAGAAAGAAAGCCATATAGGTTTGAAACGACATGAAGTGTTGAAGTAAATGATGACAGAATTCTCATTTTTGGAGTGACCTAACTCTTTAAAGAAGAGAACCCGACACTAGATCAAGCACAAAATATGTTGACTTTTCATTCAGACACCTTTAAAGTGAGTGCACAACATATTGTGTCATAAAAACATCTATTAGCTTTATACGGATGGGGTTCTGTTGCAGTTAATGCATTTTTTATGCGCACATGTGCATCTGTGTTGTGCTTATAACCTCATTTTATTACCTATAAATGGTAAGAATGATGTCAGTGGTTAGACTTTACTGGCTATCACTCACAGAGTATCTAAATGCAAACCAGCCCTGTGAATATACTTTGTGTCATGTGATGGTACCCGTTTGTATGTCTTTACTATATCTTTGTAGTAGAAAGTGCTCTCACAAATTCTTGTACAAAGTGTAGTACAAAGTATTCTCCCTCTCTTTCTCTCTCTCTCTCTCTCTCACACACACACACACACACACACACACACACACACACACACACACACACACACACACACACACACACACACACACACACACACACACACCTACACACACAAAAACCCCTCTCTTTAAAGAGAGCATGGGACACTAAATAAACAGATTAAAATGAAATCCAGAAAGACAATTTCCACCAAATAAACAATGAAAAATCACAATAATATGTTTTATTGCTGTGGCTATTTTGTTATTCTTTTTTCATTTCTGTGAACAAGGTTTGTGAACATGTCAGAGTTAGAGACTCACTGACATTTATTCATGGTCATTGCAAAACCATACTTGCTGAAGGATACAACAGAGAAAAAATGCCTAAAATAAAATCAAACAACGATTTAATAATTTAAGGTATTTAATTATTCTTATGTTTTTTTTTTTTGTTTTGTTTTTTTTTTTATGTTCAGCTCTTTTAGCCTAACAACATGAATGATGTCTCTTTATTCAGCCAAAATGTACATGTTCCAAGTGTTTGGCATGATTCATCTTACCATACATTCAGCTTTTGGGTTAAAGGGATAGTTCACCCAAATATGAAAATGTGATGTTTATCTGCTTACCCCCAGCGCATCCAAGATGTAGGTGACATTCATCACTCAATTCGTGAGGTCTGATCGCGCTCTGACAGCAGCAATGATGTCTCGCTCTCATTGAAGTATATGCGCGAGACATCACTGCCGCTGTCAGAGCGCGATCAGACCCCACGAATCAAGTGATGAATGCCGTTGGACATAGTGGTGTATTAGAGGTAAAAAATGATATAAATACTGTTCACACCGATCGTTTTGTGTCTTAGGTCATCAATGTGTCGTCACGAGCCGCAGGGTTTAATTTGGACTTGTCTATGCAAGTTTTATTTACTCTTAGAAGTGCCCATCCAATAGCATTATTTGACTGACAGACATCAACGGTTGGAGTTAAAAATCAACATTTGTGTTCTACTGAAGAAACAAAGTCACCTACATCTCAGATGCGCTGGAGGTAAGCAGATAAACATCAAATTTTCATTTTTGGGTGAACTATCCCTTTAACAGTTTTTTGCAAAATGCATCCCTATCAGATTAAGTGAGCAATGCCAAGGCCAATTAACCAATTAACATCTACATGCTGAATGAATCCAAGCCACAATCACATTATCTCTATTAATCTGATGCAAAATTACAGACTGGTATCATTTCAGTCACTAAAGTGACAAAAAAGAGTTATTATAGTCTGACTGTAATCAAACTTGTAAACTACATACTAATTATAGTTGGCTAACAAAAAAAAAAAATCTTCTTCTTTTCATTTACTCACCCTCTTGTCATTTCAAACCTTTGATTAATCTGCTAAATATAAATTAGGAAAAATCCAGAAAGGTTATAAAGGCATGATGACAGAATTTTCTTTTTTGGGTTATCTATCACTTTAACTTATGTGACCTAGGGTGGACAAACACTTAAAGGATTAGTTCACTTTTAAATAAACTTTTCCTGATAACTTACTCACCCCCATGTCATCCAAGATGTCCATGTCTTTCTTTCTTCAGTCGAAAAGAAATTTAAGTTTTTGATGACAACATTCCAGGATTTTTCTCCATATAGTAGACTTCAATGGGCACCAAACAGTTGAAGATTAGTCAAAATTAGTTTCACTGCAGCTTCAAGTTTATTTAAAAGTGAACTAATCCTTTAATTTCCCAATATGCCTTGACTTTGTGTGAATTTCTATTTCAGTTCAGTAAATGCCTTTTTCTTTTATTCCAATTCAAATTAATTCAACTTTCTATGGTGTGTTGCCAACTAAACTCAAATTCCAACTTATTTTGCAGGAGCCTGGTTGGTACATTTGCATTGCGAAACTGCGACACAACATTTCTGACACTGTCAGTAGAGGCTACAATTTATCACAAAGGCAGTTAATTGCCATCACTAAGCAATCTAAGACTAATGATTTTGCATTAGAACAGAAATTTGTAGCCAAAATCTGCTCCCTGCTTAAGTGTTCAAGATGGTGTGTGCTTAGGGGCCATTTACAGGTAGCAGACACTTCCCTTGCTCTAGAGTCTCACTAACATTGGAAAAATGGCCCACAAAGGGCTCACTTCCTGTGTGCTTGTTGTGGAAGTGATTAGAAAGGGATTTGAGGTAGAAAAAGGTTGTTATCACTCGCTTTGATTTATCACTCTCTACTGACAAAGGCTGGCCAAATCTATAAACTCCAGGTGTTTCTTTTGAAACTCCTTAGTATAGAAACATTCTGTCTCTGTTCCATCAGAGAGTTTCTGTGTTTTAGTTCATGCTATAAAAACATGCATTAAGAAAATAAACTCAATTGCATTGTCTACCCCACTGAGATTGAGTAGCTTCTGTTATTTTATGAATTAAGCTTTTTTACAGCTATGTTACTTGTGGAGTTCATTGGTATAGGTTACTTTAAATTGTCCAGATACAAAGTGCTTTTCACCTGGTGACCTGTTGACATGGCTTGGCTTTATTATTCTAGTTATTTAGGGGTTTCAAAGCACAATATTTCACTCTGTTAACCATGGCTTGTATGACTTTCTTGTTTGAGTGTTTTGCAAAGCTCATCAGGCCCAGTAGTAATGCTGTCAGTTTGTATGTAGTGGTGGCAGTTAAAGAATGTTGTCCAGGAGTACATCGTTCTACCCTATACACACCTTCGTTGTTCTATCTACCCAATACACATTGTTCTACCCTATATACACTCTCAAGCAAGCTTTTAAACCATTTAAACTAAGTCTTACACAGTTTGACTCATTTTTTCCTGATTTTACATCCATGCACCACAAAAAAAGGACTTGTTCCTTTATTAAATTTGTATGTTTGAATGGTGTCCAATGTTTTCATTTTTGCAGGCTCAACCAAGGAAACAATTTATCCATCTGAGTCATATCCGGAGAAACTTAGAGTTGTAGGAGAAAAAAACAACTACATTTATGAGAATGTTTGACAAAATATGTGCACAATTGAATGATATTTCCTTTAGCATGCCAACCTCAACTGTAAAAAAGGCTCTAACCTCAACTGGTATTTAACATGACATGCACATATGCCAGTTATATCTGAAATGGGTCAAGAAATGGCTCATTTTCTAAGATAACAGTATCCCGGTCCACCACAAGCCACAGAAAAGCCAAACACATGGAGACATCTGAGTCTCCACACAAGTTATATGCAATTTGTTAAAGAATTTTGGAAAAAGCCCACTATTGTTTTAAAACTTGCCATAATACAGCCAATTCTCATGTTGATTTATTTTGTCAAGACAGCTATATTAGGGGGCAGCCGGAATTAGGATTAAAATGACAAGAGTATATTGTCATGTATAATTGACTGATGAATGTATCGACTAGGTGTCACTTTAATGTGTGCAGTTTCTGAAGTGCCAGAATGTGGTTTGGAAAATAGGCAGACATTATAGTCATATCATTTTTATTAAAAAACAACATAAATGTTTCCCATGTTAGTTTAAAGATGCTCTCCCACTATTGGGGTACCATAGGGTTTTAGTCCTTGAACCCTTAGACTTCTCTATTTACACAATTAAGTCACTCAGAACAGTCAAACACTCATACAGCTTCTTTTATGACTACTGTGTGGAGGACGCTTAACCTTACATCTTTATTTCCCCTGTCTGCCATACCACCACAATCTCATGTGGGATCTTGGACATATTTTAACTGTATATAACATTACCACAAGTTCCTGAGCTCCCACTCCCACCATCCAATACCTCCCTTTTCCATCTTGTTTAGTCAAAGGTCACAGAGTCAATGTCTCGAAGTGAGTTAAAATGCTTGATGTCATTTCTCTTTTGTGGACCAAATTATGACATCTTCCAGGTACTTCTGCTTCATGCCACATCACATGAACAAAAATAACACCTCTCCTCTTCAATTCCTTAGTCAGGTCTAGTAATTTCATGGCTAGACTACTGAGACTTCCTTCGTTGCCATGCTACCATCATTTACTATGTCTCCGGTGATCACAGGTAAAGAATGTAAGGCAAAACCTGATATTACTCAAAATCTAAATTTAAGTATTATGGTGCATTCAAATATACAAGATACATTCTTTGACTTTAAAACTAATTTGTATTTGCAATATATAGTATCAGTACTAAATGTCATTTTAAATGTAAAAAATAAAAAATAAAATAAAATGGCACATTCAGTGACTACTGGGAACCAAAAGTCACTAGGGCATGTAAGTTGTACTTCTAGAGGGATTTTTCCCCCCTCTGTTTTATGGGGTATCCTTTTTTTCAACCAAACCTCCAATAATTTAGGTGACACGCTTGAAGTAAAAGTTCCCTGGGCCAGAAATCAGCTCAGGTTTTTATTGTGTTAGCACATACAAAGTACTAATATAAAGAAATAAATGAAGTAGAGAGTTAAACGTTTGCTGGACCTGTTGATACCCTTCAAGCATTTTGAACTGCACATTTTTCATTCATGGGCACACGGTCAAAAAGTCACATTTTCTCTTTAATGGCCTCATCCAGAGCAATTTGCAAAATGAATAAGGATTGCTGTCAAAGAAAGCGGTAAAAAGGGTGAGAATTTATTGTAGGCACACAAATATACAATTTCAAACTGAGTGCAACAAGTCCAAAGATATCCACATCATATCCTTACAACATGACAGAGTACTTATTTAAGTATAGCTTTCACTGACGCCTTCATCTTATATGCAGTGCAGTCTGCAGAAGAAACCATCTCTAGATTAAAAAAAACAAAAAAAACAATTCTATATATATATATGATATTGAACGAGCTCTCTTCTATTCTGGCAGTGTAGACACTGCTAAGTGTATTACTGCCCTCCACAGGTTAAAGTTTGAACTAATTGTTATTTACTTGCACTAGCATATTGTATATGACAATTTAGTTCAAACTTTGACCTGTGGAGGGCAGTAATACACTTAGCAGTGCTACACTGCTGGAATTCAAATAGAGAAGAAGAAGAGAGCTATAGCTAGTTCAAGATGAGCATTTATGGTTAAAACGTATAACATTTTATTTATTTATTTTCTTTTTTTTTTAGAAAATGAGCAATGGTTTCTCTAGATAAGACCCTTATTTCTTGCCTGGGATCGCTGTAAACTGTAATTTTGACCTTCAACCATTTGGGCTCCATTGAAGTCCACTATATGGAGAAAAATCCTGGAATGTTTTCATCAAAAACCTTAATTTCTTTTCGACTGAAGAAAGAAAGACATGAACATATTGGTTGACATGGGGGTGAATTAATTATCAGGAAATTTTAATTTGAAAGTGAACTAATCGTTTAATAAAATAGAACCTCACAAGTGACTGATATTGAGCGCTTTGCAGCATCTTTGTGCGCTAAACAAAAAAGTGCCTGACTCTATTGATTTCAACAGAGTTTGATGTTAGCATCTTGCTAAGCTAAAAATACATACCCTAACACATACGAATATTAGGTAAAATGCTCAATTTCTTACTATACGTAAATGTTTTTTAGTCAGTACTCTCTTATTTTGTCCACCATGTTGGATGTGTGTGTGTGTGTGTGTGTGTGTGTGTGTGTGTGTGTGTGTGTGTGTGTGTGTGTGTGTGTGTTTTTTTCTCCCCCACTGGCTTTTTGCAATGCATGATGGGAAGGATTTATCTTAGTTAGCATATCTGCATTATGGAACAACTTTCACTCAGGAATTGCTATTCAATTTCACAAATAAAATAAATAAATAAATAAATAAATAAATAAATAAATAAATAAAAATAATTGAATTAAATGTGAAATTTTGAAGTAGAAAGACTAAAATAGTATTTTCTTGTAAATTATACTCCAAAAATCTTTGTTTAATTTCAATTTCAATTTCAATTTTTTTTTTTATAGTACCTGATGCCTTAAAATGCTCCCTACGTAGGCAACTCCCTAGGAACAGAGTTTTATATTTTAATATTCAGTGTGGAAAATGTGTGTCTATCGAATTTCAGCATTGCATCCTGCTGAGCATGTTATACATGTTTTATAAGATTTATGTAAGCTTCTTTAACAAATTGGACATGCAGCAGAGTAATTTGTAGTAGGAACAGAAGAGCAGCTGGAAGAATTAAATAGGTTCTCTGGCTCGTCTCCAAGCCATTTTTTACTGCCTGTTTTTCATTCGTAGTGTGCTTTGTCTAATGTTTAATGACGCTTTGGATTTTACTGATCTCTCATTTTCCTCTGCAGTCTAACGAGGGTGAGAGAGAGGGAAATGAGGGCGATATATGTGTTTTGTGGTCAAATTACACATGTGGTTAAGAAGAGAGATGTGTTTATCTGTGTGACTGCACAGCATTTTGTAAGAAAAGAAGCAATGGCTCTGCTTAGAAAGAGAGGTTAGACGCATGTTTACCATGCTGCCGTGGAAGCTAATTGTAGCTTTATATAATTTACAATAAGGGTACTCATTTAAAACATACTAGACAAAAGAAGCCAATTTGTGTATTTAAAGAGGCAAAACCTAAATAAATATAGGCTATAATTATCCAATGCTGTAATTTATAATTGATAAACAAAAAAAAAAAAACAAGACATTGGTTGTAGCATTGGGACCCATATTAATCATAATTTAAAGAAAATATTTTATTATTTTCATTCATTCATTCATTCATTCATTCATTCATTCATTCATTCATTCATTCATTCATTCATTCATTCATTCATTCATTCATTCATTCATTTTTTTTGTAATGGCCCTGTGCACCCCTAGCAGTTTAAAAACAATAATTAATATGAAGGTGAATGATTGCTTGAGCAGAAGTTCTCAGATAACATTTATTTTGAATTTATTTTACATTTATGTCACTGTTTTTGAATTTACTGGGTGTTGGTGCAAGTTTCCTGCTGCTATGAGTATATTTAAGAACACTTCAAGCACCTTAAACAAGCTCACTTGAGTCTATTTTGGAATAGAATATGAAAGGAAACAGCGGAACATGACAAATCAGGTGTTTTCAATGACAAATCAGCTGATGGTGTTTTGTTCTGTGATTTCCATCTAAAGTCAGACAATATAATGAACATGAGAAGTTTATGTGGCTAGATGAAAATGGAAAGAATTTGCCCAAGTTCATAAAAATGAGCACTGAACATATAATGCAATGCCTTAGTGCGGTATTAGTTGCAAGGTGGATTTATTGCCATCACTGGCCATACTGTATGTTTTCATCTAATCCATCTAATTGTAATAAGGCCATTACCCGAACACCTCTCACATCCAGAGTGGAAGAAAGATAAAATGTTGTTTAAAAGGAACAGCCATTCCAACACAAACTCACTTCAAATCATTGCAAATCACGCACTGTTGGCCAATTTGTATGAATTTGTACAATCTCATCTGCTTACACCTCACTGACGGATAGAGATTTTTTTTTTTCTTCTAAAAATCACACATTTTCATACAAATCACATACTAAATTGTCACCTCTTAAAAAAAAAAAAAAAAGTAACATTTTCTCAGTAGATCAGGGGAGCTTTTCCCAAAAGCATTGTTAGCCAATTGCAGTTCCATCAAACTCTAGGCTATTGGTAACGACAGAACTTGCGACCATAGTTTCTACTGGGAAACACACCCCAGGTTGGCTCTTTCTATAGGACATCTAATGGAGACTAAATGTGCAGGAGCATTACCTAGAAGTTAGTTCAAACAAACTAGTCAATTCCCCACTTCATCACTACCAAACCTGACTACTTTCAGTAACACCAATTTGAAGTACTTTTCACATCAAGCCTTAGGTAACAATGGCACATCAAACTGAAAACTTTTTTTTTTCTTTTTTTCATAGGCTTTGAACACAGTCATGGGGTTGTTTCAAGGTCTGACTGTCAGAATGTGTCTTGTGCCTCTTGTATCTGGTAAGGACAATTCTGAAGAACCCTTCTGTTCAGAACAAGCTTTACAAATGGAGGTTTTTGATGTTGCCATCCTGCTTAGGGCTTTTTAGAAACCAGTTTGGATTGAATTGCAAATTAGGATTTTATTCAAGAGCACCTGGTTTTGTTTTTCATTTGTTGAAGAAGTACTGTCACTCATTTGAGTGCCTCATAACTTATGTAATGTTAAATTATCCTATTTTAATGATTACAGATAGTGGGTTTGGGATAAAATTTCATTTTTTTTTTATTATATATTAGGGCTGTAACGATATGCGATATGAAACCGAAATCGCGATACGCAGGTCCACGAACCTGTATCGCGATGTGAGAAGGCAGAATCGCGACACACCCCTTCCAACTCCCAGAGTTATCCTTCCTGTCCAGATCCAATGCTACCACATTTTTAAATTACTATAAGTATTAGGGGTGTAACGATTTATCGTAGATGGTGTGTCTCAATCAGCTCTCTAGTTCAGTAAGTGTTTCGGGCACACATTGAATCTTGCAAGCAGGTTTAAACGTTTCTCATGTCAGTCTCTTGCATGGTCGCGTGAGAAAAGTCGTGGCTTTCTTTCACCGCATTGCACAGCAACAGCTGTGCTCACAGAAAAGCAAAAGACGCTTGCGATGCTTTGCTTTAAGAAGTTCTGTGGGGGGCCGTTCACATATTGCGTCTTTTCCGCGTGCAAGTCAGTTATTATTTTCAAATGTAGCCGCGCGGCAGGCGCGCTCATAATGGGATCGACGCGCATGCAATTCTCAACTTCTCAGAATGCCGCAAGCGCACCGCAGGTCGTGTGACAAGAATCAACCGATCAGCTATGGCCTTTCCGTAACAAAACATCAAAAGCTCAGCCGAACAGCTGATCATAGCTGTACATGGTGGTTTTTATATCTTATCTCCACCAATATATCTCGTAGTAAACTAATGCAAGGGCTAGAAATCATTTATCCTTTGCAGAAACATCCTGATCCTCTTGGAGAGCTCAGTTCATGGTTGCATAGCAACGACCGACGCCACGGGAGCGCAAGCGCTTTGGAAAGAAGGAGAAGCGGTGCGGCCGTGCCTTCCACGCGTTTTTAGACGCGATATGTGAACGGCCCCTATTCATAATTCTAAGTTCATGTTAAATTTAACATTTTTTTTTTTCAGTGACAGACAGCCCTATTCAACTGTTAATTTGAATACAGAAAGTTTTTATTAAAATTTTATATTTATTTATTTTATTGAAAGGTGATCTTGTATGTAAACAAGGAAAATTATTGAAATTTGTTAATGTTTTTTTAATAAATCTTGTTTGAATTTCAGTTTCATTTTGTTCAAAATATCGTGATACGTATTGTATCGTGAACTCTGTATCGAGATACATATCGTATCGTGACCTGAGCGTATCGTTACACCCCTATTATATATCAGGTTATACGTAGACTTCATTTTTATTCCATTATTATTATTGTTATACTTAAAGGTAGGGTAGGCAATTTTGTAGATGCTATTAATAGCAAGCAAGCTTCAGAGCTCTCTCTCCAAAGCCACGCAGCATCTCTTAGCCTTCTCAGGGAACAAGGGTTACAGTCATAACCCTACACCCTCCCTTTTGAGGAAGCCTGTGCTGTGTTGATGACGATACTTTGGGGAATGAGATAATCGCAGCTTGTTCGTTATAAAAAAAAATAAAATACAGTTTAAAAAAAACAAAAAATATAAAAAAGTCCGTAGTGCAATCCGTGCCATTCAGCAAGAGCACTGCTCCACTTCACCGAAAGAGAGAGGTATAACACCATGAGAGCAACGCAGGTTTACCTTCAGTTTCGTTTTAAATTAATTTATTTTGGCTTGTTTAGCTACATGGTTGTACATGACTATGGGTCACATAAATAAAAAGGGTCGCGCTAAAAAAAAAGTTTAAAAACCGGTGTATACGCTAATTTATTCAAACGTCTCTCTACCGAACTATCTATCTTAATTTGCAGAGGACGAAGAGAAAGCACCCGTTTGATAGCCTAAATGAGCCAGTAGTAGAGAAATAATAACTTAGAAAGAACCAAGAAATAATCTTTTTTGAGTATCGACCCCCAACACTGTCGTCCTTGCTGGAGTGTGACGTGATTTATGACATGTGCAGGTGTGATGGATTGCGTACAAACCAATAGGGTGTCAGAATGGTAACGTATGTTTATTCTCATCTAACCACAATCAAATTCACTCTATCCAGATGGCGCGATTTATCTGGATAGTTGTTGTTTTTGTTTTGTTTTTTCAAGCCGGAATGAAAAGAAGCCGAAATGAAATAGGAGTAACGAGGCTATTTTTAAAATGTAAGGAGTAGAAAGTACAGACAATTGCGTGAAAATGTAAGGAGTAGAAGTAAAAAGTCGTCTGAAAAATAATTACTCCAGTAAAGTATAGATACCCGAAATTTCTACTTAAGTAAGGTAGCGAAGTATTTGTACTTCGTTACTTGACACCTCTGGAAGCTGTTCAGCCAGGACATAAGCACTTGTGACCCCGGAGTGATCGGGAGTTCCAAACTGAGGAACCTGTGTCATACCCCTTGTGGAATGAGCTGCACATCCGTGCACATCTTAAAGCTTGTTAGTTCGCCAGAGAAATTAACTCTTTCCTTAATATATGCACTGTATTAGCCCATATATTCATTTTATTTTACTTAATCTGTTAGTGATGGCTCGATTATTTAATGTATGTTTAAATAAATCTGTCATGAAAAGGACAGTCACTGTGTATAAATTATTATATTTCAACAACGAATTGGAGTTAAACTTATAATTAGATTAGAAGTTAACTCAAAAACTGCCTTATGTGCAGCTTACATGTTTGCGTACACTTTGTTATTTGAGTGTTAATTATTATACCTAAAAAATAAAAAGTGACTAAATTTAGGCTAATAGGTTGGGCTTAACCTTTAATATTATAGTAGCATAATGTTCAAGTAATGGCTTCCTACATAGTTTACAGCATCAGCAAAGATATTTTTTTTTTTATCCTTAAGAAACATTTAGTTTAATTTGATTAATTTAATTTAATATATGTAAAGACAAAACTACAATTTGTTCAGTAAACCACTATTTAATAATAAAAAAGAAAATAAAAAATGTTTGTTTTTCTCCCCACCTGCTGTACCAAACACATACCGAACCGTGACTTCAAAACCGAGGTACGCACCAAATCGTGAGTTTTGTGTACCGTTACACTCCTAATATACACAGCAGCATATCTTACATGCTCACTGCTGCATGTCTGTGTATCTATTTGCAGTAGCAAGTCTATACTTGCTCTGCTGCAGCAACAGCAGCAGCAGCAGCAATAATCAAAATCAGCAGCAGCTTAGGATCAAATACATGAGCAATGACATATTTCATAACATGCTTGTAAATTTCAATAGTCGTCATAATAAAATAAATGTTAATATGTAATTATTTTGATTAATTAATTAATTTTAACCCTCTGGTCCTCTTGGGTCAAAAATGACCGAAATGTTTTTTTTGCTTCATCGGAATGGGATGACACTTGGTGACTTTTGTCGCATTAGCTATGTGAACACACACACACACACACACACACACACACACACACACACACACACACACACACACACACACACACACACACACACACACACACACACACACAAAAATCACAGACATGATTTGGATATGTTAAAGGGTCGAAAAAAATAGACACACTTGGCTCCTTCGTGGTCAATAATGATAGGATATGAATGGGGAATACGAAAAAATACAAAAACTCAGAGAATCTTTTGATGGTACAAACCGCAATTCAGCCACTTTAAAATGTCAAGAGTGCAAAATAGACAAGACAAGAACTTTTTTGAACAGCCAGCAAGAGGTTACACTCTAAAACATAGAGAGTACAAAACAGACACACCCACTTAAACACACACTCACACACACACACACACACACACACAACACTATTATACACACACAAATGAACCGTTGTGGCTGTAATAATATGGTAAAATTGAGCCAAAAGACTCAAATAAAAGGTTGAAATCAGATCAGACCCCGATTTATTAAGCTGTAATGAAACATACCTGTTTTTTTTTTATTTATTTTTTTATTGATGGTAAGTGTAACAAAATGTTCTCCTCTGTGTTCAGGTTTGACTGTAGTAAAATTAATGCAAAAACTGACACATCAAAATCAACATTTCCAACAATCAACAAATAGAAAAATCTAAACCTTGACAAAACGTAGTCTGAGAACGTTTAAGTATAAATCCAAATCCATAACTTAACAAAAATAAGTATTTATGTCTAAAAACCACTACAGAATTTATAAGCTACTTTATATAGAACTATATTGGAATCTAGTGGTTACATCATGGCATTGCATAAGTATTTCCTTTTTTTACTCCCACCAGATGGCACTAATCTACCTTCAAAAACTTGTCTCTATTTTAACATGGAATGCTGTTTTAATTGAAAATTATTTGAAAAATATATTAGAAAAAAGTGTATTATTTTCAAAGGGGGAAAATAGCAAATAAAAATTGTATAAATATTGCATAGTATCATAAAATACACTCAAAATTTTAAATATTTAAAAATATTTTGGTTTTCCCGAAAAAAAAAAAAAAAAAAAAGTTACATTTCAAGGCTTCAGTCATTTTTGATTGCAAAGGAGCCAAGTGTGACCCCTAAACGAAGAGGACCAGAAGGTTAAAAGATTACAATTTTTATTTCGTTGACTTCCCTAGAAGAAACACACATTGAAATAAAATATGTGGAGGATTAGTAGCAATACATTGCGGCTCTATTGCGAAGAGTGACCCTTCTGTCTGCCCTCCATGGCAGTATGTGAGAGTGGACATTAATGAGCTGTGTGCTGGCACAGGAAGTTCCGGAACAATGACTTTAACAATTAAGAGAGATCAACTCTGATGCCCCACTGATCACACAGGAAAGGGTTGACTTTGATGGAACAATTTTTACGATGCAGCAGCCTTCATTCCCGCACACACTTAATCCATCTGTGTGTGTGCTCTGTAATCTCACACAGCCAATTATCTCAGCAGGCTTTGAATGTTTGCTTATGAGCTCCAGTAACTCTGCTCTGTATTGCCAAAGTGCCCGGTGCCTTCATTTGAACCCCTGAGCCACCATGATTTACCCACTTTACAATGTAAAGAAAGGAACATTTCTCATTATGATGGCTTGACAAAGCCAACACACTGTTATTTATTTTGGGTTAGGATTTTTTTCAGAATCCTTAACCCTTGACCAAAACTTCTGACTGTTTTTAGAGCTTTCAAACTACCACTAAACTTCACCCAGTACTTCAGGCTTATCTGACTTGTTTTTCTTTCTAATTGATCGGTTTTATGGTTTTCCTGAAGGAACACTCAAAAATCCCCCAAATCTCCTAGAAATCCATTGAATATGTGTGTAACTCCTCCTAGAGTTTTCAGGAAACATCTACCAAACTTGGCTCAGTCCTTCAGTATGAAAGCCCATTTACACCTCAAAGTAAATAAATAAATAAAGTAATGGCAAAATCTCACAACTGTGTGGATTTTTAAATATCGCAGTTACAATATATAATTTATAATTTAAATCTACCATTTGTAAATTGAAATGTGACTTAATTCCTCAGAATTGCATCTGTGCATCAACCAATTGTGACTTTGTCTAACAATAATTGGTTTCTTAAAACTGTGACTTTACGTATGTCTTGCATTGTAAAACATTGATTTTGTTTCTCCAAAATAGTGATCTCACAATTGTGGGTATATTTCTCATAACTGTCTGTTTGCTTCTACCATCTATGACTTTATATCACACAATTGCGACTTTTTAAATTTTGTAACTGCAACTTTTATTTCTCACAACTGTGACTGTCGCAATTGCAACATTCTCACATTATGACTTTATTTCTTGTTTTATTATTATTATTATTATTAGTAGTAGTAGTAGTAGTAGTAGTAGTAGTAGTAGTAGTAGGAGTAGGAGTATGTTTTAAGTGGTTAGACTTTTTTCAAATATTATACTTTTGTTTACAATAATCAAAAATCCCAAAACATTCACATATCAGCACAATATTGTTTTAAATATAGGCTTACGTATAGTTATATAGGTTACATTCACATGAGATAAAACTACATTCTACATTCCACATTTTCTACTTTACTGTTACAGCCAATAACAATATTTGGATCTCAAAAGTCCTAATTTTGACAGAGGAGATCTGCTGTTTGTCTCATCAGCATCAGTTTCTAATAATGGCAGTTACAAAGTCACCCTAGATTATGAATAAATGCTTGGGAAGTTTTCTGATGTCATATGTTGTTTCCTGTGTTTTTAGAACATGACTGTCAAAAAGCTTTAATTATTTTTTTTCTCTCTTTTTAGTGGGAAACTCTAATGAAGAACACAGAGCATGAAGTAAAATGATGAACATTCTAACAAATTCCATAAGGAAGTTTGGGGTGAGATGCAACTTTGCCAGACCTACAGAAATGGACCGGTTTACTACCACCAGCAAAGATATCCACTGAAGCAAACCTGTAATTATTATGAAACTTGATAGGCACAGCGGATAAATGGAATAATGCATCCTAAAACCCATTAACTTAAAAAACATCCAAGAGATATGTCATACAAAAATATGATTGATCTATTTTCATTTCAGGTAATGTCCAGTGTCGGGAAACTACGAATGTCAAATCAGCAGATATATACTGTAGTGCAAACCGACTTCCCTTTGCGACTCGCCATTGCTTTGCTATTGGAACCGCAGACCCCCTCCCTATCAGCAGCATGCGTTAAGCCAAATAACACACAGCAGATGCCCACGAACCCCAGAGCTGTAATGTAGTAAAAGGAGGAAACTGGGGGTAGTATTTTGGGTTCTCAACCATGCCAGTTTTCTTTATTTTTCTGCAGCCTCTCCAGAGCTGTAGTGGCCTGTGATGGAGAGTCCCAGGGGCGCAGCAGTGTAATGGTAATACGGACCATCTGACAGCTGTCAAAACAGCCCTGTTAGTCAAGCAATGAGGCCTGTCAACCTGCTGAAAAACTAGTCTGCAGCCTCTCAATTTTTCTCTCTCTTTCCCCTACTTACTCACTTTACCCTAACTGCCACAAAACAGAGTCGGTTTCCTCCTTGGGTTGACCTTTCACACTCCGGTCGGGTCCATACAACAACATACAGTATTCTAGTAAAATGCACGTCTCGCAGCCAGAAGGCCTCAAAGCGGGAAGTGTTGGGAACACTGTAAGAAATATCAATCAGTATTTGGTCTGATTTTTCATAAAAAATTCTAAACATCCTTAGAACAAGATGAATTCTCCAGAATTTATTTATTTATCTGTAAAATTCAGAGAATACGACAGTTCAAAAGTTAAAGGTCACTAATAAAATACTTTTATTCAGCAAAGATGCATTATCAAAAGTGACAATAAAGACATTTATAATGTTAGAAAAGATTTCTGTTTCAAATAAATGCTGGTCTTTTGAACTTTCTATTCAACCTGAAAAAGTTTTTCAATTTCTTTCTTTTTTTTTTTTTTTTTTCTTTTTTTTTATTGTTTTGATCACATAAATGCAGTCTTGCTGAACATAAAAAAATTAAAATCATTAAGAAATCTTAACGACTCCAAATTTTTTGATAATGCATATTTTATATTGAATATCTACTTAAATAGAAGATATATTTTATTTTTCTTAACCCATTGGTAATTATTATTCTTATATTATTTTAATTTTATATTTCAAGTTCCTTATTTTACTTTTAATTTCTTTTATATGCTATGCTTTATTCCAAGATATGCTCTCAACAAATATGTAACATCAAAAATCTCATAATTATCATTCTTATTATTCAATGGTATTATTAAAATTCAACAACCCCCAACCCATCCCCCCCTCTTTTTTTGTACATGATGAAGAATCCAACGTAAATCTAGGCAATGCAAGTATGCCAAATATATCCACTACAATACAGTGCATAAGGGGTTCATATCTTGGAATGCTGGATATATGAAATACTGAACACAGTAACTATCTCCAGGAAATAGCAGTGTCAATGTAAGCGTGTTCTGTCTTTTCTCATGTCAAATTAAAAACATTCCTGTAATAATCCTTCCCTTTCTGATTATTAAACTTTTGGCTTGCACTGTAGACACCAGAAGGACATGCAATTGTTTCCATTGAAGAGCATTTGGTTGCAATAGATCACAGATGGACGCTGAAGTGAACGCTACATTGTTACATATACACCTGGGTTTAATATAAAACATATTATATTTCACTATATAATGTTCAGTTTCTAATACAACTACTGAGGGAGTGACAGCAAATACAACCACAATCCTGTTTTTAAAAATCCTAAAATGCTATCGTGTTTTCTTTTCTTTTGCTATTGGAGCAAATGTGAATGCAAACACTAGATTTGTTATAGTTTCAGTTCACCGCTATAGAAGTTTACCCAACTTCTTCTGAAAACCATGGAAATGTGAAAATGATCCATTTGCGGTAAGTTAGGGCAAAAACACACTTTACATTGAAGTCGTGTCATTGTTACTTAGAACACGGTGTACATACATTTTATACTGCAGTTCATAAATCACATAAATTCGGTTGGCGGATCTTGTGCTACGCTATTGAGTGTTAAAATAAGAACATTTCTGAGTGAAATTGGTGTGCTTGGACACATTGATGGCTATTTTCTGGACCCTATTTGGTAAGTTGTTATTTTCCGTCCTAAATTGTCACTACAGGGCAAATTATCCAGTATAGGTCTACAGTTACATTCAAGCACCTGATGTCTGGCAGGAAATAGGCCTCAATTTCACAATATAAGATGCTGAGATGCACTGATATGTGGGAAGAAAGCAGGGTTAAAAAACACATTGAATCATTAACTCAAGCTCAGCTGAGGGCGTTAAATACAAAAATACCTCACGTCTATAGCACTGGTTTGGGGAAATAACAGTCATAACCTCAGTCTTAATTCTAATAGTGCATTTTGGTGGAGATCAGAACAGCTGTGCTGTCATTTGTTTGGAGGTCACGTGTGAGCCTGGTGTCAGGCTGTCATGTTTAAAGGTGAAAAGAAGTCAGCCATCCAGAGAATACTGAGGGCAAGTTCAAGAGACTTTAAATGTCCACCAAATAGGAAAAGTTAAATGCTCTTTTAGAACATCCTGCACTCTGTAATTTATGTATCCATCATCATTATATCCACTCTAAATGCATCATCAAATGCACATACCATTGAGAGTATATTGATCTGTCTAGGGCTGTTCACCATTGACTGAAGTGCACTGGGTCCCCTAACTGCGATGTGTAATTTAATCAACATCTTTAAGTGAGTCTGACATTTTAAGAGATTTTCATTTCTTTGCAAACCATCAATGTCCGTCAAAATCCCCATAATTTGCAACCTGATTAAAAGCCCATTCACACCAAGAATTGTAACTATAATGATAACTATATTAGTGTCCACATCAGAGCAAAATATTGTTCTGCTTATTATATGCATGTGCTGCAAATTTGTTGTCTGATGCTCTAAATGCTCAATCTCTTTACAGCAGAATGGATCCTAATTAGCTGTAAATGTTTTTATCATTCATCAGCTGGGAAAAAAAAAAAAAAAAAATCTAAAAGTAAATATATAATTCCTCTGTATCATAATTATTATAGTTGTGGTGTGGATTATCCTATTCTTTTATATTTATAAAGATTTATATCTTTATCTTTATTGTTATTGTCCTTGGTGCGAATGGACCTTAAGTGTCTGTCTTTGGAAAAACATGTCTTTACACTGTCTTAAATAAAGTTGAGTTTTTGTAATGCACATGTCACATCCATTATAGCTTGAGTCCCTAATGCTGGTGGAATGACTTATTGGTCAGGGGGGATATGAGCGTTTGGAGGGAGATGCCGTTGACTTTGGCTTCTATTTAAGGGTTCTGAGGGGGATTGAGCATTTCTGTTTCCCACCGTTACCTGGCGAGAGTGTCTGGAAAGCCAGCTTGCAGTATGGTCAATATGGCCAACACAAACAGGTGCTGATTCAGACGTTCTGTCTTATGATGGTCCCTTGCCATTTGCCAGACAGCCAAATTAATTAGCTTCATTCAGAAAGTCATAAACAGATATTACATCAAATATTTTTATTGAGACATTCTCTGCTAGACTGATTTGTTAGGGTTTTTGTTTGTTTGTTTTGTTTTTTAAAGTCAACCATCCACATTATTATCATTGCAATTTTTGAAAACTGCAAGGAACATTACACTTCCATTAAAACAAAAATCAATGCAATTTTGCATTTCTCATAGTAAATTGGCCATTATCTGCAACACCTTAATGTCAGTGTGTGTATTTCATGTCAAAATGAAAATAATGCAAATCATTGCATTAAATTAATAGATCAACATCATTTTGGGCTGTTTCTCAAACAAAGTTATTCATACAGTTTCAGAAAGCCATGACAGAGCACTGAAGTTCTACTACAAAAGAGAATGTCAAGGTTACTTATGTAACCAAGAGGAACTGTCACGTTCTGTTGACTTTTAGTTTGCTCATTGTTGTTCACTGTTTCCTTCAATCTGGTCTCATGGAAAGACGCACCTGTGGGAACATTTTCGCGAGTCGCAAAAATATGTACCAATACGTACATATCACTGTAGTTTCCAACAGAAATGAACACTACAGGCAGTAAAACAGCAAGTGCTTTTAATTGTTTTCATACACAGGAAGCAGTGGAACTTTTATTATGTCATAGTCACAGTCTTCGCTTATGAAGTAACGCAGCTCTGTTTAACATATTAGATACATTTGAGTGTGTTGAAAATTATGTTATAACATTACTCTGTGAGTTCGCTTGATGGCTTCTATGAGACACTTGTTGCACACTGCAGTAAGCTAGATCGATTTTAGAATATCATATTAAATGCTGGATGGCTTGTGTTGATAAATGGCATGCAATTCATTTTAAAACGTATTGTATAATGGAGAAAATTGTGTATTACTGTTACTAAAATCAAAGCTGCATCTGATTATGCTATGTTAGCTACTTCACAAAACAGTGTTCTTCTCTGAGGCATGGTAAAGCATGGTACTCGCAAAAAATCAAGAAAATCATTTAAACAATAAGACTGAATGTGTTGAGCTATATAACAATAATTAATTTTCTGTCTATAAATATGTCAAAACAGTTGTTCCTTGTCTATTAAAACATGTACTTTGATGTTTCCATGGTTTCTACAAAATAAAACCGGAAACCGAGGGTAACGGGGATATGACACATTTGACAGGCGACTCCTCACACGTCCCGGAGCCTTGGTTAAAATTACAGTTTTCTCACGAGTTACAAATACTTGGAAACATTTGGGATATTGTAAGTACTCAACTGAACAAAATATATAACACTGGCCTAGTGGTTGTTGAATATTTTACTGCAAAATTCTTACATATTGCACCTTTAATACACTTTTAAGTCTCCTTGCACAATATTATGTTATGACTTCACTTATGACTTTTTACCAAAGGCATGATTTGTAAAATAATAAATTTTGGACTTTGCATCGGTTAACCAGCTCCACGTGTTTTGCTTTTCTGACATAACAAGCTTGTTCGGTAGCTCAGCTGATACGGAGATGCACTTAGGATGAGGAAGCCTTGGGTCATGGTAAATGAGCTCAAAGATGAGAAATCAAAACAAGTTAAAACAGCACGATTACGGATGCTTTTTATGTCACATTTGCTTTTGTTAACACTATAGGTTTAGTTGTAGTGTTGGTGGTATATTATTTAAAAAAAAATAATGGATTAAACTTTTAGCGCCACTCACCGCATAAAATTTCAAATCAGAACTGTGGTGATTCGTACAAAAACCAACATCATAAAAACGTACCATATTCACGTTTATATGTTCCGTCAAAAAAATAAACATGCTTTAGTGCCACTCAGTGGACATTTCACATTGAAACTGCAGTGATATGTACATATTGGTACGTCATTTGCGACTCCCGAAAACGTTCCCACAGGTACGTTTTTCTAATGAGACCACGCTCATTTCCTCTGTTTCTAGTTTCCTGCCAGTCTTTATGCTGCCTTCACATGCTCTTGGAATTACCGTAAATATGAGTTTCCTATGTAATAATTGCACATGAACGCTCTCCCATTTCAAAATTTGAATGCAATGACCTCATAATCACGACTTCAGAAAGGGGGAATTACCAAATTTCCGATAGCATTGGAAGGCAGCTTGAGTTACCATGGACACTCATTCAATCATCACACCTGTTCATTATTTAGTTCATCATCACTGTGTATTTCAGTTCCTCCTTATGTTCAGTTCATTGTTTGTGTGTAACATGCTGTTTTGTTTGCTCATCGTCAGTGGAAATACTTGTGTTGTTTTGTTTAATAAAGGCTTTTTATTATTGTAACCTTTTTAGATACCTTTATCATCTTCAGACCCGAATGTGACAGGAACAAAACACTGCGTTGCTTTGCCATACTTCAGGCATGCGTGCATGTCTTCCTTCAGACACCGGTTCATGCGAAGCATTCCCATATCATCAACACCATGGCACAGCGTCAAAGCTGAAATTACACGAATGTGAATAAATAACTGTACTGGAAATATTACTTTAAGTGTTCTCATCCTTCTGCTTCATTATTACTGAAGGGACTTACAGAATGCTGTAAGTCATATTTACTTTGCTCTGAGCCCAGTCAGATTTGTCACAGATTTGTGAAAGGTTAGCTGTTTCCAGAGAGTAAAGCTTAGGGATGAAAACTTCAGAATAAACTGCTCCCATACAGCCATAGTTCTGCATGGACATTGCAGACTGTTTCTCTGCTACTTATTTTAATGTTTAAAAGAGCTCTCCATAAGTTTTCCAAGCACTCTGATCTGTTTTTCCTTTGGCTTCATTAAAACAAAGCATACTTGAAAAATGAGCATAAGCTTATGTCTGCTTTCTAAAAACATTCTCGTTCTAACAATCCTCTAACAACTTCAGTATTTGACCTAGTTTATACTTTAGCACATGCAAAACTCACACGCTTCTGATAAAGAGGAAGAGAGAGCGAGGTGAGGGCGAGACCTGCTCATTTTGTTAATGATGTGGGCGTTTCGTTCCACATCCACACTGAGGTTCAGAATAGTTAATGGCTCTCAAAAGAAGTGGAAATTGTATTATTAGGTTGAACAAGACATTTACTCACCCAGCACAAAGCTGATAACTTTACATCCCATCATGCATTTGGATATCTATTAAAGCACTTGTGGATGAGTGTTTGACTCAAACACATGACACTTTTAACAG
Source organism: Chanodichthys erythropterus (assembly GCF_024489055.1). NCBI lineage: Eukaryota > Metazoa > Chordata > Actinopteri > Cypriniformes > Xenocyprididae > Chanodichthys > Chanodichthys erythropterus. The sequence continues at coordinate 2,583,797 of NC_090230.1, forward strand.
TCAACTCAAGATATTTTAGATAGATGACCATGTTTTCATCATGAACTGCATAACTATAATAGTGTGGTTCAAAGGTCTGAGATCACTGGTGAAAATGCTTTTATTTTGCATATTTGTAATAGAAATGAAATAGTAATTTTATAGAACAAAAGTTGAGATGGAAAATAATGTGACATTTAGAATATCTTAGTATTTGGTATGTGTGACAGTCACCAGTTCGGTCACCATCAAGCACTACATTTCCCATCATCCCTCCTTCTGCTCACCTGCACTCTATTTAGCAATCACCCTGTCACACCGATCACCATCGCCTGAATACTAATCATCACCAGCTGTCACGGATCATCTCATCACTCCAGCACCAGTTATAAGGACTTGCTACACACTCACATTTTGTCTAGTCTTGTCTATGGTTCAGACTATTATTGTTACTTACCTGAAGTGTACTTATCTTCTTGAGCCACTCCTCGTCCCTGTTTCCAATCTACAGTTTCTCGTCATCTTCCAGTCTCCATGTGAACAGCTTACAAGAGTAAAGGAAAATTGTTTAATCTCTCAGTGACTGTTCAATATGTGTGTGTGGCTACACCCCATTTGTTCAGTGCTGTGCTGCTTACTATTTCACTCAGTTTCCAGTTTACTTTTATGTGTAAATAAAGTGTTTTGGATTTTAAATACTTACTGATCTTTAATTGTGTGTTTCCTGACAGTATGTCTCCATTTTTGCATTAATGACAGCAGCACTAAAGCTGACATGAACAAAACCTGATGATCATATTCAGTGTTGGGCAGTAACTAATAACAAGTAACTAGTTACTGTAATATTACTCTTTACAGTAACTGGTAATTACTAATAAGATTTCAGTAATATTACAGTTACCATCTATAAAACAGTTTGTTACTTAGTTACTTATGATTCCCCAACCCCTACTGATTTGAAATCCAATAATTCCTACATTTATTTTCATAATTTCAGTGCAGCAGGCAAACTTGGAATATGGAAAAGCTTACATTCCACGGATGGAAATATTGCCATTACATCGATTTTGTCAGGAGAAAAGATGATCTGAACACTGTTGTGTTAGATGTGACATTATGTAAATTGTGGTGTTACTTTGCTCTAGCATTACATGGCTTGCCAATCCACATCCCTCTGATCCCAATAGAAATTATATTACTATAATTAAAAATCTTTTTGGCAAATGAAAGGTTTTTTTTCTTCAGTCGAACGCAAATTATGATTTTTAACTGCAACCGCTGCCGTCTGTCAGTCAAATAATAGCAGTGATTTGGAACTTGAACAATAAGAGTCGAAAAAACTTCCATAGACAAATCCAAATTAAACCCTGCGGCTCGTGACGGCACACTGATGTCCTAAGACACGAAACGATCGGTTTGTGCGAGAAACCGAACAGTATTTATATAATTTTTAACCTCTAATACACCACTATGTCCAACTTCGTTCAGCTTCCGGCTAGTGAGGTCTGATCGCACTCTGACAACGGAAGTGATGTCTCGCGCTCATTGAAGTATATGGGCGAGACATGACTTTCATCATCACAACGCGTTTTTGGACCTCACTAACAGGAAGCTGAACGAAGTTGGACATAGTGGTGTATTAGAGGTAAAAATTATATAAATAATGTTCGGTTTCTCGCACAAACCGATCGTTTCGTGTCTTAGGACATTAATGTGTCATCACAAGCCGCAGGTTTTAATTTTGATTTGTCTAAGCAAGTTTTATTTACTGTTATAGTTGAAGTTCCCATCTACTGCTATTATTTGACTGACAGACGGCAGCGGTTGCAGTTAAAAATCATAATTTGCGTTCGACTGAAGAAAAAAAGTAACCTACATCTTGGATGCCCTGGGGGTAAGCAGATAAACATCAAAATTTTCATTTTTGGGTGAACTATCCCTTTAAGTCACTATTAATCACCATTAAGTGTTTGTAATAACTTCCAACCTGATCTCACGACAATTCGTACGTATTTTACAAGGTGGCTAATTCTCTGGGGTTTAGACAAATCGTATGAATTCGCCACCTCGTTAAATGCGTATGAATTGGGGTAGCATTGTAACTTCTGACTGTGATCTAATGTGGATTTTGGTCAAATAATGAGGCAGAAATGTGTTGTTAGTAACATTTTTAGAATTTTATGGGGAAGATACACAATTACAGTTAGTATAGTTTACAGTAATATATCTAGTAGTGTAATTACTGTTGCCAGAAAGATATTACTTTTGGAAGCAGTAACTAGTAATAAATTACATTTTAAAGAGCCCAACACTGACCATATTATCTGACAGACTGAAAATTTACAATCAATGTTCAAATGATCAGTGTCATGGTTTCCTTATTTGATTAGTGGCATACGGTAGAAATTGTGCCTCTCTTCACAATACAACACCATTTTAAAAAAGATCGATTCATATGGAATAACATTTGAAACTGAACACTAAGAAACTTCAGCTAATCAAACATTTTTATAATGGAACTTAAATACATTGTTGAATCGTATTAAATAAAAGAAAAAAATTGGTTGGCATTGGTGCCATGTTTCTGTGAGAAAATACTAACAATAATGAGATGAAGTGTTTTAACAACATTAAATTGACTTATCTTTTTGCTCACGTTTTCTCTCAGGTTGACTGCATGCTGTCAGTTCAGTATCTGTCAGGCTAATGCCGGGTAGACTGTTGGGCTTAATAGTAATAACAATTACTTCTGCGTTTGCCCAATGTGATTTACTATTAATCAAAATGCAGGCATGAAATGTGAGAACTAGCCAATGCAATTACTGTTTGATTGTTAGTCCTGCCCAAGACTGAAGCAGCTGAATCAAAGCTGACAGAGATTCTTCTGATTGATTTTATAGCCTTCGTCAACAACTACAATTTCAATTGAGCTGTCAAAACTTCTTAAATGTAAATATATCTCAAAATAGGGTGGGGATTTTGATTTGACTCTGAAGTTACATCAACAGTTACAATTTCTCTCGTCTGATTAAGCAAAATCATTTAAAATAAAGTATCTCAAAAGGGGATGGGGATTAAAACAATATAAAAATGCATATTATAATACATTTTAATTTGATATGCAAATTCTACTTTATTCTCAAATAAGTAAGCATCTTACTGTACAAAAAAAAAAAAAGTAGGTTAAATATATAAATAAACATCATACTTTCATCAGACATTTAAAGATATTAAATGGGACTTTTTATTAGTAGGTATTCAGACTGGGTACAGGCTCTAATTAAATTTTAAGCGGCTGCACTGAGCAGCAGGAAACAACGGCTGTTTAGCTGCTGTAGGCTGCAGTCGCTGCTGTCTGGGGCTCAGCACAGTTAACCCACTGGGAACACTTGGACCAGTTCTAATAGTAGCCAACTGTTTTTATGCAGCTGAGCCTTTCTTATCTTCTGCACTATCAGGGTCCATTGCTTCCACAAATAAAGGGGCAATTAAACCCTAAGAGCACCACTGAGATCAAGGCAGTGTCCCTAAAAAAGGGAAAACAGTGTGGGACAGTAAAACAACTGCATGATTGTGGATTATGAGGACTGAAGGGAAGTGAACCACCACAGACCAAATCGAGCCCACTTTAGAACAGAATGAGTGTTAGGTGTCTAAATGTGGATGACTGACCACTTTAAACATTGAGAAGCCAGCTGCATCTTTCTTAATAATAGGTTTCGCTCTGTTGAAGCACACGAAGTAATTTAATGCAAATATCAGAGAAGACCTAGTTTCAGATAAAAGGACTAGGGGGAGAAAAAAAAAAAAAAAAAGGATGGTGAATTGCTGACACCACCTCTTGGGGTGTCAAATGCTAAATTGTGGATGAAGATCCCCACCCCCACCCAAAGAAGCCCACTTAAAATGTTCATCAAAGCTACTGTACTTGTTCTACTTTTGTGATGGGCTGATATCTGTGTAGTGGGGCAGTTCACACTTTGTTTGAATTTCTTAACCCAATCAAATGGAAAAAAAAAAAAAAAAAAAAAAAAAAAACACTAAATATTTTATGAGGAGGCAGTTTCACATGAATTTGTACAATGTGATTTGTATGGTAACATACGATTAAAAAATGTTCACACCTAAACCTAACTGTCAGTGGGGTATAGCCTTACAAACAAAGCTTATTCAAGTGTGCTATAAGTACACTTAAAACAAGAATATACTTTCGGTCTACTTTGTATCTTTTTATGTACTTAAAATTATAAAAGTACACTTGAATTATACTAATAAATATATTTCTAAGTATATTTGGTCTATACTTGTACTCAATCATTTGATCGAGATATACTTAAAAGTATAATCAAGTATTTTAACCCCTGGTTTCACAGACAAGGCTTAAGCTAGTCCTAGACTATAATGCATATTGTTTTTTTGTTTGTTTGTTTGTTTTTTGTTTTTCTAGGGCACATTTATAAAAGCTACTTAAATGCCCTAATTGAAGTAAGACCTGATCCTGGCTTAGTCTAAGCCCTTTCTGTGAAACCAGGCCTAAGTGTATTTAATTGTGTGTTTACTCCTTTGATGGCACAGCCTATTAAATATTATTTTTCAAATAGTTTTACAAGCTGTCTTATAAACTTACTTGTTTTGGAATCCAATACAATATATTTGTTTGAAAATATTAATTAATAAAGAAAACTAATTCTGAGTATGTGAATTTGTGCGTAGTCCACTGGTAGTGTATAATCAACTTAACTCCCACCATTGACAGAATTTTTCAGCAATTCATGTTGGTAACGCTTTAAATGACAGCCCGGAAATAACTGCCTAATAAAAACGAATTTACAGTATACCTTTCAGTAATTAGTGTACCTATAAAGTATGTATATAGGTATAAGGGAACAATATGTAAAGTTTGGGGAATAAAGGGGTAACAACCAAATTAACAAATTATTTATACTGTAAGTATTTTAGAACAAAGGGGTACTGATTCTACATGGTAAGTGCAGTAAAACACATACACAATCTGATATCACTGACTCGGAAATCTTTATTTGAAAAACAACTTATTTCGAAACAGATTACAACACTTCTGTTAATTTTACTGGTTGTTACCCCTTTATTCCCCAAACTTCACATATTGTTCCCTTATACCTACAGGCACTTCATAGGTACGCTATAATTACCTTAATTACTATAATTAAGAGTTTATGCTGTAAATTTGTTTTATTTACACAATACTTTCTGGGCTGTAATCTAAAGCATTACCTTTATGTTTTCACTGTTATACAGTAGGGGACGCTATTACGTATCTACTGAAAGAGTACAGAATCACCGGATCAAAACACAGTTGAAGAAGAAGCAGAAACAAGTGATATAAACATTGCTTACGTGTATGTAATATAATGCGATCATCAGACATTAAACAGCAAATAAATCATTATATGTTGAGTTTTGATATTTGGACAGGGTCACTGGGCCAGTTTTATTTGGCCTTTGGGCTGGTTTTGTTAACTGGCAACCCTGTGTCTACCCCTAATGTAACTATCAGTGGATCTTAAGCAGACTGTGCAAAAAGGTTTAAACGAGACTGTACAAATTCATACCAATTAGCCATGAATTAAGCAAACAATAAAATAGTTACAAATTGCTATGAGATTGTGTTGGAACCTCTCCAGTAATGGCTATTCAAAAAAGTCTGTGTATTCTGACTAAATTGATTAATTAATAAATAATACTAGATGATTTATTGTAGCAACAATTTTCTCTCTCTCAAAAATTGTAAAATATGGAATTGGAAAATATGTGGTATATACACAACAGAACACACTGCACACAATATTGTATCCCACAATGTGATAGTTCACCCAACAATGAAAATTATGTCATTAATTGCTCACACTCATGTCGTTCCAAACCAATAAGACTTTCGTTCATCTTCAGAACACAAATGACGATCTATTTGATGAAATCTGAGAGCTTTCTGTCCACAAAGCAACTACGACTTTGACGCTTCAAAAAGTTCATAAAGAGTTTGTAAAACTAATCCTTATGAATTGAACAGTTTAATCCAAATTTTCTGAAGAGACTTGATTGCTTTATATGATGAACAGTTTTAATTTAGGCTTTTATTCACCTATAAACATTCACCAACTCAAACATTTTGGTAAACCAAAGCTCAAGCATGTTTGCATGGCGTGTGAGAACCAGTGAGGTTGATTCTCGTGTGTTGCGCAGCATGTTTGAGCTTCCTCAATAGGTTTGTTCTTGTGCATCAAGCAGGTTTGGTTGAGCTTCTGTTTATGTCTGCTGTTGAATGTTTATATGTGAATAAAAGGTCTAAATTAAATTTGTTCATCATATAAAGCAATCATATATAAAGTATTTTTTTATTTAATATAACATTTTTTACAATTATTTGTATTTTTTTAAAGGTTTTTCTAGCATAATGTGCTACAACTACTACATGCTTTCTAAATAAAATATTAGTCAGTATACAGTGTATACTGTAAAATATAGTGTATACTGTCATTATACAAACCCGATTCCAAAAAAGTTGGGACACTGTACAAATTGTGAATAAAAACAGAATGCAATGATGTGGAAGTTTAAAATTTCAATATTTTATTCAGAATACAAAATAGATGACATATCAAATATTTAAACTGAGAAAATGTATCATTTTTAAGGGAAAAATAAGTTGATTTTAAATTTCATCAACACATCTCAAAAAAGTTGGGACATGTTTACCACTGTGTGGCATCTCCTCTTCTTTTTATAACAGTCTGCAAACGTCTGGGGACTGAGGAGACAAGTTGTTCAAGTTTAGGAATAGGAATGTTGTCGCATTCTTGTCTAATACAGGCTTCTAGTTGCTCAAATGTCTTAGGTCTTTTTTGTCTATCTTCGTCTTTATGATGCGGCAAATTTTTCTATGGGTGAAAGATCTGGACCCGGATCCTTCTTCTACACAGCCATGATGTTGTAATTGATGCAGTATGTGGTCTGGCATTGTCATGTTGGAAAATGCAAAGTCTTCCCTGAAAGAGACGACGTCTGGATGGGAGCATATGTTGTTCTAGAACTTGGATATACCTTTCATCATTGATGGTGCCTTTCCAGATGTGCAAGCTGCCCATGCCACACGCACTCATGCAACCCCATACCATCAGAGATGCAGGCTTCTGAACGGAGTGCTGATATCAACTTGGGTTGTCCTTGTCCTCTTTAGTCCGTATGACATTGCATCCCAGTTTTCCAAAAAGAACTTCAAATTTTGATTCGTCTGACCACAGAACAGTTTTCCACTTTTAAATGAACCTTTGCCCAGAGAAAACGCCTGCGCTTCTGGATCATGTTTAGATATGGCTTCTTTTTTGACCTATAGAGTTTTAGCCGGCAACGGCGAATGGCACAGTGGATTGTGTTCACCGACAATGTTTTCTGGAAGTATTCCTGAGCCCATGTTGTGATTTCCATTACAGTAGCATTCCTGTATGTGATGCAGTGGCGTCTAAGGGCCCGATGATCACGGGCATCCAGTATGGTTTCCCAGCATTGACCCTTACGCACAGAGATTGTTCCAGATTCTCTGAATCTTTGGATGATATTATGCACTGTAGATGATGATAACTTCAAACTCTTTTCTCTGAGAAAGTCCTTTCTGATATTGCACTATTTTTCGCCGCAGCATTGGGGGAATTGGTGATCCTCAGCACATCTTGTCTTCTGAGAGACACTGCCACTCTGAGAGGCTCTTTTTATACCCAATCATGTTGCCAATTGACCTAATGAGTTGCAAATTGGTCCTCCAGCTGTTCCTTATATGTACATTAAACTTTTCCGGCCTCTTATTGCTACCTGTCCCAATATTTGGCATGACATTTCCAAATGTCTCACTTTCAACATTTGATATGTTATCCATATTCTATTGTGAATAAAATAGAAGTTTATGAGATTTGTAAATTATTGCATTCCTTTTTTATTCACAATTTGTACAGTGTCCCAACTTTTTTGGAATCGTGTTTGTACAATATTTACAGAATTCAGCTAGATTTCCGTGCTAGTTGCAGTCATTTCTTAGCATGCTAGAAGTAAAAAAATTAAAAAAAAAAAAAAAACACAGAAAAAGTGTCATCATGACTGTCAAGTTAATGTTATTTACAAAACCCTCTCAATGTTTTAAATTGCTGCCTTGTATTTTGCATAGACATATTCCATTGCATGTCTTTAGCGGTGACAGAGAAAGCTTACACTGATATATGTGTGTGAATACTAGAAGATTTACAGAAGGGAAAAGAAATCCTTCCCCAGATGTTTTGTATGTTTTGAGTGTTTGTGCATGTGACAAGAGACAGAGAGAGACAGAGACTGTGTGTTTTTGTGTGTCTTACTCCTTTGGGAGTGAGGTAAATTGTGGTGTGCCCAGTGTGGGAATTGGTTAGCATTTTTTGCTGAGAGAAATTCAGATTCCAGGATAAATTGCCTGTGCAAAATATGAATGAAATAGCACCATGAAAACTGAAAACCAAAGGCAAATTCATTGCATCACACTTTTACAGGGTCTATACATTGCACAAGGCAGCAAATGCATATATATATATATATATATATATATATATATATATATATATATATATATAAAGACTTTGCAGGGTGAAAGGCTTTAGATAAATCTGCATACTGCATACTCGCATGATGAAGTTAGGTAAGTGAACAAAGATTTTCAATACTGGTCAATCTCTGGCTTGCAGCCGTGGCTCCATTGATTGCAATTCGAGTGCAACTCTGTGCAGTTAACATAAATTAACACCAGTCAGAAAGTGAAACCAATCTGTTCCTGAGAAACACAACCTCAGTCTAAAATAAACTTTCTGATACATTCCAGTAATGCAGAAATTGAGTTTATTTATTTTCAGTTCCCATTTTACATAATGCCATCATACTATGTTTTAGTGTAATGCTGACCATTGCAAAAAGGGCTGGGTATGAATTAAGCAGAACATATAGATGACCTATGAAGTGACATGGTGGGAAGGCTTAAAATAAAATCTTAATAAAGATCTCGAGTGGGGATGGTTTTATGTTTACTTCAGGGGTCTGTGCGCTTTGGGACCACGGGGGTCTGTATCACACCATTTGTCATAGTGACAGGTCAGTGGCGTCAAGTGCCAGCAAGTGTGACATTCCTCAGTGCACTAGACCACCAGAACTGGAGTGTGCTACACACACACACACACACTGTCCTGACCCCGACCGCACATCTGGAAAGGAAGATGATATGGCATATACATCCCCTCTTCACTAAGCATATTACACCTTCCCAACCCCCTTCTGTTTATACGTCTGTTCAAAAGTTGTTGGGTCTAGTTGAGGGAGAATTTGTGCCTATTTGTATCACTAATCATACATATAAGAGATGATAGTGTTAGAAGTCACATACTGCAGACTCAACAAACTGCACTGTTTGCACAACTACCTTTGATTATATTGTCTTTTATCCTTTGAAAGAAAATAAAACATTAAACCCTGAAGGGTCATACTGTATGGGGTGCTGTCAGGTAAAATACAAAGCAAAGTGCTATAACCCTCTGAATCATGATAAAATTTCCATGTAATACATGACTGCTTGTGGATATTTATTTAATATGCTATTTATTTATGTATTTATTTATTTATTGCCTCTATTTTGATAGGATTGCACATGGAGAAACAAGAAAAGAAAGAGGAAGAGATTTATGAAAATATCATGGGCCTCATTTATAAAATGCATGTGCGATAAAACACACGAACGGATGGATTTGATTCTAAATACCATGGATGAAGGAAATGAGAAACAATCACTATTTATAAAGGCAGAAAGTGACACAAAAAATGGTCTTATGCTTACACCGACTGAAGAGCATGAGTACAAACTATTTGGCACTAAATATACCTTTTATCGAATTAATTCAACAAATATAAAGATAAATAAGCAATCACAACATGAATTAATATAATTATATGTGCAAATGATCAAGCAACATTTTAACTGCTTTTTAAAACTTACATCATTGAAATTAGTTCATTTATATTAATGATTTCCTGATAATAAAATGTTTTCCGAGAGCATGCTTTGTTTTTGCTTGCTCATTGATAATGAGTGCAACTCTTCTTATGAACCATAAAAGAGATTTCTGTGACAGTTTTGTAGGTGTAATTAATGCACTTGTACATTTGCGCTTGAATTTAAGATTTATTTGCATTTAGAAAAAAAACTTTTTCTGTATACAGATGCTTCATGAATCGTTCATAAGAACATTTCAGAAACAGTCATATTTTGCACTTAGGATCTTTATATACACATCTTTATAAATAAGACCCCAGATCTGTACTAGAATTAGTGCACAATTTGAAGGGATAGCCATCTGTAGTGGTACCTTATCGAGTGCACTCATTCAGTCACGGATATAGCACAAAAGTCAGGAGTCAAATTCGGGTCTTCTAAAGCATTGTTGCACTATATGTCTGCCCACAAGTATAGCAAGAACCACTAATAGTGATCACAATAAATGCACAAATTAATACAGTTCATTGAACTAAATTATGTGATATTGAAAACCTGATGAATTATTTTCATTCAAATTATGTGTCACAAGTGTATTTATATCAGCTATTTACAAAGACTTTGAATATGGCTCAGTCAGATTTTAGAGCTTGAACTACCCATTAACATTATTTCACATGGAGGAAATTACAATTTTGCAGGTGCAGGGACACACCCATAGCCTTTTCCCCTGAAGCATTCATCATTGTCATGGTATTATTAACGTTTATCTGTATTAGTGCTGTAATGAAAAGTCCAATTGTGACACATCAGATGGGGATTTGAAAGAAAAAAAAAATCATAAGAACAACAAATGCATCTACATGTTTCAACTTCAGGCTCAGATGAAGATCAATGTTAGATTTATTAATCCGTAAAAAAAATGTCACACCCCCGTGGTCTGATATATATTTTTTTTTTAAACTGACTATTAGATGTCTTAATAATAAAAAAACAAACTATAATGAATAGCAAAACAAGTTTTGACACAGTGGCCTCAAGAAAGTTATTTGCATTAAATACATCAAATAACTACTTTTCTCACAAAAAGGTGATGCATTAAAACAAATTATACAAAGCACTAGACCAGGAGCACATGACTGCACTTCATTTCTTCTGAAATTGGATTTCTTTTATGTTCGTTTAGTATTCATTTTTACTTCTTTGTTATGAATTGACTGGTTGTCTCAACTGCCATGAAAGGGTGATAATGGGACAAAATCATTATTAGATTTCTTCTGGGAATACAAAGAGGGGGAATACTTGTTAACATTATGAGGTATTTATCAGCTTGAGTAGATCCAAGGCCACCCAAGCTTAGCTATTACTCACATAGACACGCAAGACTGTAGTGTCCTTTAGTCCCAGTGTCCTCTACTGCCTGTGTGCATGCAAGATGGTTTTATCGGCACTTCAATTGGCCAGTGTTGAGAGATAAAAAATGGATCTACCATTTTCCTATTGCTGCCCAGATGTATTTTTGATGCCAGGCATGACACAAATGACAACAGTGGGGTCACATACAAAAAAAAAAAAAAAAAAAGAATAAGTGACTTCCACTCAGCTGAACCATCAAAACAAATTACTTGGGTTATGTATCATCTTGCCTTTTAATGGGGTCTGAACAGCCAGACCAAGAGGGATGACCTTGTTTAGAGGGGGCAATTTCATTCAATCATTCAATCAGGCTTGGGTTGCATGTGTCTGGGCCACGCTCATCCCCCAGACTGAGGATCTCTGGGTCAGACCAGGCCAACACTTTCATCTGTCTATGATGGCGTCTGGCGTTGGAGTCTCTGGAAATGCATCCTAAGCGTGGCTGTTGGACCAATCCATCACCATCACTGCATCCAATCACTTTGTCCGGTCTATTAATACACTTTTGATGATGATGGACAGTGTTTCAATGGTTTGAGTAGACAGAACCAAGCCAATATGCCCATTTCAAGGTTTGATTGTGCTTATTCCATTTGTTATGAAAGGTCTGGCACTGGTGCAGAAAGCAAGTATGCATCAGTGTCTTAGATCATAATCTTTTCATGGTGGGGCATTTCAGCGGTATGAACCATGGATGATCTATGGCTTTGGTTTCGTTAATGCCTTTCACATGGACCTATGTCCCAACAATTTGTTTGTTATACAAGTACATCTATCAAACTCCATGAAAATCCAACTGCCACTTACTACTCAGTTCAAAGCCACAAAGAGATCAAAATTTGGAATTTGCACTGGCATGCGTCCATGGCCATGTAGAGGACAACAATATGTGTTCTAGTTTCGAACAAGCACATTCGTTTCCCAGTGGCTTGATGCCACAGTTCTGTGTTGGTTTAGCTACGCATCTCCCATGCTGCTCGGATTTGCTTAACGGACTCTCGGATGTAACGAGCCACGGCAAGCTGAGCACACATGCGGCGTTCCCTCACCCCCTTCCAATTTGAAGATAATTACAGGCAATTAAACAAACGCTTTCCCTGCTAGGCTGAAACCCCAGTGTGGGCACATTCCAGTGTGCATCCTTTATAGGCCCTTACAATGTGGTCAAAGGTGCCCGCAAGGGAACAATGGGAAGGGGCTGTGTTATTTAAGAGACTAGGCAGTGCTTGAATGTGGATGAGCTAAAGAAAAGGGGAACTGGAGAGGGGTCCACTTCAAACAAGAGGAACCGAAGAGTTGAAACTTGGCCCATTTTCCTTGCGAAACAGGAAAGAACTGGAGGGTAATTAACCAAGGGTTTAAACTGAGCAGTCATCAAGGTGATCCTACACAGCACGTTTCTAAGATTTCTACCACCACTGCAGACCACACAAATCTGTAGAATTGTAAGCGTCAGCACTGCAAATAGAAAGGAGGCCTTGACTACAACTGATGCTAGTTTTTATAAGAGGATAGGTATGTTCATGCTTGCATATCAAATGAGGACTCTGTGCTTATGCCAAGCTACATCATGCATTTTCTGTTCTATTGTTTTTGTTTACAGACAGTAACTGTCCTTGGACTATTCCAGGTTAAGAAACTAATTTGTTGGCTGATTTTGCAGTGGTCAGGGTGGTCAGTGGCCTTGACCCCTGCTTGTGACTGGGCTGAATTTTAATTTTTTGCCAGACACAGAGGATCTGGGCTGTTTCTCTTTGAAGGACATCCAGTGACAGCAAGCACAGTCCCTTGGCAGCCCTGTCAGAGCATTGCAGTAGAACCAGACAGACAATGAGCTGTGTGTATGAGGTGCATTTGAGAGTCTGTGCCAGAGAGGGGGATATTTTGCCCTTCTGCAGGAAGCACAGGAACTCCTATTCCCTCTGGGTGAAGTTCTCACTCTTAACTTCCTGTTGACCACCATCTACCATGAATGACTTAACTGCAAGAGTAATTGATATGTCCCTTTTATGCAAATATATATTTTAGGGTGTTAAACCACTAGATATTGAATTGGCAAGAAAGAATGGTTACACTTTATTTCGATGGTCCACTTTAGACATTCTACTAACTATAATTAACTTTGCAACTACATGTCAACTCGCATTAGAGTATTAGAGATTGTAGTAGACTGTTAGTCCTTAGATTTATTTGTCAGGGTTCAGGTTAGTAGAATAAGTTGATGTAGTTGCAAAGTTACTTATAGTCAGTAAAATGTCTATTGAGGAGCATCAAAATAAAATGTTAGCAGACAGTCTACTAATACTCTACTGAGAGTTAGTTGACATGTAGTTGCAAAGTTACTTATAGTTAGGAGAATGTCTAAAGTGGACCATCAAAATGAAAACGATCTTTTAGCACAATTTAAAAGATGAATAAATAGCAATGCTCCTACAGAAGGAAACAGTAATTCAATGAGATTTCTGTTCACCTGTTTTTTTTATCATGCTGCCAAGTCTGATAAGAAGCTGTAAGTCTGATCTTGAGGACAAGTAATGGTAATAGCACACTTCTCCTCAAAAAGATTATTTGAGGTAACAATTAACTGTTCGCAAAGACCCACCCCCTTTAGTTACTGATGCTACGTCCAACAAACCATGCCATTCTCACGGCACACATCTCATGCAGTGAAAAAACATCACGGAGCCAAGAGAAGACTGGCAACATGTTGGCAGGACAGAGCAGGTTACTTTTGATATGAAACAAAGTCTCAAATTATTATTATTTTTTTAATTTTTAAAGAAATTTAAATAATAAATACCATTTGGTGGCTCTTTAATGTGTCGTGATAGATCGCTGTAGTGCCTCAGTTCAAGTGATTCATGAACTGAACATCTCTTCCTACTAGTTAATATATTGCATCAAACAAACATGAATGAACATCAGAAGGAATGTTGTTTCAATCCAGGAAAGATGCCAGTACACACCATCAGACAAAACTGCGGATTCTGTGTTATGATTGGTTATATGTCATGTCAATCAAACTCCCAGCAAAGGGTAAATTCCCTAACTAGAAAGAAGCCCTTATTTTCTAATATATTTATAGTGAATAGCATGCTTTGATCATTCTGTACTTTTGGACATGAGAAATATTCTTCCTGAAAGTTCAAAGAGATTCCACAGGATGTTCAGAGATGTGTACATTGCTTATCATTTACTTTCAGAGCAGATCAGACAAGGGAAGAGTAGTGTGAAGCGGACATGGTGAGCGTGTCTGTAGCTTCCTGTTCTTTCCTATTCCTCCACCATTGGCCTCTGTGAGGCAGCGGTGTACAGAATCAAACAGGAGTCCTCCCTCAGGGACCACCCCACCCATCTATAAGGGGGTTTTGCTTGAGTGAAGCATTATAATGGCTCAAGGAAACAGTGCTTCTCTAAAAAACTTTCAGAGCTGTCAAATGGTGAAGATTAATGCGCGAGCAGGATCCCTCTTGGGGAATTAACTCTCCATTCTCTCCCCCTTTCTCTTTTCCTGCTCCCACACTTGGTAAACTTACAAGAACATCTTTCTGTCTCTCTCTTGTTTGCCTTTTTCAGCGTTTATTTCCTTTTCTAAACATATGCATGTTAAAACATTTAATCCAACTTCAAAAGGTGCCACTCAATGGGCGCATCTGACAGCCAGGCTCAGATCAGCTGAAGTGGGACTCAATGTGTCCTCAATCTGTTCTTGGGGAAAACTCGGTGAGCAGAGATTTTGATTGATCCACGGCCATTGAACGCTTTAAAGAAGAGCAATCTCCTCACTGACAGCGGAAGATCACACAAAGAGGCTTTTTACTGTACTTACTTATTTACTTGCATGACAGTTTGATCTTAGATGGCCAAAGAAAAGGCCATTCTAGAGTTGCCAGAGATGAAGAATGAGGATTTTATGTTACTAAACCAGATTTCTCAGAAAACAGAACTCTCTTGTTTAACCCAATTTTAAAGAAAGCTGTGGTGGAGACTGATTGATTTCTTTGACATCACAAAGCTGTAGAGAAGACATGGACTGTCTTCACTCATCTTGTCAGAGTTTCTCAAAATTCCTTTGGGTCTGAGCTTTATTCTGTAATGGAATCATATTTCTCCACTGGGGTTGGACATTTGAATAGTTAAAGAAGCATATGCACAGTGGCGTTAGGCAGAACCAGAGGACAGATTTTTTAAATATCTTTTAAAACTATATTAAAAGTAAGACTTTTCCAGAGGGATTGCTTAAGGGAACCTTTAGACAATCCGCAATGTACAAACACTTTCATTTTTAACCCTTAAATGCATACCTCGGGTCTTTGTGACCCGGGACGTCATTCACTACCCTCCTCCTTGTTCATTTTTTAAAGTTAGACATCAACCTTCTTGGTATTCCTCAATCAATTCATTATAAGGAATATAACAAGATTTTTTTTTTTTTTTTTAAAGACTGCCTATTTTGAAGAAATAAATTTTTAAAAAAATTGCTTTATTTTATTCTTCTGTAATTGTTACTCTAATATCAGAGGAGTTTTATATTATCGCGAGAGGTAGAGATCCTTCCGCGTTAGATATAGATCCGGGTCGATAAAGACCCGAATATGTAAGAATGATTGGCGAAACAGTCATGCATTTAAGGGTTAAAAACCCACTTGATATTTGAATAAATACAGTTTTTAATGGCTTTTGAACAGTGTTTAGCATAGTTTTGAAAACTCAACGAGCGTATTAGGCAGCTTGATCTCATTGTTAATACGTAGGTATTAATACGTAACTTTCAAAGACACAAAACATACTTTTTTGTATGTTTGGATAGATGCATTATTACGTTTTTACAGCTAAAAATGTTTAAATATTTATGAATCTTTCATATTCACTTAACCCTACTCCCAAACCTAAACATACCCATTTTATACAGAATAATAAAAAAAAGAATAAAACGTAATGAACAGAGATGTAGGAAAATGACAATTTTAGTAACAATATAGCATTAAAAGATATTTTGAGCTGCTAATCCTACTCCTAAACCTATCATAACCATTTCTTAAAACTACGTACAGTTATGAAGAAAAACATAACAGACAGACAAGTGCGTACCAAAGTGGTCAAAGCGGTACCAAAAGTAATTCAAAAGACGATGTGTTGCAGTCACAGTCCTCTCTGGCAGTATACTGAGGGCGTGATTTTTGAATTTGAATTCAAAAGCGCGGGATTTGACGTTTACAGTCGCTGCTGAGAATGGAGATCAAGATCGCTGGATCGCAGGGCCTCACAAACAATAAAATTCAATAAATTCAATAAAAATCAAATAAAGTTGATGTCTTGTGTTTTGGTGTATTTTATGGTTCTATTGTCAGTCGCTGTTTAGTAGAAAATGCATTTTGTGTCTCACAGCAAACAAACTAAATATTACAAAATGGTTAAATGATTACAGAAATGTTACTTATTTTAAGGTTTTAAAATGTAGTCTTGTTTAACATTATGTAATCCTCCCAAACGAGTTTGCAGGAAAAGTCATGAAAAGAGTGATTAAATGTGACTGAAAACACATCATTGATATGAATTGAATACAACAGAATCAAAACATCAATGCCATGATTTTAATGTTCATGAATAGGAATATGTACGTTTTAGTGCTGTCAATACGTTGACTTTGTATATTTCAGTGTGTATGAAAACGTAAGTAGATGTACGTGGTAGAGCTACACTTTATGTTAAAATACACACTAATTCTCGTGAGATCACGATGTATTAGGATTGAACAGTATGAATTTGAGAACAGTAAAACATAATGTTGTGGAACTAACAACCCTTCAATGTCATCGTCTCTCCATGAATTACATTTAAGTTATGTGCTAGTGTGCATAATGTGAACCTCATGGTTCCGCCATAAACAAGAAAAAACATATTCCCAATAGACCGCCCCCTGCAGGAGCCACAGATGGATTTGGCCACAAAGTCTTAAGATATGCTGATTAATATGACATTTATATCATTGCTCAGTGAAATCATCCTGGGCTGTAAACTATGACTTCACCAATATGTAATAATTTGTAAGCAGTGACCCAATGACTGAACAACATGTGTGAGGTGCTCAAATGAAGCCAATCAGGGGAAGTGGAAGCAGTCTGCTTTGATGGAATGAATACCTTCATTCAAGAGAGGCAAAATCTATTCTTTGGTTTGACTTAATGCATGTCAGATTCATTTTAAGTGATGAAAGCTGCTGAGTTCTGGATTGTTCTTTGGGTGTATATGAACACTGGCAGTCTTTGGATGCTATTGCAAACATAGATACATGTGTCTCACAGACGTTTTTGTAAGGGGCAATAATCACATAATGACCAGAGTCTGTTCTGCATGCCCAGATAATCAGCATAAAAAATAACTCAATCAAACCATGAAGCATCTCCTTTGGAGCTGGCATCCTACAAAACCTTTTCAACATGATCCCTTTTCCTCCACCTCCTTGTTCTAAAAACAAAATGGGTGGCATTCCTCGCCCACCACAAGCACATATGGCCAGTATTCCTCATTTTCTCCTTAATCGAAGTCAGTAGAGGACCAGTCTGAAACTATTACTCTTGCTTGGTTTCTCTCTGTGGATTTGGTCTTGAGGTTAAGCAGGCTTTTCATAGAGCAGATCGCTGATGTGACCCCCATGACACCGCTTCTGTCTGACCGGGCTCTTGGGGTCAAGCTGAGCCTTGTGATTGCAGGATCTTTAAGGGGTCAAGTCCATTTCCAAGAGGGTCAATGTTTCTTCTGCAGGTGGACAAGAATAATGATGTGTCATTTTTTGTTACAAGACTCTACACTAAGCCATTTATGGGAAATAGCACATCTTGAAGGTCCGTGTTCGGTCTTCCTTTCTTTGGAATATAGGAGTTGCTAACAAAACTAGAAACATGGATGCCAACCTGTTTAGTTGCAGTTATTTACTTTATTTGAGATAGTAGAGAAGTAACAACCGAATTTACCTGCAGAATGAAGATGGCCAATGTTTTTTTCCTCAAAATATCACTAAAGTAGTCAATAAAGATTCAAGGACATTGATAAGTTAGATTATCTGTGGAACATTGAATACAATAAAAAACAAAACAAAACAAAACAAAACCAACAACAAAAAAACAATTCACCATTAAAAGTACAGCTCAACCTAAAAAAAAGAAAAAAGAAAAAAAGAAATTATATCATCATTCAATCACTCCCATATTTTTCCAAACCTGTTTGACTTTCTTTATTCTGTGAACTACAAAATTTAATGAATATCCATTTGGGTGAATTCAATGGCAATACATCTTGATTCACTTTAACACTTAATAAATCACAAAAAGCTCCATGAGCCTCACTGATAATTTTCCAAGCACGTTTGGTGATAGACAACAATAAGACTACAACTTGCATTTACACTTGTAATTTACACTTCAGTCCAGTAGGTGGCAGAACTGTGCATTTCTTCTTCTTCTTCTTCTTCTTGGCTGCGTTTATCTTCACTTTTAGACTTACACTTGCAAACTTCCCTAAGCACTTCCCCTCAGGGTAATCCCCACAGCCATTTTGAAAATTCAGCCACTTTCAACTTCGTCAAGTGGACGAGGGAAGTGTATTTGGACTGACCCTTGACCTCTTGATTTTGACCGAGGGAACAAGTCTACTCAATATGTACACTTCAGGCAGATCCATAAACAACGACCTTGACATCACAGCAGATCATACTTAATTTACCCCCACCCCACACAACTCTAGTGTATGATATTAGAGTTATTTTGACATTTAACCACATAATACTTGTAGCTACCTTAAGCTGACTGTCAGTAGTGGGCACTCGTGCAAAGAAAGCAATGACATACACCCGAGTGAACAAGGCGGAGGTAAGTTAGCAAAGGAAGGGAGTAAAAAATTAGACTTAAATGCGTGTTTGTCAAGCCAACCTAAACAATGCATGTATTCCACCTACTGGACTGAGTTTGAAACGCTAGCTGTCACCTGTAGGACAGTCATGGCGCCTGCCACAAATTTGAGAATTGCTTTTAATTCTGATCATTCATTTTGTGTTTTTGGCTTCCAGTTAAATTTTCTTACACAATTACATCCCCATACATTTCTGACTTTTCCGTACTTGCAATTGCTAAACCTCTGTTCGTAATGAAATCAGATTTTGATGTAATTCTCTGCCAATAAGTACACATAGCACATAAAGCAAAGTCTTTTTTTCCAGTTTTAATGATTATTGCAGTTCTAGTTCTGCAGGTCTTCTCTCCTGACAGCTCACTCACTGTGTTAACCAAGGCTGATTTCCTGATACTTGATTAAATAATAATATCCATCACTTTAAATTATCCAGAAGCCTCAACAGCGTCAGGCACATGGCTAGTATGGAAGGCCTCCAAAACGAGTGCTGAGAGATGACTGTGAAAGTGTGAACATTTCAAATGGCTTCACCACAGGAGCTGTGGTTCATTAGTCGATCCTTCAGTTAATTGTATCTGTTCTGTCATGCGTTCTCTTCTTTTTATTAACCTGCGTCCTCCAGTTCAGCTGTATTATAAAAAGACTTGACCCTAATTCCTTCTACCAAACTAAATTTTAAATAATGCTTTATTGCTTTCTTTTTTTTTCATTTGTTCATTCTGTCAGTAATTACGATCAAATGGGAGCTGTTAGTTTTTAAGGAAATAATTAAGGTTATTTTCGGAATAAATGTAATTTTTAGCCTTTTTCGCTGAAAACCTCAGAACAAAAACTGCTTCATACAGCTTTAGAAACATCTGCTTAATTTACAGTAACAAATCCATGCTAGCATACATTAAGTAAACAGTCATAAAAAAATGCTGTTTTTGTAGCTGTTAGCTAAAACAATGGTTTGATGTTTTTGTGTGCTACCGTAGTTGCTGTTTATAATTGTTTACATTTTGCCTATGAAATAGCCATGGGATGGTGGCATTTTTGGCTTACATTTTTCTTATTAGGTAATAGAAATATTCACTGGAGAAAGAAATGTGATGACTACCATGTACTCTTTCATAACTAGTACACATGTCTGTAACCTCCTTCATTTGGATAACACAAACAAAAAAATGTTAGTTACAGTTTTAATTTATACTTTCACCTTAACCAAAATATATAAATATATATATAAAATATATTTTGTAACAGGTACTTGTGCTTTCATGGTTGAGCTGTGAAACTCATTGACACCCATCCAAGGAATGGTGTGAACTCATTCACTTTCACAACACACACACACACACACACACACACACACACACACACACACACACACACACACACACACACACACACACACACACACACACACACACACACAAATATACTTTCAGAGGCAAATTCACTCCACTGATGGCAATAAGACAACATAACCTCTACTAGATAAGAAAGGGTCACATCCTGGTGCCTCATGGCCTTTTGAGGCCACTGTCTCCCTCACTTCCTGTTGCTCGACACGAGTAACACTACAGGACAAAGAGTGTGTGACTACAGACAGTATTCACTGTTTATCAGCGTGTGTAATGAAAGAAGGCCCCTTAAAGATGGAAAAAAGTCTTGTTTTTAATACACTAATAATATACTAATAACTTGAAAACCTTACAGACAAATTACATTTAATATATATATATATTTTTTTAATTATTATTATTTAAAATAGAGATCTCAACATTATCTAATATTGTTAAATTTCAATCAGAAGTCAGAGATCTGTTTGAACTCAAACACTGCTACATTCTAAAAATGCTGGGCTAAAAACAACCCCAGTTGGGTTGAACAACAAACGTGATTGTGTTGTTTTAACCTAGCGGTTGGGTTAGATGTTGGCAGTTTTAATTAAGCCAACTATTGTTTAAAAATTACTATATGGCTGGCTTCAAACAAACCCAAAATAGGTTGGAAATTAAAAATCAGACAAATTATTAGTAGAGGCAACAATAATAAACAAAAGTAAACATTTATTACAGTTTTTTTTCAATTGCTAACAAGCATTTATCAATGCTTAAAGTACTTTTTCTAAACTCTTAACACAGCAACACACATACACACAATTAGCCAAATAGTTAATTATCTGCCCAAAACCATATTTTGTTATATAAACACAAACTCTACATTTCAAATTGCTAAAAACCTTTTTTCAACACATACTAACTCTACCAAAACACAGCAAAGCTGATTCAAAACCGAGTCGTTCTGTCAAAACATAGCACTAGTTTTCTATCCAACATGAACAAATAGTCAATCATAGTGCAATGACTGTCAAAATACTAACAGTTGATGACATTATGAAAACTGTATTACTTGTCATGTTTCGGTTCTAACTGGAGAAAATATGAAATCCATTGTTTTTATAATTCAGTTTTCTTTTACTGCAGTAATAGTATAATGCATGTAAGCCATTCTACTTTTTTGGTTGAGTGTTGAATGTGTGCATTCTTGGCAACAGCAGTGAGTCATTACTTTATAGAATGTGCAGTAGAAAAAAAGAAGAAGAAAGTAACAGAATTGCTCAGGGCAGCTACTGGTCAGATGAGTCCCCTATGCAGAACTTCAGTTGGCCCTTTAGTTGAAATCTCTTTCTGGGGGTGGGTGTGTGGTGTTGATGGTGCCCTCATAGAGGGTGGGATGGTGTCCCCTTGGTAGCTAGTGCCCTACACAGACCACACATTCTGCATATATGGAACAGTGATAATGGAATCGTTGTAGTAAAAGCTTTACATGTAGCTTTTACTGAAATGAAAAAATGAAATTGCTGCCATTGATCAACAACAAATCCAACATACATGGCCTATGGTTACTGTTGAAGCTTTTTTTTTTTTTTTTTTTTTTTACTATATTTACAGTTTTTTACAGACGCTAGGACACATTTCTCAATACTTAGGTCACTTTTGCAAAACTCTTCACACAGTTCTCCTAACCAACTTTCATTTTGGCAAAGCAGTTCATTCCACATTCAAAATGCACTACAACTACCAAAACACTTTATTCAAGTCTCAAATCAACTCATTCTTCCAGAACACTAGCAAAGGTTGACAGTCGACAAACACACTTTGTCACCCACAAAACAATTACCTAAAAAACACTAACAACATGTAGCATTATACAATGTTTTCTTGTGTAAAACAAGGACATATCTCTGTTTATAATTCACTGCAAAATATGTTACTGGAATGAATCAGACATGATGCAGAATTCACCGATATTTTATGTTGTTTATTTATTTTTATTTTTTTGTAATTCTAAAATACAAGAATTTGTATACACACCATCCACTGATACAGATACAATTCAATTGTTTTTATAGCATTTAATTTTAAGATTTTCATTAAAATATTACTGTAGAAATGTAGCAAATTGCTGTCTTATTCAGTTTTGTATTGTGTTATTATTTTGAACATAAGTTTAACAGTTTTGAAAACAGTATGTAAGCATGTGCAATGTGACCTGTACGTACAAAGAGTTTTGGCAGTTGTTGTGTCTGAGTGAGAAAAGAATTCATGAAATTTGAGAGATGTAGTCATTGAATGCATTTTGTGCCAAAGCAATAATAATTGATCCTCAGTTTAGCCCACATAGACTTCTGTTGTGCTCACTGTGTGAAGAGTTTTGCAAAAGTGACCTAAGTATTGAGAAATGTGTCCTAGCGATTGTAAAAAACTGTAATGATTG
Organism: Chanodichthys erythropterus; assembly: GCF_024489055.1. Classification (NCBI taxonomy): domain Eukaryota; kingdom Metazoa; phylum Chordata; class Actinopteri; order Cypriniformes; family Xenocyprididae; genus Chanodichthys; species Chanodichthys erythropterus. The sequence goes on from NC_090230.1 coordinate 2,606,895, forward strand.
GAACATTGGGTCTTCATTTCTGACTTGCTATGTTTAAGCATTTGCAAATAAGATGAGAAAGATCCATGATTTTGGTATGGGGTAAGCTTATATGAAAATAAAATTTAAGCATTTACAGTTTTTTACAATCGCTAGGACACATTTCTCAATACTTAGGTCACTTTTTCAAAACTCTTCACACAGTTCTCCTAACCAACTTTCATCTTGGCACAGCAGTTCATTTCACATTCAAAATGCACTAAATCTACCAAAACACTTCATTCATGTCTCAAATCAACTCATTCTTCCAGAACACTAGCAAAGGTTGACAGCTGACAAACACACTTTGTCAGTCATAAAACATCGACCTTAAAAACACTAACATCAGTTAGCATTATACACTGTTTTCTTTTTTAAAATTTCTTTATAAAACAAGAATGACACTCTCTACTGCTTATAATTCACCGCAGTACATGTTACATGGTCGATGTTTACATTACAGAACAAAATTATTCCTAAGTTTCCCCTTTTGAATGGATGGTAATGAAACTAAAAAACGAATGCTTGTGTAGGTGTTCAGTTTCATCTAATTCCTCTGATAGTATTTGAATTTTTATATTTAGAATATATTTCATTACAATATTACTATAGAAATGCAGCATATTTCTGTCTTACTCAGTTTTGTATTATGTTATTGATTTGAACATAAGTTGAACAGTTTTGAAAACAGTATGTAAGCATGTGCAGATTGGCCTTTACGTACAAAGAGTTTTGGCAGTTGTTGTGTCTGAGTGAGAAAAGAATTCATGAAATTTGAGAGATGTAGTCACTGAATGCATTTTGTGCCAAAGCAATGATAATTGATCCTCAGTTTAGCCCACATAGACTTCTGTTGTGCTCACTGTGTGAAGAGTTTTGCAAAAGTGACCTAAGTATTGAGAAATGTGTCCTAGCGTCTGTAAAAAACTGTAAGAAATGTGTTAATTGACTGCATTTTTGTGTGAAGACAACATGAATTGTGTTAATGGTATGGTCACAACAGATGGATGTTCTGCTAAATGTGTTTAGAGTTTTGAAAATGTGACTACAGAATGGACAAAAGTATGTTAGCAATTGAAAAAAAAAACAATATATATATATATACAGCTATGGAAAAAATTAAGAGACCACTCCAAGTTCAGAAATCAATGTTAAGTGGTCTCTTAATTTTTTCCATAGCTGTATATATATATGTACACACAATATAGTGATAACTTTAAATTATGCATAATTACATGCAATTGACCCTAAACCAACCCTTAACCCTATAATAAGTACATATACAAGTACATGTTAATTAATTTCTCAGTACTTAAATGTATAATTACACTTAAACAATGACACCTTAAAATGGTATAACCAAATACATCTAATATTAATTATATCATAAATGATTTTAAGCCAAAAACAGAAAATCAACGTTAAACTTGAAAAAAAAAATGTATGTGATCTCTAAATGTCTCAGTTCGCAGCTGTCAGGAAGCCCTTTCATCTGAGACTAAACCTGTGATATGCAGATTCGCTCTGGAGGGCAAATGGCTGATGCCTCTTGTCCTGGGGGAGGGGGCTTCACTCATTCCTTCCTTGAAAGAGTGAAAAATGACAGCGAATGACTTGAAATGACAGCAATATTGTAAACCTCTCACCTACTTATCTACTTACATTGTGGGAATGTCTAGACACCCGAGTTCATCGGGAAAATGACTGGCTCACTGAAACATGATCACATCTGTTTATACAAGACTTCCACATCTAAAGGACAACTAAATACACTACCTTAAAAAAAGAATACGTTTCAGCAAGGAAACATTAAATTGATCAAAAATAACAGTAAAGACTTTACTGCTTTTTCATATAAATGTTGTTCTTTGAACTTTCTATTCATCAGACATCCTTAAAAATAAAATGTATCATGTTTTTCACTGTTTTCAACATTGATAATAAACAGAAATGTTTCTTAAGCATCAAATCAGCATACTAGAATTATTTCTGAAAGATCATGTGGCACTGAAGACAGCTTTGATCACAGGAATAAATTGCATTTTACAATATGTTCACATAGAAAACAATTATTTTAAATTGAAGTATTTTGAATATTATACTTTATAATTTAAAGCATTGTATTTATTTTTTTGTAATATATATATATATATATATATATATATATATATATATATATATATATATATATATATATATATATATATATATATATATATATGAGAAAAAAAAAAAAAGAAAAAAAAAACATTTCAAAATATTACTGTCCCCAAACGTTTTGAATGGTAGTGAATAGAAGGAATAAAAGTTTTATCACAACTGTTAGTGAAAAAAAAAAAAAAAAAAAAAAAAAAAAAAAAAAAAATTTATTTAATTGCTCAGAGATTGCTCTTTTACATTTGTTTTTCAGTTACGAATTTAACATTTTCCTCAGATGTTTTATCTAATATAATGAAAAATAAATGAAAATGGGTACATTTTTGACATACAATACAAACTTTACTAACCATAAAATGAACATAGATAGCATGGATAGTTCATATTGAAATCTTTACATTTTGTTTCTCAGTAAATTTGAGCACATCCTTTCATTTTTTTGTCTGTTCGATTAAATATCATCAAAGTAATCCACATAAAAATAGACACTATCAAGAGTGTTTGAAAGCAAAGTAGAATAAAATGAGTGAAACCACCGGGAAGTGAAATTCTGAAATTAAATTACCAAGTAATAAAGTAATAATTTGATTTTCTAAGAATCGTCCTTGTGGAGCAAGCGTCTCCCTGTAATTAACCTGAGAAGCGAGAGAGGAAGAGCCGGACACGACAAGACAACATCTAGCTGCTAAAAGATGAGTGAAGGGCTTTTTATTGCAGCGTTCCACTGAGGCAGAGGTAATTTGTCAGGGACAAATGGTCAGCTTTACAAGGGCTGCAGTCTAGAAGAGTGTGGATCCCAAAAGAGGTGACTTAATAAAGGAAGTCATGGTCAGGGGCTGTAAAAAGCCAGTTGGTCTCCATCACATCCTGTGCAAAATAGTCCTAAGTGAAATAGGGAACACCTCTAAGGATCCTCATTCAGGAATGAGTTTTGTCCAGTGTTTAGGAACCTCGAGGAAAGACGGATCTGGGGGGTCATGCTGCACTAAGACCCAACTGCTGTCTTCTGGCATCAGAAACTCTAGAATAGATATAAAACAGACTGTCCGTATATTAACAGAAGGGGAGACTGAGGACAATTGTGACACACTTCATTTCACAGATAATGGGTATAAATAATAATACTAATAAAACACTATTATTATTACATGCCAAGTATTTTCTTTCATCATAAGATATGATGCATTTAAACTGACAAATGGAAACACTCTGTAACAAATATGTAATAAACATTACTTCATTAATGCATCTGATTGAAGATTTGTGAGCTTATCAGCTGATCAAAAATAAGCACTTTGCACTTTGTTGGGTGGGAAAGTTTTGTTGCAAAATGTGTTGTAATTAGGCCATGGTGATTATTCACAATTAATAGTTCATATTTTTCTAAAAGCATTAAGTGGGAGAGTTTGAAGAGGCAGAACACTTCAAACCAGAGGCCTCAAGTGATTAGAGCTATTTCTGTTGCGCTTCAGCTTCTCTTCAAAATGAATTATTAGAAAAAGAGCCGTATCGCACCACTTCTAATCATTCTATTTATGACATCACCTAGAATTTGAACACTTTCATATCGGAGCTCATTTAACCTAATTTCACATCTAAACTTGAAGCTTTGTCAGAGACATTCTGGCCTTTTCAAGAGATTGAAATCTTTGTATGCATTCAAATTAGATTGTAAAATAATATAATATTTTTTTTACTGCATTTCCAGGTCAAGGTTATGAGAAAAGTACTTATTCAAGTTGTGTTTTTGTAACCCATCTGCTGTGGTTTTTACAGTATTGAAGGCATTGTTTTGAGGGCAGGCATTGGCAGTCTTTCCAATGTCTCAACAAGATGAATTACATTGCAATCTTACAAGGGCTTACATACCATCTCAAGACTCAGCAATATCAGAAAAGTATCCTCAAGTGGCTTCATTGTTTCAGTTTTGCGTATTTAAAGCATGTGTGCTGTTTGGTTTATAAATAATAGCCCGAATAAAAATTCAGTATGAGGAAAATGACCTCTTAACAGACCTATTTATATGTGCGCATTGAAAAAAAAAAGGCCTGTACCAAATGTTACAAGCACATTTGACTATTTATATAAAAGCATAAACAGTCAAAAACGATTCATCAAAAACTAATTTCTATTAATCTGCCTTTGAGTATGTGTGAAAGTTTGGTATACTGTGAAATGTATTTAACATAAAGCATAAATTCTTGTTTTTATACGTAAATTGAAGAATATAGAATGAAACGCTGTATACTGTGTGCACAAAATAGCTGCATGTTTATGATTGATATGTAAATGCTGCCTTGAACACAAGAACATAATTTCCTCTTTAATTCCAGTCTGCGTAAATCATATTTTGAGGAAGAAGGAATTTATGAAGTAGGTGTTTCAATATGCAAAGGCTTATTGCATTTGGCCAAAACCCTGAGGTGAGCTTGAGTGAAGTCTAATCAAAATCTCATATTTAAGTCAAAAGTATAATATAGTATCACTTTTAATGGTTATGATTGTTGCATGCACACCATAAAGATTTTGTGTTTATTAGGCTGACTCTGAAATGCAGGTAATTAATTCACCACACAGTGGTATATAAAAGTGTTTGGTGCTGCTACAATTACTTACAGACAAAATGCAGATTATCAAAATAAACCCTGCTTGTTCTGTCACCCATGGAACGTAAACGTGTTGGACAACCAACAAACCCTGCTGAAAAGAGTGAAGACTTTGATTTGGAATATAAGGTGTTAAATACTCTGGTGCCAGACTGTGGAGAGCTTTGTTTGTGAACATGGGAACTTTAAAATCAACTCTATGCTTAACTGGTAGCCAGTGTAGTGACTTCAGAACGGGAATTCTAACTGCAGAATTTTGAACTTAAAGTATGCTTAGAAACCCCAATAAGAAGAGCATTATAAAAATCAATACGATAGAAAACAAATATATTAATTAACTTTTCTGCAGCTGAAAGGGATAGTGCGATCACAATTTTGCAATATCACTGAGATAAAAAAAGAAAAGAAAACAAAAAAAAAGAAGAAGTCTTAACAATGTTTTGTACATGAGGGTCAAAGGTCAATGAGGAATCAAAGCTCACTCCTAGATTCCATAATTTGTTCTGAAACTCAAGTACAGAACCATCAATGATAAGAGGACTTTGGTCAGCCCTGTGCTGATGAGGAGAACCGAAAAGCATGACCTCAGTCTTATCACCGCAGCACAGAAAATTATTAGCCATCCATGATTTGATCTCAGAGATACATTTAGTGAGCAATGAGACAGCCTCACTCTGACCATGTTTACAGTGAATATAGATTTGTGTGTCATCGGCATAAAAGTGATACTTGATACCCAAAATTTGTACGAGCTGACTAAGCGGGAATAAAATAAAGACTAAAAAGTAAGGGTCCTAAAATTGAGCCCTGAGGGATGCCAGTAGAAAATGATCCAATATCAGACCTACAGTATATTCCCCTAAAGTAACACACTGTCAAATAGGATCTAAACCCGTTTAAGATGGTGCCGGAAATACCAAAAACTGTTTTTAAGGGGATTCAGTAAAAGGATATGATCTATGGTGTTGAAAAGGGCACTAATGTCTAAGAGAATAAGAATTGTGGGAGATCCAGTATCAGAGGCCAAAAGTAAGTCATTAGTCACTTTAACCATGGACATTTCAGTGCTATGAAATTTTCGAAAACCAGATTGGCGTTGCTCAAAAAGATTACTAACAGAAAGATTATTATGCAACTGTAAAGCTACAACTCATTCTAAAATTTTAGCAAGGAAAGGAAGGTTTTATATTGGTCGATTGTTATTTAAATGATCCAAATCTGAGTTGCGCTTCTTGAGTACCGGGGGTAACAGCAGTAATTTTTAATGCAGCTGGGACAACACCAGTACTTGTAATGTTAAGCACACTAAAACAAGACTTAAACAAACCAGTAGGAAGGGGATCAAGTATGCAAGTAGTAGCTTTTCAAATTTGAAACAACTGTTACAAGTCAGGCAAAATCATTTTGCACAAAATTTGAAAACAGGGCACATGGAAAACTCTCCACACTAGCATGAGAACTATTAGGAGAGGAAAGCACGGAAAACTTAGCATTAGCATTTTTGGTAGTAAAAAAAAATTAAAAATGACACAGCTGGTTTGTCAACACGCTACCATCATTAGCCTTGAGCAAACCACCAATATTTTTAAAAAGATGTCTAGGATTAAGCTGATGTTCCTGAATGATACATGCAAAATAAGCAGATCTGACAGATTCAGTTTCAAGATAGTGACTAGTTAAGCCTGAAATCCGCCACTTTCTCTCCATTTTTGACAGTCAGTCTTCTTTAATCGAAGACTGCTGTTATTTGTTGTGCAAATAAATCCAGGTTAGTAGCCAGCACATTATTTAGCTGTGAAATGTCATCATCCAATGACACTGAGCCCAATTCAGTAAGAGATGAGCCAACAGCAGTTGCATACTTTTTCTGATCAATTAATTTAGACATATACAACTTAACATTGCATAGGTACACACTGAACTGATAAATCCATGTTGAAAAAATACTGCAAAATGGTTAGAAAGACCAATATCGACAGGAGAAGTGACTCATTTGCAATCACCAGGTCAAGTGTGTGTCCTTTGCTACGAGTGGAGGCATTTACAAACTGGGTAAGATTGAAACATTCCAATACTGCCAAAAAAAATATTTGGCCATCAAGGAATTAGTTTGATCAATATGTATATTAAAATCTCCCCAAATAAGTATTTTCTTAAACTTAAAACACAGCAGAGACAATAAATCAGCAAATTCAGACATAAAAACATCCTTAGTCTATGGAGGTCTATAAAATTAAAGGCAGGACAATTTGTTCCAGAAACAAATTTTTGTTATGCTGGTTGAAAATCAGGATGCATCCTGATAGCAATCAGTAAGTTAAGCAGTATAAATGTATGTGTGTGTGTATATATATGGAAAGGCATAGGACTATAAAATGGTCATCCAATCATTCAGTCGAAATGCAATGATACAATGTCCTATCTGCCTGCCAACCTATTACCTCTGCGCACCCTGCTCGTGCAGGAATCACACATCATCGATGCGTTCTGTAATGCTATGCAGAGTTGTGGACAGACTGCCATTGAACGCCAAAAACAAATAGCAGCTGCCTTTTACCATTCCTCCCGAACCACAACAACATGCTAATGCTGTGTTCACTCCATAATTTGGAATAGATGGAAACCTGTGATGTTATATAGTGGTTTGTGACTCTAATTTATTATCTATTTATGGCAGCACTATCAATGCCGAAATTAATCTGCTGCTCTTTAAGTTGTTTATGTCCATTAGGGCCCAAGCACCAATGGTGTGAGGACCCTATAGTGATCGCTCAGTCAATTATTCTTCTTCTCCAAAATGAATCGCATTTTTGAGGGCCTAAACATGCTCAAAAACTCATAAAACTTTACACACGTCAGAAGTGGTGAAAATTTACATCTGATATGGGTTTCAGAATTAGGTGTGGCAAAATAGCTCAATAGGGCCACCTACAAAATTTTAATTAAATGCCATTCGCACTACATTTCATGTACAGTTATGAAATTCAGTAGACGCATTACAGCCCAATACCTACAAAAAATCTGAAAAATCTGAAAACCCAACAGAAAGTGAGATATTTTGAATTTTCTCTGCAAATTTTCTGCAGTTTTTGCCATTTCCAGACATTGTACTTTAACAAACTCCCCCTAGAGCTTTAATCAGATCAGGGTCATATTTGGTTAGTCTAATCTAAAGGCCTTTGCGACATTAAATTGAGAAGATCTTGAGGTTTCACTGAAGGGCGTGTCCATGCCTGACAAAATTCGATGTTTTGCTATGAAACAGTAACTTGGGCATACAATGTCCGATCTGCCACAAACTTCACACGATTCATACGAGTCCTGACCTGAAGACATCTACAAAGCAATATTCAGTTACAGTCAAAGCGCCACCTGCGGGCAACGGGAAATGACATGTTTTACACTGTGATTAACTCCTCATAGGGATTTAATCAGATCAACATAATATTTGGTCAGTCTAATCTTAAGGCCTTAGCAATGTTACATTGCAAAGTATTCAGTTTTCACTGAAGGACGTGTCCGTGGCGACCGGATGTTTCGCCATGAATGATGAAGCTGTTGTAACTCAGGCATACAGTGTCCGATCTGCCCCAAACTTCACGTGTGGTAAGATTCCTGGCCTGAAGACATCTATATGCCAATATTCAGTTAGTCATAGCGCTACCTGCTAACAACAGGAACTGCTTTGCACAGTAATTCACTCCCAGAAACACATTTGAATATGCCAGGAAGTACCAAACATACTAGAAACACGTTAAATCATGCAACACTTGGCTAAGTGCTAATGTTTGCGATTAACGCCACAAAACAGGAAGTTGTTGTAACTCAGGCAAACAATGTCCGAACTGCTCCAAACTTCACATGATTGATAATAGTCTTAGCCTGAAGACATCTACATGGCAATATTCAGTAATAGTAAAAGTGCCACCTGTTTGCAGCAGGAAGTTTGGTATTTTAAGCTAGCCATAGCAATTTTTAAACAATAGTTGGTTTAAATAAAACTACCCAGCAGATTGGGCAAACATTTAACCCAACCGCTGGGTTTGTCCATTTTCAACCCAACTTGGGTTGTTTTTAACCCAGCATTTTTTAGAGTATATCCAAATACTGCCTTCACATGCTGTCAGAATTATCATAAATATAAGTTTAGCTGGACTAATTCTGAGACCCGAATTGTGTTTTTTTTTTTTTTTTTTTAAACATGGTGGAGGAGAGAACTATTGCTGAGTGAGTTTATTTCTTTTTTCACTCAACATCTACACTGCTTTATCTTGCTGTTACAGTCATGTATATTAATGTATATTAAAAAAAAAACCAAAAAAACATTTGATGCATACTGTATGTGTTTTATACAGCGTAAATAGCATATATTTTACTGAAATTCTAGATATCTTGATAGTACGGTGAATGTTTAGCTGTAATAGTGTGGGTAATATTTAGCCTATATGGTTGTCAATGAATGGGGTGCTACATTTTATTCAAAATCTATTGACATTTTGACTTTATAAGATTTCCCCAAGAAATAGACCAATATTTGTCTGTCTTTCATGAATTGTATTCTTTCAACAAATGGAGAAATGAACAACAAAAAGTAGGACATTTCTGATAGCATGTGAAGGCGGCATCACTGGCCATTGTTTTGCTCACCCTGCCAGTTACACCACATTGCATTTGTGGGCGCAAATTCAATCAGCACAAGGTGTAGGGAGTCTTGGCACCAAAATTCAATTTTGCTCTCTCGTCCTGAGGATCGGAAGCGAGTGCCATTTTAACCCCTATGAGCGGGCACCTTTCAATTTGGGGGATTAACGCCACGGGCATCTGATGATCTCAGAGCTGAAGGACGGGACACCCAATGCACCTAACGGCCCCTCCCCCTATAACCAATCTGATTAAGCTAATTAACTCAGATCCCCTCCACCGATTTTATCTCATCACAAGTCATGCTTGACACATGGGCTCTCTTGGTTGGCCACCTTAGAAGACTTGAAAGTAGTTGTTTATTAGATTGTGTTTGATTGGACAATGACATATAAATTTATCCACAATAAAAAACATCTTTTAAAAATCTAGTTTAAAATGCATGTACCCCATACTGAATATCATTTCAAAAACTACTTTATCTTGTAAAATGTGTGGCCACTCCCTATACACAGATTATGTGTGATCACGAATTGGAAAGTGAAAGTAAAAAGCGATTTCAATACCCCGCATATTGATAGAGGCTCTCTGATGCCCACAAATTATATACTATATAATTACACATCTATATAATTGTGAGAGAACACAAAAGCATTGAATTTTTTTTTTCCTCCCATTTCATTTTTTTTTTTTTTTTCATCACCATGTCCATTTAGGGGCTTTGTAGAATGTGTAATTTCCTTTCAAAACATTTCAAAATATAGTATTCGGCTTCAGGCACATCTGTAATTTATACCACTTTCAAGAATTTTCTTTTTTTTTTTTTTTCCGTAGGCAAAACCCCACCTGAAGTCAAACTTTTTTGAATGGATTTTTGGTTAAATGCCTGAAATAAGGTATATGGTTAACAGAAGGTTTTATTCTAAGACATAAAACACATCAGTAATACACCCTTGTGATACACCCAAGTGTCTAAATGGGACTAAAGAGGTTGTCAGGACATTAATCGTCATCAGCCGAACAGGTAAATTCATCAACTCACTAGTCCGCTTTCATGGCCTTGTTGTGTTTATAATCAGGCTCTTGCAAAGTATTCTAACTCAAATTTGTAGGGAAATCTTGGTAACACTTTCTATGAAGCCCATGCTTATAATGAATTATAGCCCTATTTATACTTATTTATAGGTAAGTATTACTACTCTATAAATATATTTATAAAGACTTTTTAAGACATATACTGCATTATAAGAACATTTACATTTATATATATATATATATATATATATATATATAATTACTGCATTTGCTGTTTCACTGTGCATGCTCATAATCCATTATGCACATAGATTTATAAATGATCAAATATAAAATTGTTCCAGAGATAGATGTTTGCTGTACCAATTAGTTATTATGTATTAAATGGCTAATGTTTGCATTTATTGACATAGACCTCATGTTTAATACGATAGTTTCATCCTTACATCTACTATAGTATAACATAGGCCTATTGTTAGTCTCGAGAGTATTTACACATAGTCAGTAAATACGTAGATCCACACTTAATATTTGATGGATGACTGGTAGTATTTTTGTTTAGCATGGCAGAGGGTCTGTGTTCTAATCCACCCTCGTATAATTTATTTATTTATTTATTCCTCATTAAAGATGTTCATCAGTGATTGTATATCAAGTGCAGGGACACGTTTATGTGCATTTTGTTTTGTGATTTCACCGGGACGAATAGGGAGTCTCAGCAACAGCGTTTTAAGCGATACATTGAAGCACTCGTCCGTGTGAAGACTGCGCACTGTGCACGAGCGCCAAGAGAACACTGTTGTTGATGACAGCAGCAAGGAGCACTCAACATGATTTCAAAAACACATCCCAGCGCCAGATCGCCTGTTATTTAACACAAACTAACTAATTGCTAATCAACTAGAGGTGTTTCTTTTTGTATTAGCTACATCCGTGCCGCCACTGCCGCGAGATGTTGCAAAAAGTGATGAGGACAATATCGACCTTAGCAAAAAGTGGTGGGGACACGTCCCACCCGCAAATTATGCCTATGATAGTAATAAGTATAAATTGAGCTATAATTCATTATAAGCATGGGCTTCAAAGAAAGTCATACTGAAATCTTGTTTTTTAAATAAAGACTGAAAGAGATGTCGGAAGCTTAATTGTGGTGATGTGAAGTCATGCCGTCGTGGTGTAGTTCATTTATAGCCTACATTTAGCTTTTACTTCTGCTAAAACTTAGGTTCGTCCTCTCAAACACTACACCTACACCTCTTTTTTTCAGTTAGTTAGAACTGAGAAGACAGAAGTACAAACAGACGAGAAAGACAGTGTCAATAGGGTGTGAAATTCCAACAGAGGCCTCCATCTGGTAATAGCAGGAGACGCGTCAATGCGTTTGCCATGTGGGTGTTCCTCCCGCGAGTAAGGCCTGAAGGTTTATCTTTGGGCACTGGTGCCCATCGTGCCATGGACTCAAAACCGTGACATCCGGAACAGGACGAGTGGCTGGCCGTAGGGCACTTAGTTAAGAGCCAACTGCTTTCTGGGCGACAAAGAGCAGCTTGTTGATTTTAAAGTTAGATTTGAGGTCAGTTAGGCCAACGTGTGAGATCAAGAAAAAGTATGTTGGTTTATTAATGGACCATAATGAACAGACATAATTTCCAAGATAGAAAAGCATGCACTTACAGATTTATAGCCTAATGTGATAAACTTTTCATCAGAATAAGAGCCGCCCACAGAAAAGGACTGTTTAAAGCAACCAGTCACTCTTTATTTTTCTTTTATTTGTTGTTTACAGGAGGGTTTAATCTATATGGTTGAAAATGCAGACATTTCTATTCATCCAAATGTAATAAGTACAGAATGTTACACAGACAGAAACCAAAGTAGAATATTCTGCTTGTTGATCTAGTTTATAAATATTTGTTTTAAAATATAAATAGTTGCAACTTTGTCAAAATGCAAAATGTCAAAATTTTGTTAACTGCCTGTTGGTGTGCTGATTTCTGGAAACATTTAAATATATTTGTCCCCCTGAAAAGGGGAACAAAATGGTTGAAAGTCTCTTTATTGTAGACTGCTGTTCGATACTCAGAAAACTCCAAGTGTAACAGGCCAGTGCTCAGATATTTATTTTTACTGGGTCATTTCAGCCTAACGCTGCTATTCATTGTGATGTAAAATAGCTTCTTATTGGTGTGTAATAGGTAAGAATCTGGCCCTCGGGGGGTGAGAGGATTTAAACCATTTCTCTTTCAAAGATTGTGCTCTAAACATTCATTAATTATCTCGCTGAGCACAGTGTTAAAAGATGGGACAGATTCTTGCCCCGAGCTGGCCATCTCGTTTCATTTGAGTTCACTCAATATGAAAAAATCTATTTGTTTCATCAACTGTGAATTCAATTTACGTTGTGTTTTAATACAGATACACCTTTGCCCCCAGCACAGAGGACGGGTTTGTCCTTTTCTAATTTGATAAAATGAAACTAGACACAGTGAGGGAGGACCAGTGACCTTGATAACTCCAAACTGTTCATGCTTGTACTCTTCTAAACTTTCTCACACATTTAAATTCAAAGAATTAAAATACTTAATTGGTATGGTGTCATTTTTGTGTGTAACTTACTCCCTGCTTGATATGAAAAGGCAGCTTGTTTTCCCTGGAAAAGGTAAAAGTTTTGTCACAGTGGTACTATGAAAATTGTTTTATATGTTTGAGCTCAACAGTCAGTCCAGCATAACAATGTTGTGAGTCTGAGGTGGGACTGGGATCTGTTTGTCTGACCAATGGCAGACAGGAGAGTGTTCTGGAAACCTGTGTGAAAATTATTTATTTTTATAATTCATATGGTGTCACTAGAACTGCTGATTTTATTATTATTATTATTATTATTATTATTATTATTATTATTATTATTATTTTATTTAGAAGAATAATTTAATAACAGTCTGTAATATATATATATATATATATATATATATATATATATATATATATATATATATATATATATATATATATGATTTGTTATCACCATATTTTTTAATTATTTATATGGTCCAGATAACATAATATTTTGAGTTTTTGTTGATTAAATCAATTGCCTTCGTAGTATTAACTCAAATTTTAATTTCAGTGAACTTAAAATTTGAAGGCAACCAGGCTACCTTTTTAAATTAAACCAACAATTCTTTTTTACAGTGTACATGGTAATTTTAACACTTTATTTTCTTATTGAATTTTATTTATTTAACTTCTGTTATTTAACTGTGTGGCAAATGTTATCTAACCTGGCTAATGTTGTGGACTGAATGGTTACGCATTAACGCATTTCTTACCAGTGGTGTTTTAGTGTCATTAATGTACTAGTAAAGTATTTATTACATTTAGTTAAAGTTTTAGTACCTTTTTTGCATTTGTATTAGTTAAATGCCTATTTAGTTTTTATTCACTTTTATTGCAGTTTTAAGTTTAGTAATTTTAATATTTCAAATCAAGTTAAATAAAAATTAGAAATATTGGTGTTTTTCTATATTTTTGTTTTATTTCAGTTAATGTTTATTTTATTTCAAATAATGTAAAAGTTTTTAAATATTTTTAGTTTTAGTTTAAGTTCACGTAAAAACACTATTTCATACACAGAAAGACAAAAATGCAGTTGCATTTCATCAATGGAAATGTAAAGTCAGCATAAAATTCAAAGAACACAAGTTTCTTCCATTTATTCCACCTAAGGTTTTCATTTTAGAATGTATATTTTGTGGACACAAATTTCTCAGTCTTCAAATAAGATATGTATTTTGCCCCCTAAAATAGTGATTGATGTTGTGCATAAAAACTGCACTTTATTTCATATCCTGACAGAGATTATTAGCAAACAAACATTTTAAACAAACATTTGTTCCTGTGAGGTTGGGTTTGTCCATATTTGACCCAAACGTAGGTTGAAACAACCCAGCATATTTTAGAGTGTAGGTTTGAAAAAATGTTCCTAGTGTTGCCAATATGCATTTACAAAAGTTAGATGTACTTGAAATTACAATTAAAGGTACTTGAATTTCCAACACTTACTGTGTCTTGTCTACTTTTAAAAATGGTGGAGTTGCATTCTGGACAGTGCTTGGCTAAACAGGTGTATCAGAACACAAGTGAAGAAAAGTAGATTTGAAATCATAACTGATATTTTGGCAGCACTTATGAATAACTAACTTTTGGGGTGACAACAATATAAAACAAAACAAAAACAACAAACTAGAAAAGCTTTAGAAAGATGCCAGGGAATGTATAATGTCACAGCAGAGAGGTCCGCCTCACAACTCGACTTATTTAGCTGTGGGTGGGCGTGGAAAGTGTCAGAGTGGTGCTGAAAGAAACCCAGTATTTTCTTGCTGTGTATGTCAACAGTGAGGAATGCCAAACACAGAACCGTCCAATCCGTCATGTGACATCATACCAGTGATGTGGGCCAAAAATGTACCAGTTTAATTCGGTCAATAAATACACCCAATCTACAGGGAGTATGATGTAAATTTTGACAAAAATTACATTTTATTTGAGGGCGTCTATTTCCTCTTTCCATCTAGCAGTAAAATATTGCAGGTTTAAATTTTTAATTGGCTTTCTTGAGTTGCTTCATGTCTGAATAAATGGTGAACTTCAAATGTTGAAAACATTTTGTTGTTTGTTTTATTATTATTTTTATTTATTTTTAATTTTTACTTTTATTTATAATTGCATTCAAACATATGCAAGGACTGTTCGATATTAATGAGCATGACACGTCTGATTAGAAGCCTGTCTTGTTTGAGGTAACCGGGACAGCATCTGTCCTCAGACCAAATCCAGGCAGTCTGTGGCAATCTAGTCGTGTACATTACAGAGAGTTTAGACTAAACAAGGTACCAGGTGAGGTTTAAAACACCAGGGAGAGAAAAAAAGTACATATAATGCAGTCCAGCCCGCCTGTTGACTGTCACAGCCAGGGACCACTTTGAAATACCAGGTGCTCGCTTGGTGACGCCAGGCATCCTGCGTGTTTATATTTCAACATAGGAGCCAAGAGAAACTCCAGACACCCTTGTTCTGTTGTTTGTGAGACCTGCAGCAATGCTGCACCTTCCCCAAGGTACCGCAGTGGAGATGGCTGAAGACAAAAAGGCCATGATAGCCCAAAGGCCTGATTTTGTCAATGACCACACACAGCCAAGGGTAATGTTCCCATATTTGAGCAGTTGACTTCAGTGTTAGGGTGCAGTCATGTTAACGAAATTTTGTGGGCAAAAAAGGTCTATAGTCTATCAATAATAGTGTAGTAATGTATGAAGCACAGCTCACACAGAATTCACTTTAAAACCAAGCAGTTTTCTATTGGTCAATGCAGTGAATCCGCATGAACTCACTGCATGATTTGCATTTGGAAGGATTTGGTCCTTGGAAATTGCGAAATTGGAATTTTATTTATGCCATGGAATAAAAATGTTTAAAAAAGTAATTGTTAATTTTTATTTCAAATGATGTTTTCTTGCAATTGCGAGTTAACATTTTGCTATTCTGACTTTTTTCTCAGAATCCTGAGTTTAAATCGCACAGTTCTGACTTTTTACATTCTGCAATTCGGAATTTTTCTCAGATTTCTGACTTTTCACAATTTAAATTTCGCAATTCTAATCTTGATTTTACATTTCGCAATTCTGACTTTCTTTTCTCAGAATTCTTAGTTTACATTTTGTGATTCTTTTTTTCCCTCAGAATTCTGAGTATACATCTCACAAATCTAAACTTCTTTTTTTCAGAATTCAGAAGATTATATCTCAATTCTGACTTTTTTCTCTGATTTTGGACTTTTCACAATTCTGACTTTTTTTCTCAGAATTCTGAGTTTACATTTTGCGATTCTGACTTTTTCTTTTAGAATTCTGAGTTTACGTTTTGAAATTCTGACTTTTCCCCTCAGAATACTGAGTTTACATTTTGCAGTTCTGACTTTCTTTTCTCAGAATGTTGAATTTACATTTTCCGATTGTAACTTTTGTTCTCAGAATTGTACGTTTATATCTGTCATGATCACCGTCTGTTCCTGTCAGTTCCCGGACTACACTTCCCACTATCCACCCTGTCAGTCACATGTTCACTCCACACCAATCACCTGTTGCCACATACAGCCTAGCACACTACACTAATCATCACACCCAGCTGCAGATCATTACCAGGACTATAAAGGACTTTCACACGCACACCACCTCACCGCGAAGTCTTGCTAACTACTGTTACAATTCTAAGCGTTATTTTTCTGTCTGTCTGCCTGTTGCCGTTCCTGCCTGTTACCAGTTTTACGATCCTTTGCTGCCTACCTCTGACCTGTGCTTTGTATACCGTCTTGTGAGTGATACCTGCCTGTCCTGATCATTGCCTGTTCCTTGACCACGATTCTGCCTGTCCCTTGCTGTTCCTGTTTGCTCCTGATTGACCCTGCCTGTATGACCACTCTCACTTTAATAAAAGCTGCAAATGGATCCCTGCCTGAGTCCCCATTCATTACAATATCTCGCAATTCTCACTTTGTTCTCAGATTTCTGAGTTTATATGTCGAAATTCTGTTGTTTTCCCCAAACTTTTAGATACCTCATCTGACTGCATGCACATTTCTCAGTTTAGTCTGAGAAAAAAAAAAAAGACAAAAAAAAAAGATAGAATTGCGAGATGTAAACTGTTTGAGAAGTCAGTTACTTTTATGTATAAGGTTCCATACAATTGTGTGGATTCCTGTTGAAATGATTGCATTTCACCTTAAATGTGACCGCACCTTTAGAGGTGAAACAAATGTAGTGATGTGAAACTTTTACTGAAGTTGTTTTTCGCAACAGTTCAGGGCCTGTGCACTGACAAACGTTGCTTAAGGGCAGTTTTATATCAGATTTATTATTTCATAGTTTTCTATCAGCTGTGAGCAGTTAATCTTTTGGATTTGATGGATCACTATCTGTCTCATTTCCACCACCTGTAAGATGCACAAAAACAGGACCGGTTCTCTGATTGCTGTCTTGGCAACAATGGGACTGGTGTGTGTGTGTGTGTGTGTGTGTGTGTGTGTGTGTGTGTGTGTGGGTGGGGGTACATGTGGATTACCTTCTCTCGCAGGAATCTTGCCCTTTCTTGGGTTGGAGTTCTGTGTCACAACACGCTCCAGTGAGATTTACAGGCCACACATTCTACAATTGATATGAACCATAGTTTCCATGCTAATCCCTGACTATAGGAGCCAAAAGACTGTTATTAACATATGTATGTAACTCACAAGATATACATTCAGGAGAGAGTGACACATCATTTTTCAGGCATTTTCTGGTGTTTAAAATTATAGGTTGATAATAACGGGCTGGTCTGGTACTCATTTAAAGTTTTTTATCTCATGTAATCTTATTACTAATCCTGATTTGTATATAAAGTGTGGTTCTAGATACATTTTTGTATGTTTGAATAGACATTGAAAAATGGCTGACATTGAAAAATGAAAAATGTAATTTCGGATGTAATGTAATGCATTTTATGTATGATCAACTTTAAGCATCTTAAGTTTATTGTATTTATTGAAATAATTGTTTGATTTTATTGAATACATGACAATAATTAGATATGCTCAGTGCCATCACACTCATTTATTACATGTAGTTGACATTATAACAGTTTAATTCTGTTCTGTGTGATTTCTGGTGCTGTATTCTTGTCACATAAAACTTGTTTCAAAGGATTTCATCACATTTCCCGAGCCTAAAACTTAAGATGTTAAAATTTTATGAAATTTTTGTCATCCTTTAATCATTATTTCATCATTTTAATTTTGTTTGCCATGGCATGGGATAGCTAAAAGAAAAATAAATAAATAAATAAATAAAAATCTGCAAAAATATCTACATAGAAATGCACATTGTAACTAAAATTATTATCATGTGCATTATGTGCATTTATCTGCCATATTAATAAATATGGAATTAAAATAAAGATAATTAAAACGAATTAAAAATGTATTGCATAGACAGTGCTTGCATTTTAATGCATTGTATTTTCAAGGCCTGCAATTTTGGGAGCTTCATTCTTTATATTTTATTATTTTGCTTCCATATTATTATGTTTTTTTTTTTATTTGTTAAGAAGTTGTTAGCTATATATTAAGTATGGGGTTTGGGCCACAAAATATCTACATAATAGTCAAATGTAAGTAACTCTACAAATATGATTATGGTATAAATTTAATATAAAGGATTCCTTAAGATCTTTTAAATTCTGTCAATATATTTATATTATTTCCACAAACAAAATATTAAGCAGCAAAGATAAATAAATAAATAAATAATTAGACATGTTTCTTGAGCAGCAAATCAGCATATTAAAATGATTTCTGAAGGATCATGTGACACTGAAGACTGGAGTAATGATGCTGAAAAATTTTGATCATAGAAATAAATTACATTTTAAAATGTATTCAAAAATAAAATAAAACTTTTACTGTTTTTACTGTGTTTTTGGTTAAATAATAACAACAATTCATAGCCTTGAGTGAGCATAAGAGACTTTTAAAAACATTAAAAGAAACCCCCATAATGATTCCAAACATTTTTAAACTGGAGTTTAAATGATCGTCTATGAATATTAATGATGTGATGCTGGATGTTATTCACCAGAAAAACCTAACTGTGTAGAACAACCACCAGCATCCAGAGCATTTTAGAGCATTGGTTTACTGCTCTTAGCTTGAGAGTTCACTGACTCAATATATCTTATTGTCTTAGCTGTAATTTTGGCAGTAAAAACGGTGAAGTTTGTAAAGTTCCTGCGGTCGCAGTGAACTTTATCCTCATTTGGGTTGCGTTCATAAACGTTGCTCAATATCTCCAGGTGTTTGCTATGAAGTGAACTACAATAAGATTAATGAGGCCCCCAAAACAATCTGACACTTGGAGACAAAGAACAATGATCAAGTGTGTGGATGTTTTGTCATGTCGGGAGTTCTTCTTCCTGAACGCATGTATCCATCAACAGCCCCCTGCTTAGAAGATTCCAGGGAACATCAGTCAGATGGAGGGCGTTTTGCGCGTTTCAGGTCTGCCCAAACATCGCCAATGACTCTGGTTCCCATTACCCATGAGTTCTTGAGCTGGGAAATATGGGTGGTTTGATCACACGCTGCATGACCATGGGGAGCATGTTAGAAGTAGCATGGCCCTAATTCAAACCAGACATACTTGCGGCTAGGTGCATTACAGTAAATACTAAAGAGAGCTTTGCTCAAAGGTGCAAGAATTACTCTCTGCCATGGGCCTTCCATTACGCCGAAAGCATTATAAAACATAAAACAAATTAAACGAGATCTGCACAATCGCAAGGGGCTTGATGACAGATTGGCTTTTAATACCCGTATATGTAATGGACTTTTCTGGATGAAAAACTTATCAACTTCCCTGACCTCTGGATCACCTCAATCCCGTAATAACCGAGTGATCGTATCCGCAATGCATTTGGAAATGAAAGTGAATTCCCCCTTGCCCTCTAACGTCCTGCTTTCTTTCATGTTTTAGAGGGTGTGTTGACATTGACCTATTGTGATCGACTCTTAATAGCCGCCGCCACTGTACTGGTATCGCGGTGGTAATACGGCAAGACCGGACTCGTTTAGGAGAGGCCAGAGGTCAAATAGGAGAGGAAGAATGAGATTGAAGGGACGTCACTTAGCATTTACATTTGGTTTACATTTTTCATACAATACTGGTGGTGTCTGAGTGACTATTTGTTATTGTAAAGGTATTGTACAATTGTTTTTTGTTGTTTGTTTTTTTTTTTTTGAGTATTATATTATGAGTCATGACATTTTGTAAGACCTTTGGCATGAATCAGAAAACTGAATGCCAGCGTTCAATTCTAAGAACTGTATCATTGTTGTCTGTTGGCATCTCCTGCTCTCTGTCTGTGGCATAGCAATTATGTTTTGCTCTATGAGACAATGCATTTGCAAAGCCCTATACTTAAAATGGGTGAAACCTGTCAGCAATCATTTCACGCTTATGGCCTTATGCACACACACATACCTGTGTGTGTGTTGTGTGTGTGTGTGTGTTGCAGAGCAATGGGCAGAAACTATAACCAAAGGCAGTGATAAAGAGAGGGGGAGGGTTTCTGTAGGTGCTGGGACATCAATTAGCAGTTCCCCGCCATATTGAGTCCCCGAACTTACCCACAAACAAACACCACAATCTTTTTTTAGAAGTATTACTAGGTTTGAGAATATATTTTAGCATCCAAGGTAATTTATTTCAGCAATTTCATGCAAATGGGAAACATAAAATGGCCGAAGTTGATTTAAAGTGCACTAAATATGAGAATGCTAACTGAATGCTTATTTCTTAGACAATGAGCATTTTTTCTTGATATTATGCAATATTACTTTGTATATATTATTATTTTTTTCATGAGTAATTAAATTCAAAGTGGTGAAAAAGTTCAAAGCATTTCAACTTTGTTTTTACTTAAAAATCAAATTTAGGTTTTAAATTTCATTCCTGCACCCGAGGCCACTGACGTTATTCATTCCTGGTTTGAGTCCAGCATGTTTAAGGGGCCGATGCAAAAGTGGCATTTTCTAGCTCAGAACCACTTTTTTTTTTTAAACTTGTGATATGCTGACACCAGTACCACCATCCTGGGGGTGGACTGTCTCCGAACTTGCAGTTTGTCATCAGATTTTTGTTTCCTCACTGCATATACCCAGAACAAAACAATATGCTCATGTCCAAATTGCTTTAGCGCTTGTGTTTGTTAGTTCAGCATCAAAGTTAGTGGTGGCGTTGGGCAGACAAGCATGGAGTCCAGTAGTGGAAGGGGATTGGGTTTAAGTTTGAGAAATTTCCATATGTCCACATGGCAATAAAATGTCTGCCACTTTACTTATTGAGATTATAATTAATGCCAGGTGCGTAGTCTGTTTTTTTTTTTTTTTTTTTTTTTTTTTTTTTTTTTTAGGAACTCCATGGATATGCAACAAAAAGAATGTTTAAAGAAATCTTGCTGTTTGACCAAAAACAGACTTTTCAAGTATTATAAAATACGCTGAACGGTTATTACCCTTCATAGGGGCAATAAAACAAACAAAAAAAAGTTCTCAATGAAAACTAGAATTCAAATAACATTTAACCTTTAAAAACAGTTCACATATAATGACAAATAACCAAGTAATAAAACATTTGCAAAACAACGTAGAACCTAAAGGCAATGAGCCAATCAGTCTATTAACTTGAATTTTCCATTCATGCGAAATAGACCCCAGAGTTTTGGTCAGGGTTTTAGTTTGGCCCCATATTTATGGCTTCACGCATATAGTTTTTTAGTTTAACAAACATTCTTATTAGAAGACTTCCTCAGTGTGCGACTAATCCCTGTTCTCATGACCCAGCCCTCTTTCAGATCGCACATAAGATTTCATTAAAACACAAGACTGCCTACATCATAAATCAAATATCACTTGTGTCTTTGTACAGTAAAAGCACCCCCATAAATAACAATTCTATGACAGAAATGTTGGAACTGCAATTGATACTCACTCACTTATTACTCACTATATTAAACACTTTTGTTGCAGTATTTTACTTGTATTTTATTGTTAAAATGACACTTTAGATAGAAAATAAATGCTGTATTGTTTTCATTTTAGAAACTCCAACTCTAGTGCAACATTCTATTTATAATAATAAAGTATTCTGTAAATAATTCGGTTTTAGTAAGCAAAATACAAATGATGCAGCTCTATTTCAAGTAATTTATGACATCAACATAACATTGAAGGCAAAAAAGATTACGGAAATAGATTTAGCTATTGACAACGCCAAATACAACTCCTGAAGCACTTGACCTCTCAAGCATAATTAGAATATCTGAATTCTGAAATCTGACATGATAGAAACTTTTGCTTTCATTGGCAATCAGCACTCAGATAAAGCTAAATTAAACATTTGGGGTGAATCAAGGCTCTATACTGGGTCCTTTTACATTTAGCTCCAATATATACCTCATTATTTTATCTTAATGCTTTCAAGGATTATATAATACACACTTAAGATACACAGCTGACAGTAGTGTCAAAAAACGTTCAGCTATAAGGGAATAAATTGTAGAAAGAGAAACAAAGCAATGTACTGTGACTTATGCCAAAAATGCTTTTTTAAAAATCATTTTAAATCACTGTCAAAGTGCATTGTTCTCACACAAATACAGATATTGATGTATGCCTTCAGTCAGTATGCAGTCTGAACGGCAATGCTCTCGTGCAGTCTTCCCAAAAAAAAAAAAAGAGATCAGACCGCGAATTGTCCTATCTGCTGCAGCACAAATACCAGAAAAAGAACATTAATTATCATTTCAGAGTTACTTGACTGAATCCCTTGGTTCAATTACATCCTTATATCCACCTCCAGTAATTATGGTCCTTCCTTAATGGACACGTCTGAAAGACAAGTCTCCTTTAACTTATTGTTTAACTTATTAATGTTTATGCAAAACATATGTTTATAAAAAAAAAAAAAAAAATGCAACTAAAGTCAATGTTATACAACCTTTTTGACGTAAAAAAAGGTGTGTTGATGTGTTCACACAACATACAAGCAGCTATGCAAAACATTGGTGAAGTTAAGGTTGTCAAACTAACATTGAAGATAAAATAAAGTTAATATATTTTTAAATTATTAAAACATTATTCAAAAATAAATAACATTAAAATAAAATAAATCAAGGGATGGGTGAATGGTCCTAATGGTCATTTTAAATGTAAAGTAACTTATTCAGTTTTCATTTATAATTTAGATTATGTAACGCTTAACTTAAACCCAAAGTAACAAAGCAAAATAAACATTCAATAATAACAATAATTTAAAATATTACTATTGCGTTGTTTATTTTGTTTTGTTTTGTTTTTTTTTTGTTTTTTTTTTTTTTTTTACAAAACACAATAGGGAAACAGTGCTTTCAAGGCAGAACCTATTTAATTTGGATATAGTTAGTAGATTTCAAAGAGGCTTTGAAATTGTTGTCATTTAGACAGAGAGAGAGGGAGTGATGGGGAAAAGAGTGTGTGTGTGTCTGTGTGTGTGAAATAGAGCAAGAGCAAGATGAAGAGAACCTTTCTGATAAGTACATGTAACAACTTCATGTAGAACTTAATGTTAACAGTATGTTTAGTATAATATCATAAAGCATAACATGGCTAAAGAAAAAAATTAAAATTAAAATAAAAATAAAAAAGAACAGACAGGTCAACGTGGCACATGTCGAGCGTTTCCCCAACATATGCCAAACCTTTAACAATTCCATCCTGCTTTATGCTTCAAAAGTAGCATCTATAATTCAGCAACTAATAAAAGATAACATTGTTCGTTTTGCAGTATATTTATGCATGTAATCAATACAAATTAAAGTAGTTTTAACTTTTACTTACTACTGTGTTGGCCAGTTTTGTTGGGAAAAAAAAAATCGCACAATTACACATTTTGTTTACGGTCTTAAAAATGCTAATAATGTAATGATTATTAAAAAAAAATAGGCCTATGTTTATTAATACACAATGTAACATAGAAGGTTACCCAAAGAAAATTTTAGGCTTGTTCGTTTCCACAAGAGATTTTGAAGACATGCAAGCTGTTAGACCCGCAGAGCGGCGCTCTCACCCTGCCAACTGCGCCAGATTCTCAAGGGGGCGGGACCACCAGAATAACTGACAGCTGATTCTGAGCGTAACTCCTCCCCCACCTCCTTTCTCTCTCCTTCTTTCACTCTTTCCCTGATTTCAGAGAAGCCGATCTTCATTCCAGTGCACATGGAAAGGCAGAGGAGCAGCAACGGTCAGCGCTCAGAAGGTGAAACGCGCTCAGGGATTTTACGCGTAAAGCAGCTATAAGGTGATTCTACGGGACGCGCTTTATTATTGGACTACAACAGAATGTTATTAGAGGACGAATGGACATTTAAACAACTGTTCTCCGTGTAGGGATTTCACTGTGCGACATCTATAAACGGACACACATGTTCTCCACTGATGAAAAATAAGCTAGAAAGAGCACCCGGTGGATGAGTTTTAAACCTCTTTTAGCGCTGCTTTAGATATTTTGCACATTGGATTACATAAACACTGCTGAAATTATCTGTATGTTTAGATGATTTTGATTTATGGAAACAGAGCTGAGCAGAAGACGTCTGAAGTTGGAGAAGAGGGTCTCAGAAGCTGAACAGAGGGTCTGAAGGATTTTACAATCTCCTCCACTTTCATGTCCGAAGTCTCTGGTTTATGACAATGGATTATTTGCTGTTTTTATGCGGCTTTTTGCTGCCTCTGTCCTCGGCTGTTGAAGGTAAGATAGCCTATTAAATATATTTTACTCGCAGTGCTTATCAAGGGAGGCACGTCACCGGTCGATACTATTGATGCGCGTCTATAGGAGTTGCGCTTATAATAGACTAATAATAACGAGCTTTTACTTTTATGCATTAGCTATTAATTAATGCAGACACACGCATCTGGTCCGATATTTCTTAAAAAGCGCCAGATAATCGATCTGGCTATTGAATGACACCAATACACATGCAATTACACTGCAGAACTTCTCCCTCTTAATTGTTGTTTATTTTCTTTTAACAAGACAATAGTTTCTGTCTTTCGTAAAGGAAATGTATCTACAGGGAGTCCCACTTGAACAGGCTATCTGTCAGTTAGACACACATTTTTAGGTTCCTTCAAATGAATCATGGGGAATTGAGCATTTTATTTCGGGGGGAAAAAAGAAAAGAATTTTGGGCGATATATTGAACGCATAAATTGACCAAGATTAGGCTTTTTAAATTAATATTTTATTGGCTACTCTTTGTATCTGTTGCTCTCATGTCAGACACATTTTGAAGCAACTATGACCGTGTGTGTGTGTGTGTGTGTGTGTGTGTGTGTGTGTGTGTGTGTGTGTGTGTGCGTGCGTGTGTGTGTGTGTGTGCGTGTGTTCTTTTTAATCAAAATTATGATTCATTTATTTTCAAATGACTCCGTTCGGTAGTTTAGTTGGCTTTTGATTTAATTAATTATTCGAAGTCTGGACCCCCATTAGACCAGGGGACCTTTTGACACCAATAAAGATGAAAATGAGTGGGCGCTTTAATAGATTTTCAGGGAGAACAACAAAGTCGATTTATTTATTTCTTTATTGTTATTTTTAACCATACAATTAGCGACAAGCATGGCATCGCGAACAATTGCTTATTGTATTTCTGCATTGACTTGTCTTTTGTGAAGGATTCTTTAAAATCATTGAAAGTGCTAGTGAGATTCTTCTTAAAACAGCACTTATAATTCAATAAAATGTGTATCATCGCCTACTGTTAACAGGGGATATTTTTTTTTTTTTTTTAAATATGCTATTGTTTAACTGGAGCCCCAAATAGCCTTTTTTAGATGAAAAAGCATTTCAATTCATTGCTCAATGTTGGATTATTACTTTCTACACACCATCTACACTATTACTCAGTAAATAAGAGGATATATTGCTTTACTTGTTTATTTTAATTTTATTTGAATGTTTTAATGAGTGATGTGGGTGGAAGTCGGATGCGGAAACGTTTACGGTTCATACGGTTGTTTAGTTCAATTCATTTAGCTATGTTTTTATGGGATATGTCTATATGTTTTTGAAATAAACTTATGTTCTTGGCCGATAACCTATAAAAAAAAAGAGTGCATGTTTATATGAAAGGCTACGGGCCTTTAGCTATTAAGTTTGTTCTCCTTGTGTCACTAAATAAAAATCAAGCAGCCTATTAACTGTCCTTAATTGCACGCAAGTATCTTTATGTTTAATTGAAAATATAGGCCTAATGATAGGCTATAATGGAATTTATGGTTATACGTGATAACAACGAATAACTTAATCAGCAACTATTCAGTAGTCCTATATTGTTTAGGGTTGTAACTTACTTGTAAGTACGAGCCATCTTTTGTGTCCGTTAATACTGAAGTGTATTTAAAGTGTATTTGAATTACATTTATACTTTAAGTTTTATCGCTGGCAAGAATCGTGTCATTTTCTTGTTCCCTGGAGATTTCCACATATAAGAGTCTACCGAAACTTAAAAAAAAAAATAATAATAAAAAAAAAAAAAAAAAAAATAGGCCTAAATTAAAAAAAAACAAAAAAAAAAACTGTCCAACATGCATTAAAATCTCTTTTTTTTTTTTTCATTTCTAATTTCTACTATGATATGTTGCCTGTATAAATCATTAGTTACGCGTCTCTCTCTGTTTGAATGTGAAATCACAAGTCTCCAAGTCTCTCTCTCTCTCTCACACTCTCTCTTCTAGTCCAATTAGTCTAAGGCCTGGTTTTAATTCCCACTACCCCACTGCACTTATTATTTAGCACATACACGTGATAAACACATTTTGTGCTATATACTTACTCTGAGGTAACTACAGTAATTTAAGGCATATCTCAGCGGAATGTGGTAAAACAGACCTTCGCAGGATAACGCGAGAAAAGACCATTTGACCCCATAAATCAACGTAGCTGACATTATTCATGTTTGTTTTCCCCAAAATACACTATATTATTTACAGTATTTTAGTCGTTAAAAGCAAACGTCCTACGCCTGTAGGAACATTTCATGCTTTTTCGGAGCGTGTATCTGCCCACCAATGTCTAACTGAAGTGGTAATTCAAAGGTAAACGCAGCTAAATCAAATGTAGCCCTTGTTGACGAAATAACAGGCTAATTTTGGGGGTAAACAGCATTAACATGAGAAACAAGAGAATAATTACAGGACGTATTCACTGAAGAGTCGTAATGTGAGTTTTAGGAAAGGCCTAAACGCGCAATGTGAGCAAAACATTTATTTATATTTAGAAAAATATTAAATTCACTCATACATGTGAGCTCTTGTAAGCTGACATGTTATAGACCAGTATGAGTACATTTTATTAAAACTATTATTTTTTTTATTTATTTTTTTTTTTTCATTATCTGAAAGGCTAAATGGAATGTTTGCACTTTTAAGAACCATCTATCACACCGCAAGACAGGTCCGTTTAAAATGGAACTGCTGATGGCAAACAATAAATAATGAAAAACTTAAAACATCCCATAAATTATAGTCTGCTTTCCAATAAAACATATAATTTAGCCTAAAATTCTAGATGTTGTCAAAGATTACGCGTAGGCTATACGACACCAATTTAGGCTACATCGCTATTATTATTATATTTTTTTCCTCTCTGTTAATGTTTTAATAATACTGTAATACATATTATTAAAAACAGAAAGCAATTATTATGATTATGATTATTATTATGACAGCTGTTGAGCGCAACACCAGACTTCAGTAATCGATGCGACTTCATCGATCTGTAAAATCTCCGGTCAAAAGGTTTAAAAAGAGGTCAAAGCATTGATCTGTTCTTCACACCATACACACGACCTACACTCTGCTGAGTGAACTAATTCAATTAGACAAACTGAACATTAGCAATAATAAATGCCAATATATATATATATATATATATATATATATATATATATATATATATATATATATATATATATATATATATATATATATATATATATATTATTTTATGGTAGGCGCCAAAATGATGGGAATCATTTATTGTTTTTTGTTGTTGTTGTTTTTTTTTGTGTGTGTGCCTGTATTATATATATATATATATATATATATATATATATATATATATATATATATATATATATATATATATATATATATATATATATATATATATATATAATATACATACAGACACACACACACACCTCACATATATACTGTAAGTGTAACAGTCAAGATTCAAGGGGCCCAAATTAATATATAAACATTAGTTAATGTATTAACTAACATGAACTAACCATGAGCAATACATTTGTTACTGTGTTTACTAATCTTCACTAACGTTAGTTGATGAAAATACAGTTGTTCATTGTTTGTTCATGTTAGTTCACAGTGTATTAACTAATGTTAAAAAGATTTTAATAATGTATTAGTAAATGTTGAAATTCACATTAACAAAGTTTAATAAATGCTGTAGAAGTGCAGTTCATTATTATTTCATGTTAGCTAATGTAGTTAACTAATGTTAACCAATGAACCTTATTGTAAAGTGTTACCATATATATTAATAATAATAATAATAATAATAATAATAATACTGGATGGGACATGTCCACCTCATGGTGGTGGGCCTGCATTTAATGTACATACAATAGCGTTAGCTTATTTCATAGAATATCTGTATATAAAATAAGGAATTTTATTAATAAATAAGTCATGTGTGAGAGCCATTGAAAGGTCATATGTTAAACAGAGGATAGCGTGAACAGATGTCCGCTGGCTTTGTTTCAGACTCTCGTAAGGAGCTCAAAGGGGTCTCAGACTCAGGCTTAAAGATGCTATGAAAACTAGGCAGGGTCATCATGAGCACACTTACTCTGGTGGTCCGCGTAAGCTCCCATCACTAACCTATAAACATTAGCACTGATAACCTTTGGAATTCAGGAATGCTTTGGATGTAAAATTTGCCAGCATTCTGAGCCCAGCGTGGAGCAATAACTTGTGCTGAAGGCCAATATTTAACCAAGTGCTCTGTTAATTGATGAAGAAGTGGACTGGACGCTGACTGGAATGTAGAATTCACTCTTTTTGGAGTGTCCACTCAAAAGGGCAATCCTGGCAGCTGACGCAAAGGCCTTTACAGAAAAATAGGTCTTTGACACTCACGACAGTGTGAGGAGAGAATGTGTCTGGGCCTGAACACTGCCAAAATCCCCCCGTTGCTGTCTGCAACTACTGAAGCGGAATGAGAGAGAGAAATCGAGAGCTAAAGACGGGCAGAAAGAAAGAGGGACTGAGAGAAAAAGAGACATCGGTGCTTGGTTTCTGTCTTCAGTTGGTCAGGAGCAAGATGGGTGGTGCTGGCAGGGAATATATTTGCTACCAAAACAGCCATTGAAAAGGCAGCGCAGAATACCAAAACAAAGTCGCATGATGACAAGCACAATACATTTTTCTTTCCATCTGAATGGTTTTCCTTCTCCGACCTACAGGGATTTTTAAATTTGGACTTGGAATTTACAGTGAATTTACTACAGTGAATTTACAGTCAGAGCCAATTTGATCAGAGAAAAATACAGCAGAGAGTTTCATTAATGGTTTTGAAATGTGTCATTTTCATGGTTATGTCTATGACTGTTATATGATGGGTTTTATGGACATGAGCATTGTAGCACTAGATGGAAATTGTGTGACCTATTTGCTGCATAAGTTGCAGTATATAAGCTGCATACAGTGAAATAATAATTTGCTTCATTTTCAAACCACCAGATATAATAGAGGGAACTCCATCTTTCTACATGCACGTAGTGTGTCAAAATACACACGAATAGAAGTAGCATGCAGAAATAGGCTGCGTTTGCTATGGAAGTGAGATAACATGTGATCTGACACACACATGTAGTCCTGCTATGCTCCTGAGAAATGACTAACACATTTTTACAAGAATGCCACAGCCATTACTTTATAGTGAAGCTGTCTGGCAAGTAGTAGTTAGCTTTCAGACTTTTTGCTGCAGTGTTTTAATCCTTTGCTGGACGATGTTTATGAGTTTATGCTGCTGATAAAGCAGAAGAATTCTTTGATATGAATTCATCAAAATTAAAGAGAGAGAGAGAACACAATCCAGAACCTCATTTTAGCTTTTAAACCCAAAATATAAACCAAAATCAGGTATTAAATGATACTGAACTGACAATAATGCGCAACACAATGAAAAAAAAGGTAACTGTCCGAGATATTTGTGCTAGTTTTCAACCACAGTTCAATTGGGGGGATGTGTGATGTTAGAAGCCCTGCAGGAAATGGCTAATGCTAATGCTAGGTGCAAATGTCTGCTTTGATTAGCAATATGGGCATGTGCGAACAGGGTGGGGGGTGTTAGGCTAATGATGGCTTCTAAACTCCACGCTACCAATCAAACCAGGCCTCTAGATGGTTAAAACATGCTCATAATCTCCACATCAAACACTGGGAGCTCCAGGCAGGGGCCCAAAAGCACACTGGCCCTTTACCCTTTCTGTTAAATCTAGACTAGAATTTGCACTTTTGAGCCAGGCTGTTCAATTACACATCTGTAGACTTTCTTAGCCATTCATTTTGTTAATGTGTATTTCTACAAAAATGAGTTCTGACTGGTTTGATTTTTGCATTTGGGGATATTTGAGGAAGAGGAAAAAAGCTGAATTCACTCAATGTTTTTTATTTATAAATATAAGCAGTAAATATACCCTTACAACAAATGTACCATGGTAACCATAGTTGCTGACAAAAATGTGTAATTTTGTATTTGGAAAACAATTACTCTTATTGTAAAATCTTTGTAAAGTAATACAGGATATTATTATTATTTGCTAATATAATATACCAAGTTATCACAGTTTATTGTATGAACAGTAAGTGCAGTTACTATTTTAGCAGAAACTATTTTTACCATGGTATGCTTATGTAAGGGTAATTTGTTTAGCCGACATCACAGAATCAACTGGTGTTAGACAGGAATTCTTTTACTGCTTACGTGATCTGTCACCTCTCCATTTGGTGTTCGAGGTTAGAGCAGTGACACTTTGGCAAGGTGCAAATGCAGGTGCTTGTGAAAAACAGTTGGTTGCGTGTCGTAAAAGTCCCGGAAGGCATTGCGAGTTTGGAAGTGGATCAGACGATTCATGTTTTCATGATTCTTTCAAAGCAAAGTGCCACGTATGCATCTACCACACTTTTCTTTGGTGAATTCCTTTAAGACATGATGGGAATCTCACTCTGCTGATAACATTTTTATTGAATTACCATGCATGTTTGAGCATAAACTTAAGATATTGTTCAGTGTTATATGTAATTCAAGAGATATTTTGCTTCTGTACTTATAAGCATATTTTCCCCCAACATTCCTTGTACCCTCTCCTGCTTTTTAACTTTTGCTATAACATCTAGTTTCAGCAGGGTCACTATCCACATCCAATCAGGGATTCTCAATGAATCTCTGTGACTGATTCATTTATGGCTTGTTGTCAGGCTTGATCGATCACACTTCCTTCTCACTTAGCCTTTCTGGCAACTGCCCTTTCGAAATGTGCCAAGCCTCTGAGAGCCTCTCATTACCAGCTTTTTAGGACTTATAGAAGAATGGCAAGATAGAGGAAACGATGAGTTAGAAGATAATATCTGTCCAGTCATCTTCCCATCAACTTCTTGTGTATCTCACATAGGCCAGAACTGCCATGGAGAAAGGGCGCTCGTCATGTCCCAGGAACAGCCCTGTAGATGAAGTGACATGTTTCTTCAGCGACTTCAGAACTGCCCTTTTCCAGCCTTGTCTCAAGTCTAGAGAAGATTAGAAGCATTATATATAAGACAGGCAATCGTGCTCCTTGAGATCTTTCTGCAGAACTTAGATTGAACCCTTAACCATACACCCACCTGAACTAGATTATCAAGGTTTTGGGGTTGATTAAAAATACAGACAGGTGAGTTACAGCTCTAAACTCTGCAGGAGGGTAGATCTCCAGGAGCAGGGCTGAACACCCCTTGATATAAGGTATGCCATGCACCCCCAAGTCACTTGTGAGCCGTGATGAGTGGCTTGTCTGTTATTAAAGTGCCCTCAACCTGAACGGGAGAGATGAGGATATAGGCGTACAAAGAGACAGAGAAAGACTGAGAGAATTGTCTGGTATCCCAAAGGCACTTGGTACAGTATTGGTTGAGCAGTTCATCTGAAAAGGTGCTGAGAGGAGAGACAATGGAAATACACTGGAGCTGGTCAGATGGGGTTATGAATGCAGTGGGAATTGAGGTAGAGCTCAGGACAGCGAGAGCAGAGAGTTTTCATCTTCTGTCTTGGACAGCTGCCATGGATCTATCTCTGCATCTTAAATTTGACTTGCTCTGCCTAGCTATGCCTGAGAGGAGATCATTGTTTCTGCCTTTTCTCTCTCTCTGTCCATTTTTCTACCTATCACTTTTTTTTCAGTGCTAGTCTAAGAAAATCTTGATAGGCAAGGGATATGCAAGGGTTTTTAATGAATCTGAAAAGCCAGCAAGCATCAATCAATGACAGCCGTGAGTCTGCACTTGAAATCAGGTCCACCTGACAGTGGGAAAGTAGAAAAGAAGGTTACAGTCTGCATACAGAATAAAGAAGCTCTCGAGGCAGGAAAAAATTTGCTTTCCAGTGTAACAGACAGAAGTTATCTCCTATACTGCAACAGTTATCTTGAAACTGTCACTCGTTTTATTGGTATACTCATTTGTAAGGCTACAAGAGCATCTAGATGCGTGTCGACTGTAAAAGGGATAACAACCTGGTGAAAACCCAGAGAACAAGTGTGGGAAGTTCAGAGGCCTCTCCCCCAACAGGTGGGCTTTATCCAGACAGAGAGGGTAGAGACAATGCACCTCTTTCTCTACTCTGTTTACCATCCCTCTCTCTGCTCCCTGTCACTTATTTGCTACACTTTCCCACCACCTTTTTACAGCCCTCCCTCTTCCCTGTTCTCCCTGGGCACCTTATGTGGTCGTATCTTATCAGGAAGATAATTCTAATTGTGGCATTATTTTCCCTATCTGTTATCTGACCCCTTCAGTGATATCAGAATCCCAGAACAGGACCATGCAGAACAGAAGCTTGGGGACAAGGCCTATTTACCCACAAAATCTTTGTTGTATCCAGTCATTGATAAGATTTGTGACTATGTGTGTGTGTGTGTTCTTACAACTCTATTCTGTCATGTTATCCTATGGGAGCTAAGTGGTATGTCTATAAGCAATGTAAGTCAAGCTCTTGCAGGATAGATTTGACAAGTTCAGTCTCTTGATACTTCATCGCCCATGGCTTTTAAGAAAATCTGAGTGTAAATTCCCACTCATGACATATGTGAAATAATGAAGGTACGAAAGCAGCCTCAAACCACCCTAATGCCATGTACTGCATGGAGGAGAGTCAAAAAGAGGTCTCTAACTAAGGACAAGAGCAAAATTGGCATGCTGACGTCATGCAAACCCTCATGGGGTGTGAAAGGAAGCATATTGACGTGAAATGGAGCTGGCACTAGAAACAAATTAAAATATCCCATGGCCAGATGGGGATGGTGAACTGAGGGGCCATATTTGTATCATGGGTGTGAGATACACCACAGTGAAACAGCTTCATTGCCACTTTTGCCCTGCCGTGTCCTCTGGGAAATGACCTAAAAGGGCGGTGATGATTAGCCATTCAATTTAGCCAGCCATTGGTCAATATGGCAGGCCAAGAGGAGATGGTTGGTGATGCTGCCTTATCATCAAAATCAAATTTTTTGAGGACTAGATTTCTCTTTATTGCTTACTTAAGCATGCACTTCGTCACTATTCTTACTTTTTTATAAATCTTCCCATCAATTTGAGACAGCTTGATCTGAAGAAGCTAGCTAAGTAGGCAAGCACTTAAGGCTAATCTATAGAGTTCAACACTGGGCACAGCTTTGTGCATGGTTAATTAATCAAGACACTGCAGCGGTGTCATAAACACGAAGGCACTTACGATTAAAGCATATCGAG
Source organism: Chanodichthys erythropterus (assembly GCF_024489055.1). Classification (NCBI taxonomy): domain Eukaryota; kingdom Metazoa; phylum Chordata; class Actinopteri; order Cypriniformes; family Xenocyprididae; genus Chanodichthys; species Chanodichthys erythropterus. The sequence continues at coordinate 2,641,011 of NC_090230.1, forward strand.
AGGGTAATATCTAGAGATTCTTATTTTAGCTTAAACATTTTTGGCACTTTTATTTTTTTCAATACAGAAAGGACAGGAAATGAGCCAATTCTTATCTCTCTTTTTTATGTAATTTCTTTGCATCTCTATTCGCCTGTCCTCGGGTTATGAAGTTCAGACTCGGGGAAACATGTCCATTCATGCATCCCTCTTCTGAGGAAGATGTAAATACAGGGTTGAAACCAATACATATGGTCACTCCTCCAGTGATGGAACTCCTGTACAGCTGACTTGTTCCTATGAGTAATCTATGCTGAGGTTCAGTGCACACCCTGTGGTTCTTTTGATGAGCGCTCCCATGTTGAACTCATCCTGCTTTGAGACCACCAAGAGATGTAACATACCTGAAATGCAAAAGTTCATGTGTAGGTTCCAGGCAGTCAAGGTGTGGTTAGCCGGTCTGTAATTAGTGTTGAGGCCACCAAGTCTTCGTGACGGCATGTCTCTCCCTCTCTCTCTCTCTCTCTCTGGATTTAGTGGATCTATGTGTGTGTGTTCAAGTGTGTGAAAGAGAACAACAGCAGACAATTCCCAGACTTCTCATTATCTCTATACCTGACAATTGCATCTCCTAGCACCTGTACAGTACTTCATAAATTGAAGGGTGTTTTCATATAAAAATTTTTTCCCCAGTAATAGTCTGTTGCCCTCTTTTCAATCTGTGCCATTGGTTTCCCAGGCACATTACTGAAGCAAACCAGTGTTTGTACAATACACCGTCTTACTGAAGGACTTTATTGGTTCAGTGTAGACGCTGTTAAAGCCACCGTGTTTGATTTATCAGTCAATGATTGACTCTAGATTGCTATAACCTTCCATGTCACCTGCACTTCAAACAGATACCCAGCAGCAGCAGCCCTGCATTTCCCATCCCACATACACAGTTCCTGTTGATTCAACTGTTATCTCATGTGGCCATTTCCCTCAGTTCTTCCATCAGAGCCACTGTCTTCACATGATAGCAGTGTCATTTTAGCACCACGTCTTCAGATACACCCACAGTCTAACCTTATATGCTTTATTTTATTTAGATTATGAGTGGGAAGTATGGGTGAAATAATTTTTAACTGCATAAGGATATTTTAACAGGAAATTCAAACTAAAATTGTTTTAGATATTACATAATTAGAATGTGAAAGCATATTTTGGAATAAAAAAAATGAGACCTATCTCATGTCTAACTCCATCCTTTTCCCCCTCCCTCAGCCTTCTCACCAGGCCCTCTACTGAGACCCATAAATCAATGGAGCTCAGTAGCCTGTCGGGGGTTTACCGTCTGTGGGGGGTATTGGTGGCCCAGGCTCCCCAGCCGCTGGTTTTAGTTACACATCAATGAAGGGTGAATAATACATTAGTCAGCCCCTGACAGTACAGTTCTAGGCAGGCAGGCAGACGGAGCCTCCCCTGGCCCTTCATCAGCGCATCTGTGCCATAATCAGCCTCTGGAGACATACCTCAGCTTTGGCCTACCTGTCTTCCACCTGATTTACTTACTGTTTATGCAAATATTATGATACTTAAATGCCTGCTATGTGGATAAAAGGGGTCAATCTCCAAAAAATTAAATAAATAAAATATGGAACAATATGAGCGTGAGCAATAGATAACAATTATGTAAAAAACTGAAATTTTGAATAATGTTTTTGTCCTTTTTTCCCCATACAAGTAGTTGTTAAGTTCTTGTTTCGTAGTGTATCTATATAGAATATGGTGTATATATGGTGTATGGATGGCACTGTATGTAAGGTATTAAATACAAAGAAATTGCACCATTCCTTCCGTTTGGGGTCAAGAGCTGCAAGTGACACCCATAAAGTCTAGGTTAATAATTTGAAGCGGCAGGAAGTATTGCAACTGACCCAGGTCGGACAGCAAGGACTGTGGAGATGGATTGTTGTGGCATAAATGGTCCCGGAACTGTGGCCTTCTCAGGCCAGCTGCACTGTATACTGATTTATATCCAAAGATTTTCAAATAGCTAGCCCCCTTCCTTGCATGCACAATTACTGAAACATTCACAGTCTCCCTCCAATGTATAAAGGCTTTTATTTAATTGTTCAGAGACATCTAAACCCCTGGCCATATGGGGCACCCTAGAATTGGATGTCAACCATTCTATCAACCTTCTCCAGCATAATTGCCCAGAAATGAACTTCCATCGCTAATACCTTCTGTCACAATCTGTGAGTCAATTTGCTGTAAGTGAAACACTTAAGTGCATGATTGTGTGATCGGCAATGACCTAGACGACCACGTGTCCTAATCAGGCAGTTGTTTCTTTTTTAATCAACAGTCTCAGGGGTGGAGTCCATGAATAAATTACTCTGATGACCATCTTCCATACACTCAGCCAGTCTGTATCTGTGCGTTAAATAGCCAAAACCATTTAGAGAGGTCTACGCGTCAAGTTATTACTGCAGCCAAGTGTGAGATTAATTAACTGAGCATCAATTAAGAACGCGGCTGAAAAGATCTAACAGATAAGCATGGGGCGAATAGTATCCAACATTCTTTGCTTTAGCCAAATGGGAAGATACAAGGAGTAAACAGAAATAATAAGCTATAGCCTCCAATTACAACCCAAGCTCATTGGGAAAAAAAAAAAAAAAAAAAAAATGTGGCTGTGGAGACATTTCTGCAATAATATTATGTTTCTTCTTCTCAGGTTTTACAACACTATCAAAGTGAAATGTTCAGTGTTTTCTCCGGTTTTCTCCAAAACAGATGAATGTGAATGTGGCAGTGTTATTATTTTGGAATGTGGCAGTGTTATTATATTACTGTGGCAGTGTTATGACGAGTGGTGAGTGGAGCTAAAAGTTTGAAAAAAAAAATATAGACCTATTTAGTTTTTGCAAACAGCGATGTCATTTTTGTGGGCGGAGCCTATCTGGTGGCAGAAAATGATAGTTCTGCAATCTATGGAAGCCATGGACTTAAAGAATAAAAAAGAATTTTGAGTTTTTCAGTATTTAACAAGATAAATCAGAATTGTGAGATATAAACTCGTTATTTTGTCTTTTTTCCACAGAATTGCAAGTCTGAAGTGTGATATAAACTCAAAATTGTAAGTTATAAAGTCGTAATTGGGAGATGTAAACTTGCAATGGCGAGCAAAAAGTCATAAATGTAAGTTAAATATGCTACATGTTTAAATGTTATCTACGTAAAAAGTTATAGGTTTAAATATTATTGATAATTATAGCTAATACATTATGTCCCCTGTGAACTATGTATGTGAATATTATGTAGATCTATTTTTTACATCCATGCTTTAATAGTAGATTAATCATTGCAGGTTTCATCAGTCCAGTCTGTGGCTTGCAACCATACATGTCTGCATTTAGCATCAAAGGGCGTCATTGACGACGGTATTCTTTAAAAATGAAGACTACTCTTTGTATTAAGTTTTTGTATTATCCAAAAGCACAAGACATTGTTATCTTCTTATTCTGTGGATTTTGCACATTTTCCTCCACTTGTTACTTGTTGTTTTTCTGCCACCACAATGCATGTACAGCTGCAAGTGACGTAGCTGTGGCACAGCAGAAACTGAAGAGAATTGTATGTAAAGGTATATTTTTAAAGTTTTGCAAAAAATAAGCAAAGAGAAAAAAATAAGCAAAGGCACATCCTAGGTAGGTTAATATGTTACATAGTTAAGACATACCTGAATCAGCTAACTTTATTGGTCCCTGAACAACATTACCATCAACCGATCAGTTCCCTCTGGCTTGAGCGGTAGAATATTAATAACATGCTTTATGGGGTAAAATCTTGTGCCTGAATATGCTTGGAGATTTGCATATTTCTGCACCCTACTTTTTGCTATTGACACATTTCCAAAGTGCCAGAGTGGGGCAGAAATTTCCAGGAAGAGTGTTCTCAAATAAAGCATGAATGATAGTGTCCCTTTCACTCAGGACAGTTCCAAACCATGCTTTAGTCAATGAGCATATTCAGAGCATCTGTGTGGGTGTGTATTTGTTTTTGTGTGTATTTGTCGGCTAAACAGTCACAAAAGCCCTACCCAGGCACATTCCTGTATGTAACTGCCTAACCTTTCTTTGTTGTTGCGGCTCTGACCTGTGTCAGATAATGAGTGGGCAGGTAAACATTAACGAGTGGCTCTGGGCTTAATGAGCTAACGTGAGAAGAGGTAGTAGTCGAAAAAGACTTGCACTGCCTCAGGCTAATGTGTCACATGTAGCAAGAAATGTAAAAAAAGATAGAACTTAACATAACTCCTATTACGCTGCGGTGTAGCTGGAGCCATTAGACATGTTTTCTTTGTTTGAGCAGGTAAACCACAACATATCCTGATAATTAGCATGCAGCATGACAGCCGAAACTGAGCTACAGATTTGTTCCCATGTCTTCAGCAGTAGCTGCCAATGCTAATATGTGACAGCACTGGAAAGTTAGCAGGGTTCTTGCCCTCACAGCTTGGGTTTTCTTTTCAAGAAATGAAAAGGAATCTCAACCTCACTGGCCGCCCCAGACGGTATATTTGACACATTACAAAACGATGAAACATTACAAAGCCACTGGAACGCTGGAAATGTGGCCTACATCAGTCCAACGTAGCTGCTAACAAACAGCTGTCTTGTGATATAAAGCAGAAATCTCATATTTAACAGCCATTAGAGATTATTTGTATGTTTGCATAGTAAGATGATATTGTATGTTTGGCTGATGGCTATATCAGGAGTAATTGTATCCTGACGTACATCTCAATACCTAATTCATAGCAGAACTGTAAAGAAAAAAAAAAAAAAAGTTATAACCAAAGCCTTTACATTTATATACACTAGAGTTATAGGTCCTTCTGAGTGATTGCAAGGATGAATACAATTATATGGGCATGTTTAATTTTGATTGCTTATCTTTGTTAACAATAACATAATTCAATTTTTTGCTAGACTGTCACATTAACGATTATTTTTGCTACTTTTCTTTTTTAATATCTCATTTTTGCAATAGTTTCAATGCCTTTTACATAGGCTATATTTGTATATTGCATAGTTTTACACTTATCACACACTTAGACTTTCGATTGTAAAATACGGAAAAAATATATCTTGAAAAAATGACGATAATTGAAGAAACACCCATACATGTGTGCATTTTTGTGTTCACTGTTTCGCATTGTGTGCGTGCCTTTATCGATCAGAAACTGTGAAGTCATCCCTGACGTTGTTTCACAAACATCTTATCGTACGGTAAAAGGGGTTGGAGAAAATGAGAGTTTGGGGGCATTTCAACATCCGCCACACTCTGAAGTACCTCCTTAGTGTTATAGCATGGCAAATGCCTTCCAGTGGTCCTTAGGGATCGTGACATTACCATATATTTAGCCTACATGTCTGTTGGCTGCCTCTGCAGTGGCATAATGAACGTGTCAAAGGGAAGCAAGTACGGCAAACGGGCTGTTGGAGAATGGAGATGAGTCCCTGGACAGCCGCTTCAACAGACAACTCCTCTCCGTTGCTGACAGGCAAGGCCAGTGGGCAGCACAGTGCCAAAATACCTCCATAATGAACCTGGAATGGAAGTCTGAGGAAGTCAGCGGTGCCTCCTGCCACGTTCTTTGACTTGGATTACAAAACACAGGAGGGGAATACAAAAATATTTCCAAACACAACACATCCACGATTTTAAAAGGAAGGACGCAGGGCTCCCTGGAGACAGGGGCTTGTTGTCACACTTGTTCACTTGAGTGAACATTTCTCAGGGTTTCTCAGGATTCTTTCAGGTTTCCATTTGGACATTTATGTCTTTTTCAGTGTTATTGCTCAGTAAAAAGATGCAGTTCACTTTGTGACAAAATGCCTCAATAGTAACACATGAAAAATTCCAATGCTCTCAGGATCTTTTTGATTTATGTAAATAATTTCTCCGTCAGTACCGTATGCCAGATTTTGGGACATAGCTTGAATGATAATATGAGTTGGGGGTAATGATGCATTGAGTTCTCTATTGAGCGTGGATTTTTTTTTTTTTTTTCAGCAGTATTGGCAGACTTGCATCCCTAGCAGTTTATTACAGTCAGAGCTGAATTTCAACCAGAACGAGAAAATCAATCATAGTCATAGATAACATACTTATCATGATTATAGTGCTTTTAATTTTTTCGCTTGAGGAGAAGGAGAGGTTTTTGACGGTTGGTTACAATGTGCTTACACTAGGCTCAGCCAATGGCAGGATTCATCACGCTCCATGAACTGTAATTTTCTCCACTCACTGTTTGTATATATATTGTTTAAAATTCTTAACCTCATTTTACATTTAAGAAAAATGTCTAAACTTCACTAAAAGCAAAGATCTCTAAAGGTTAATCAAATTTGACATTTCATCACATCTGAGAAATGACATCAGGGTGACACCAGAAACATAAAGTCACTGGTGTTTTTTTGACTGAATAGAATGCATTTCCGTGTAAAGCAAATTGGCACTTTTGCTTGGTTCGGATCACTATGACCTTTTATGGCTTAAACATGTGTTTTATTATTTTCTTAGTGCTTTTTATGAGATGCTTTTAGGAGTCAAAGTGTCCCTCCTCCTCTTCCAAGTGTTCTGTAAACCTGTTTACTCTTACTTGCATTTTTCAACGGCTAGTTGAGTCATCTGTATTTATTCTAGCTGGCCCTGCCTCCCGCTGACAGTAATGGAGACCTGGGGAGCATGATAGACAGGGAGAAAAAGAGAGAAGGGGTTTCAGAGATATGCAGGGAATGAGAGAGAATGAAGTGGATGGAAAGGAAGGCTGTGATCAGTGCCGGCCTGTCAAAACACTTCCTGTTGACTGATACACCCTCAGACACTTGGGAAAAGAAGACAGAGATAGAAAAGGTGTGAATGAAACATTAAAAAGAGAGAAAGATAGAGCAGTTGAGACCCTAGCAAAGTATGGCTTCTTTGAAGAACCTAAAAATGTAATATATTTTAGGCTGATTTAACATTTTTATGGTAACTATATAATTTCCATATTTCCATTTGTTTTAATGTTCTTGCTGGCATTCTAAAATGCAGAAAATGTTAATATAAAAAAGTACCTATAGATATGTGAATATGGACATAAAAAATAAATAAATAAATAAAATTAGAAGAAAAAAATATATTTCAATGCTTTTGTGTTTTCTCTAAAGTTTTGTGTTCCACTAGGAAACTTTGCATAGTCACAAAGGTTTTGCGTTCACCTGAGCAACTTTGTGTTTGCTCTCAAAATATTTGCGTTCATTCACAAAATCTTCTGTGTTTCTTTGCATAGTTGCCGAAACATGACCGTGTGGAGTATCACATGTTCTGACACATAAATTACGTTATGCTAGTGTTTAAGTCTAGGAAGCCACAAAAAACACATAATGCATCATAAAAGTACAGCTGTCTGATCAGGAAACACTGTCATTAATGTTGTGTAACGATGCCTGAAGTATCAGTGCAAAAACATCATGCTGCAACATTTCGAGGGAAGGATTGGAGAACCAAAAAGTGCACATCTTTTGAATAAAGCATTGGTAGATATTGATTACTGGAGAACACATTTAAGTTTTTTCTAACCAACAGGCCAAGCTAAAATTATGAACACAGACGAGGCCTACGCATTCTTGTTTGCCTTGTGGCCATACAATAACTCGCCTCTACAAGAGGAAACACAAACGCATTAATTGATTGTACTCCTGTAGCAATGTGAGTCTAACAGACGGCTCCCGTTTAGTGTGAAATCTGTAATTGGATCAACGTTCAGTATCAGAATACGCCAGCGTGTTAGCTTAAGTGCTCATTAATAGCTGATCGTGCTTTATCTCCATCTCAACGCATCTTGTGTCCTGTCTAGCCACAACAGAGTAACTGATGAGCAGTATCGTAACTCTTTTGCTAAGTGCTTTAGGGGACATGTGCCGAATTCATGGTAATTGACCACAATAGACGTAGGTGGTCAGGTTAAAATGGCTTGAGTAATATATATATATATATATATATATATATATATATATATATATATATGGAGGTTTTCACTTGAAACGCAAATGCCAAATGCTTAGTATATTGCATAGCCATGTAATAATGCCTTTATTACAATATTATAACATTATATACGCAATACATAACTATGTACGTGTATATAATGCATGATGCATATAAACTTAATGCATACACTCTCAGAAAGTAGTAGAAATTGTACTTTTAGGGGTGAAACAGCTTATCCTTTGTCCCAGTAGCCTTAAAGTGGCATCTTTGTATCTTATTTATGCCTAAAAGTCAAGTCACCATTATTTATACAATGCTTTATAACATAGATTGTTTCAAAGGAGCTTCACAGTAATAAACTGAAAAATAACAGAATCAATGATGCAAACTTCATCAAATATGAGACAAAATCAGCAAAATCAGCGGCTTTAAAAAATTGTTTCATTATTCAGTGCTTGTTCAGTTCAGTAACTATGTGGAGTTCATCAATTATGAAATGAGTTCAATTCAGCTATAAGCAGCTCTACAGAAAGCAATAGTGTCATTATTCAGCTTGAGTCAGTTCAGTGTTGATTAAATTTGGTTCAGTAACATTGCTGATGTTGCACAATTTGTCAATTATGAAACAAATTAAATTCAGCTATAAAACAACTCTACAGAAGACAAGTCATCATCCAGCTCAATTCAGTTCAAGTTTTATTCTCATCCAATAGTGTCAAATCAATAATATTACGGAATATTAAGTGTGTTTTAAACCCAAACTAAGCAAGCCAAGGGTTCATAGTAGTACGCTAAGGGTAATACTCTAAGGTAGGAATATATGCCTTTTAGCAGCTGAATGCCACCTATAATTTAAATATAAAAATGCATAAATCTCAAGTTATTTACAGGGAGAGGGGGACAGTGAGAAGGTCTCACTGGTTTAAACAGGTGACGTGATCACCCTACTTATTTAGTCGCACAAGTGGTGGTGGGAGGGGCTTACTAGCTAAGGACGCCCATTTAGACAGTTGGAACACATAGTTGTGAGCACACCTGGTTAGCAGACAGCCGCCCCAGGGGCTGCCTGTTCACCAGATTGACTGTGCTCTGTAATTAAAGACCTTGTAAAGGGGAAAAAAAAAGAGAGAATCAATGTGGGTAAGGGGGTGCAATGCCCATTTCTAAGGCTGGAACTGGAATTGGAATGCACTATGGGGTACACAAGCCTCTTTTTTACACAAAGCTTGAATATTCATCTTGATTGTGGCTTATCTTTTGCTCGCCATATGAACCTGCGTGCTTGTCTTTGTACTGTCTGTGAGAGTGAACGGCATGTCTGATTCTGTGTGATCAAAGCAAATGAGCTCATCTTCCACAACCCCATTCCCTCAGCCTCAAAATCAGACCCCCTAAGACCTTGCGCCAATCCTGTCATCTTCTAACGTCAGCTGAAGAACTAATTAGCACAACAAACAAAAATTTAGCAGGCACACTTATGCTCTTTGTCACCTTCCTGTTACTAGCTGTCATTGTAACGGGTGTTGAGAAATGTAAAATGTACTTATAGTACATCTTTATATTTAGTTACATAGTTACTTTTATTGTCTTTGAAATATGAAATATGAAAAACGTGTGCTGCCAAATGTACTGACAAGCATTTATGGTAAACTGATATTAAATTTATGGTAATGATATTTCTATAGAAACTTGTAAGTCAGGTATTTAAATATATTTGTAATGACATTTTAATTTAGTACATTTAAAATATATTAACTTTAAATGTAATATTGAATAACACAAAGTTAAATAGTATGTTATATCAAAATGTGTGTGAAAAAAAGTGTATTTCTTTAAAGCATGACAAAATACTATTACAACAATGGCTTAAAATTTTCTTTAAAGTAAAGTTTCTATGGTTCAGCTCGTGATAGGAACGCATATACTAATGAAATTTGAATACATTATAGCTTGAATACATTATATGTAGCTTTGGACAAAAGTCTGGCACAGACGTATATGTAGCATAAAATGACAACAATAATCAAGTGGGAGAAGTCTGCGTTTCCTGAAGTTAAGAGTTTCCACTGTACAATTCCAAATTCGACAAAGACACGGGTGATTTTACTGGTCGGAAATTACAGTAATTCCGTCATGAAATGAAAGCTACATCTGCAGCTTTGACAGTGGGCCTTGTTAGTACGTAAATGGCCCAGAGAGTGACAGGCATTGTACCGTGACTGACGGCAAGTGGACGGATGGGAATAAGGACGCTCTTTTCATGGAATTCCCATGGAGGATTCAGGGTGTTGGAGATGCAGCCACCTACATCAAGAACCGTCGGCCAATTAGAGGTTGCACGCCAGCTTGCCAAAAGCAGCCTACTCCTCTAATCACCACACTCCAGTGTGGCACAAAAGCCTGGGCCGCTCACCACATTTCAATTTAAATAGGATCCCCCCACCCCCCTTTCCTCCAAACTCTTTCAACGTCTTTCCCTCTCTCTCCCAGAATCTCTCCCCCACTTTCTGCCTGCTTCACCAAACCCCCCAACAGCTAATAAAAGCAGCAACAAAAGCACATACAAAGCAATCAGTCTAATAGCTTTAATACGTTTAATGCAGTGTTTTCCCCACGCTGTTGACAGATCTCAATGTTGGGTGGCAAAACAGAGCTCAAGTGTTTGGAGACAGAGAGTGACATTCTTTTTTTTTCGTCCTTAAGTATGTCGTTCGTCACGATTCCACAACAGCGCAGTCATTCGGTACGATGCCACAACAGCGCAGCAGTGGATAAAACCGGCAAACCTTTAGATGCTAATTATATATATATATATATATATATAAATATATATATTTTTTTGTTTGTTTGTTTGTTTTTTTTGACCAGCAACAACACTGAGCACCAATCATTTAAGTTTGGTGCAGGGCTATTTGCTATTTGTTTGACTGACCAATAGCAGTCATCAGAAAACCAGTTTAACAACTTTTTTTTTTTTTTTTTTGTAGCTCAATTTGGCAATTCTAATGGTGCAGAAAGTACACACTTAACCTGCAATTTTCTTAAATGCAAAATATGTATGCAAATTTAATTCTTTTAGACTTTGCTGTTTAACATTGAGTTTCCCTTGCTTTTCCACATGTTCTAAACTCCAAACAACACGGAAAAAAGGAATCGCTAAAGCTGAAAGCAGTTGGGCTGAAATCCTGCAGTAATCTCTCACCTGTCTGCCCACACGGCACTGAGTCAGTTTCTAAATCCACTGAACATTCTTTGTATCAATAGAGGTGGTTTTGTTCACATACCCCTCTTTTTAAAGAAGATTGCTTACTGGAACAAAGAAATATTTTAAGGCGCTAGTAAACCCGCAGAATGAGCATGTGTGTGTGTGTTGTTTCAGAGACCAAGTGTTTCTCTGTCTTCCTCTGTTATTAACGCTGCTCTGTCATTAGAGGATTAGAATGGAAGAGCTGACCTTTCTTACATCAATACGTGTGTGTGTGTGTGTGTGTTAACATGCAATTCTATGAATGAGAAATTTCCTCTAAATGTGTGTATGCCATGCAACTTGATATTTAGTGTTTGAACCAAAAACAATGACTTATTGTGTAACCTCAAGTTTGCAATTTTTCTTGGGATTTTCAGTCTTTGAGACCTTATTAATATGCAATTAAAATACTGACATATTTACATAAGTTTTACTATATACAACACCATTATATATAGTAAGTTAATATAGTTAATATAGTTCTACCCTTAATAAAGTTCTACCCTTTTACACAGTACACAATATAGTAGTTAAATAGTGTGTTGTTGCTATTTTCTGAAGAAGAAAAAAAAAAAAAAAGTGTTTGGACCAAAAACAAATTTACAGTAACTTTACACATATGTCCATATTTCCTTCTAAACATTTGGCTACAAGTCATTTTTCCTCGAATTACGTTATATGATATGTGCTTTAGTAAAGTCAAATATTTACATTTTCGGAGATTTTGAGACTTTATGAGAATGTTCTAAACCTTACTAAGCAATATGTATGATGAATATTTTTTTGCTAATTTATACGTTTTTATAAACTGCAAACCATTTATCACTTTTATATTAAAAATACATATTATTATTAAAAATATATTTTAGTTTATATAATTTTAAGTAGTTTATATAGTATGTTATTGCTATTTTATTATACTTTAGTGTTTTATAGCTTGAAAAACCAAAATATTTAATTTAGATTTTTATGACAGTTAAGTCAACATGAGGTGAATAAGGAAACCTGCGTTATAATTTACGGCAGTTAATTTATATGTCGGCCTACTTTTTCAAGTTTCAAATGTTCTGCCTCACTAACTTGAGTTTATGGTGGATTGTTTTATGTCATTGGGTTTATAGCTCAAAGTTTGCCCATGCTTCACACTCAAACATCCAATGCTAGACGGATTTCGCAAGGGAAGGATTTTTTCAAAGCACTCGTCAATCAGGTTCAACATCTTGCCAGAAACTACTAATAGTGTTCGAATTTACTGAGAAGTGGGAGAAACAGGAAATAAACCATGGGTTATCTGCTGCTTAAACAAAACGTTCCCTGTGTGGAGCCATTTTAACTGGAGCAAAGTTGTCTGTAGGCCGTAATGGAGGCTCGGTGCTGCTGTAGGCTTCATGCTGGAGTGTGAATGAATTGTCGCATTGAGGGCACGGCCTCTCGCCCCCCCTGACTGCGGCGGGCTGGGGTAAGGGGTGGGTCACCCTCCACTGTGTTCGCTCTCACATTGAGCCAGGACTTGCCTCCTCATCTAAAAGCGCGCTCAGCTGACACAATGCTCAGCTTTGCTGTTTTTCAGCGCAGCTTACAAAACGCAAACAAAACAGAAGGTTGCAGTCAATCGCCGCATGCTCCCGAATGTTCCGCCTGTTTCACTGAGTCAGAACTGAGACGCATTTTCTTTCACTCCATTCCTTTTTCTTTGGTTTTGCCTGCCGTTTTATTTGCGCTAGTACCTGCATGCTTGCTTTCCCATAGCTGGCAGCTGACTTATGGTTTTCTTTTAAACGACGAGATATTTTGTAGAGTGTGTTTGAATGTCAACTGACTTGTCAGTCGATGACACAAAATGACATCCAGTCCCAACACAATATATGACATCCTATTAGGAAATCAATGGCGTATATGAAGAATAAACAACTGCCTTAGACGGTTTCTACTTATTGTACAAAGACCTAAGTGTTTGAAACATATAGCCACAATAAAGTTCAGTATTTCCAGCAGACACATTTTTCGTGTCTGTTTTCACAAGTAAACAAAGATGAGTAGAGAAGATAAAAGAATGTAAACCTGGTATTAACATCCATCCCAAGTAATACAGTCTCAGGTAGTCAAATTAAACAACTCAGGTTTGATTGACAGGTGAGTAGGCTGTCTTTCATTGTTGTCTGGGACGGATCAGCAAAGACTTTTGATATACAAAGACAATGCACTCATATTATGAATGGGAGAAAGCTATGGGAGAATTTGATGTTTCCACATTCAAAGAGATAGAAGCTGCACTTGCTTAACTAAAATAGTTTTAAAGATGGCCGCCGGGTCACATGACTTATCTAAAATGGACTTAGTTATCTGAAAATGCATTAGTATGAATTTTCATTGTGCTACTAACACAAAGCGGTTTAAAATTAAATCTAAATTGCGATATGGCTGTTTGCGACATAATTAAATATACGAATAGCATGTCTGACAGTGAATCATGGCACTGTGTTCATTTACACACATGCAGCTTACAATCCTGTGTCTTCAGTGTCTCGGAGCGGCTCCATTCGTAAATGCTACTTCACATGAAGTTTGGGACAATTATAGTGTGCATTTGGGAACATAATATGTGCCAATCATCTTCCCAAACTTGTAATGAGAAGCGCTTATAAACTGGCAGTTGTCAACAAAAGAAAAGCTTTGGTGGTTTTCCATTAAATAATTTTAAATTGCAGTCACAAATGTGTTTCTGACAACTTTCAAACCTTGTTTACCCCCGGAACGGATGTTAATACCAGGTTTAACCGGGTTTAACACTCATTTCAGAGGACAAGAAACTTACTCCGATGTTTTGTTCCCTAACATATGATTTCAGTGCACTTGTAAAACAGTCCCATCCATCTAATTTAGTAAAACCATAGTAACAACGTGCAATCGTAACTGCTACCGCTACACATAAACAGCCAAAGCAGGTGGCGGAAGGTAAAATGGTTGACTCAATACGTTTGAGTGAGTGTGCTTTCATTATAATAAAAACAGAGAGCTGCACATATGGCTGGTGGGATAAAACTGAAAAAAGAAACATATTGGGCATTGAGGAAATTGTGAAGATCTTCCTTTTGAGAGTTTTATGGCGCTATTCAAGAACTCTTTTGCTCTGTTATATATCCTCTTGAGTTTTACAGCTGCTAGCTTAAGGGTGCGAGTGTGTGGATGTTTTGTGTATGTGTACGTGTGGGAAGGGTAACGGGTTGTCTTTCAAAAACACTTAGCTTTTCTTTCCCACCCAGCAAATACACGGCTAATTAAATCTAATTAGAGGAGGGCTGTCATAAATCTTTGACAATGCCTTCTGGATCACCCACAAAGCTGTTTTGCCTTTCTACCATCTTTTCACTGTTGATTAGCATGATAGTGTTTCTCTGTTCCTGCACTCGTGAATTTACCACAATGCATTAATAGCCTACCTATTAACAATATGGACAGTAACTGTTATGTGTTGCTTAGTTCGTCGTTCACAGTGTGAAATCAATTCCTCCCAAGGTTTTCCGTTTCATTTAGTTTTCTTTTTTTCTTTTTCTTTTCTTTTCTTTTCTTTTTTTTTTTTTTTTTTTTGTTGCGTGTTGTTTAAGTTCATTTTGCTCCTCAAACTGAGTGGATCTTTTTTTTTTTCTGCAGAAACACTTATGGACACCAAATGGGCCACCACCGAACTTGCGTGGACCTCACATCCTGAAACTGGGGTGAGTTATTACTGTTGTTGTTTGACTTTGGTTAACCTGAGAGCACATTATGCTTATTTGATCCACTCCTTCAGTCAAAATAAAGTATGAGGTGAATCTCAAAAAAAATAAAAAAAATAAATAAATCCTCTCCAGGTCACATTTCACCCTAACATTAAAAAGAAAAAAAGAACTGGTCTGTTTGTATGGCCCTCCAGGATTTCGCGAACTCAATATTCGGAGGAGCTTGTATTTTTTCTTAATTGCCGCAGATTTTGGGCTTAGACACGTCTTGTGATGTCATCGCAACATGCATTTAGTCAACTCATTTGAGCTGCATAGCTCAGACCAATTAAAGACAATGAGACAGGAGTTCAGAGCAGTGGGCTGATCTCAAACCCACGACACCGTTATTCCACAGCCCTGGGAAGTGCTTGAATTCACCGCAGAATTAATAACCGCTGTGAAATCTTGTGAGAAGCATTCAAATTCGTTACAAAATTCTGTGTTAAACCACAGATATCAGATCAAACAGTGTTGATGTTGAAACTGTTTGATCTGCTATCTGTGGTTTAACACAGAATTCTGTGAGGCTACGTGTCGCATAGTAACACTAACAGAAATAACTTGTGGCAGAAATAGTCTAATGTTTTCAAATGCTTTTATGTGCTTCACACAACTTTTCAATATTGTCCAATTTGAATGTTATTTTATTGTGATGTCTAAAACATTATTGTTCATCCTCTATAGTTTGTCCCCATATGTAAAACTAAAATTTTCTCAATTTAGGAAAACAACCACTTATTTAGAAATAAAAAACACAATAAATTACCACTGTAGTAGATGCTGCAGAGGAGCACTTATTGGCTTATTAACCATTTCTACACTCTAGTATATATATTTTAATATTTATTAAATATAATAACAAAATATAAGTTAATATTATCTGCATCTCAACTCAAGCTCAGTGCTTTTCTGTCAGCCCTCTCAGCGCTGCCAAATCAGGGGTTGGTGCCACCTTAGAACTTAATGGCACCAATGCTACTGCCCTCAAATGTTAGTCTGGAGCCCTGCAATGGTTCTCAAGGTCAGAAAAGTAATATCAATGCTAAAATGTCAAATATTGCTGCAAATTTTGAGAAAAGCCGCCGCAAAAATCAGAAAAAAGTCTTGCAAAATTCTGGAAGGACGGATTGAGAGAGATATATATACACACACACATCACATTTTTAATTATCACATTTTTAATATATATAATGACACTTAAAAATTTACTTAATTGTCATTCAAATCATTCCAAAATATAGAGTAGTCTTAATATTGGCCTAATTTTTTCAAGAGAAACCTAAATTCTTATTTCTTTCCATTGAAACCTTTGAGTGTTAAAAATGACTCTACGTATTCTTGACATGTTTCGTGAGATTCTCTCATAAATGTCATAGTTAAACTACCTTTAAATCAAGAGGTATTATAAACAGTCCTGTTGCAGCCTTGTTCAAATATAGCATGTTAAACACAGGAAGCTCTGAGTTTCATCAGATAAAGCCAATGCCCAGATCAGATTTCACCCTAGCTGTGTTACATTCATTCTCCAAAAGTGAAATTTGTGCCCACAAGCTTTTGGCAGACACAGTAGAAGTATCCTTCGCTCAGTATATCTTTCACAATACCCAGAGACTGCTGCCTTTTCTTACTACTTTTGTTTGGATTTGTGTAATTCTTTGAATTTTTGTCTTTACCTCTCTTTCTCTATATCCTGTACTTCAGGGTTCTGCATGTGTCCACTGGCCCTTCCTGCCCCCAGCCATACCATCTCAGCTGTTGTAGTCACCCCTCCCCAAAACCTTTACTTCCGAGTAACTTAGCACCAATGCACCGAAGTGCAAGAACAGCCCCAAAAACACAAATCAACTGGCATCTCACCTTCCCCGTCCATATATTATTATTGTAAATATCCCTCCCCGCCCCCATTAAAGCACTAAAACTCACTAGCACAATGGGCCAATGCACAACCCCTTCACACCCCAACAGATGCCTCCTTTCAGGACATACATTCTCCAATTCTTTCCCTTCTGCTCTCTGTCATACACACAGCTATACATTTTACCCACGCCTCCCTTCTGTATTTTAGGACAGACAGGGGAAATGTGGCACCAGTGCGTCTTTGCCTTAAATATCACAGTGTTCTGGACACTTTTATTTCATTCTCAAATTGAAATATTCTCCCTGCTGGTGTGAATTGCATGAAAACTGGTCACATTAAAACCAAAATCAAAATAAAAAAATAGGAAAATATATTTTGTGGCAACAACAATAATAATAATAATAATAATAAATTAATATTGTATTTAAGAAAAGTAGGATTTTTTTTTGCATTCACTGCATGACAATTCAGCATATTTTCCCATGAAATTCTCATTATTGTAATTGTAAAGTAAATATGTTTATATTTATTTTTTTTTCTTATAAGAGTAAGGGTGCCTTGTCTTGTCATAATTATTTGTCTATTATTATTATTGTTATTATTATTATTTATTTATTTATTTATTTATTTGCTAAATACAATTTCTCATTTCTTTTTGTCTGAAATATGATCTTGACTGTATGTTTTTGGAGATTTACCCACTGGCTTTATTGGTACCCTCCATATCTCTCTTTCTTATGCCACACTCATTTCTAATTTTGTGTGACACTAAGTTCAATGGTATGTCGCACCCAGAAAACCAAAGTGGGAACTGTGCCAAGATAATAAATACAGGGGCAAAAAGTTGGAATAATTCCCAACCTGACTCAGCAGCTCTTTTTCTATATTCACTTAATCTGCCATAAAGAGAGAGAGAGAGAGAGAGAGATGGAGAGAGATAGAGAGAGACTCTATTAGTCATTATTCTGACACCTGTAACCTGAGAAATAAACACAGATAAATACAGACTGTAACACCATTAAGGAAAATAAACATAATGGCCTGCTGTTGCTTAAACCTGACCTGCTAATTCTTCCAAGATAAACAAACTGAGTATAAAAAAGCTGTAATGCACTTATACATATTTATAAATAAACCACATGAACCATCATTCCATGGCTAAAGTAAATTAAGATATGCAGCAGGAGAAAAAAAAAAAAAATGATTGTGCATAAATATTCAACTCGAAGCTGAAGTGTGTATGAAAGTACTTTCTCATATCAAAGTTTAATATGCAGAAACCACCATTTGTAGGCTTATTTCCCTAATATTGAGTTGAAAAGAAATTGATTGAGCAATCTTAATCCTGGAAAGAGGAATGTTTTGTTGTGGCTTTGTGCCAAAAGAAGTCCAAAACCAGTGCACTGGTTTCCCATCTATTTCTCTTTCCCATCTTTACTCTCTCAGCAATTTATTCCAACTAAATGCCCATTTACACCTCATTCTTTCTCCTGTCCCATTGACCTGATGCTTATTATTGATTTCAGCACCCTTGGCTCAGAAAGGCCGTGATAAAGCAGGGACTTCTGGAAGCCCTGTCTGCCTGGGGTCCCTGGGGCCCATAGGGATGAATGGCCTGTCCGCACAACATCCATATCGCTGTGTTAATTAAAGACTTCACCTCTACACAAACACTACGCTACTCTCAACAAATCTCTTGATGCTGCAATAGTTTTATTTTTCCTTTATAGATACAGCTTATTTTCTTCTTTAGGATCGCTTTTTCTTGTTCTGAAATTGAACTCACTTCAAAAGAAGTTGGATGGTGTCCCAAGGCTGAGCATTAATCTAATTGATCCTTTAACAAATTGAAGATAAATAATTTCTCATTGATATATGCTGTTTGTTTAACCAAGAAGAGGTTGATGTAAAATTATGGGCTATTAGGTGTTCTTACTTGACCACAGTCTGCACTACCATTAGTAGTTGCCGTATGTACTATATTCTAACTATATTCAACCTTGTTGCATCTCATTGTGTTGCTAATGTCTCCTCAATCGCCAAATCTCCACTCAAAACTTTAGTTCATTGTCACTGAGACCTGTATACTCATTGTAAACATGCTAATGTAGTATGCACAATGCAGCCTTTAGTACCACAATCAACCTCTTGACAATATATCTCACTTGTCTTTTCAAAAGAAGCATACTCTTAATTCTGGTAGATAAGAGAAATCATTTAGGTAGAGGATTGAATGTTGCTTCTTGATCTGCATGAATACAATACAATCATGATGGTTTAATTGAACAGTAATTGATTGTGAAGTGAAGCAGAGAGTACTCCACACTCGAGGTATGAGGTAAACATCCACTTGTTGTTTTATTCAATGGAGTTCTGAAACTCCACGGTAATTTTGATGAATTTGCCAGGCAGGTTTCTTCATTGAACTGGTGAACGCAGATGAAAGACCAGCATGCAGCTCCCCACTTAATGACACCATACACAAAGTGTAATTGAAAAGGCACAAACCAAAAAGCACAAAATTTAATTTCCCCTTTCTTTCATCTGCCCCATTCACTCTTTTTCTCAGCTTGCTCCCTCTGTTATATTGTTGCTTAGTTATGGCGTGTGGGGCTGTAGCTGAGAAAGAGCAATTTATTGCCTGCCGTACCTCTGTAGCGTAACACCTCAGAGTTCTAAAGCCCTGGATAACATCAAAATGAGAATGGTTTCATTTATAATACTGACAATGAGGTGTATTGTACCATACTTTAGATAAAAACATTTGTTATTGCTATTGTTCTGTAGAGGAACCCTCAAATGCAGTATATATTAAGTGCTAGCTCATTCTGAAGGTGAACTTGTAAGTTGTTGTATACCTATGACTTACAGTGTTCTCTTTTTTTCCCTCTGTTCTTTTTTTTTTTCTCAGTGGGAGGAAGTTAGTGGTTACGACGATGCCATGAACCCCATCCGAACATACCAAGTGTGCAATGTTCGTGAGCTTAATCAGAACAACTGGCTTCGCAGTGATTTCATCCCTCGAAAGGACGTTCTCCGTGTTTATGTGGAGATGAAGTTCACCGTACGAGATTGCAACAGTATTCCCAACATTCCAGGATCATGTAAAGAGACCTTCAATCTGTTCTACTATGAGTCTGACTCTGATTCAGCCACCGCCACCAGTCCTTTTTGGATGGAGAATCCTTACGTTAAGGTGGACACCATTGCTCCGGATGAGAGCTTCTCCATGTTGGAGTCTGGTCGAGTCAACACTAAGATTCGCAGTTTTGGTCCACTTTCCAAGGCTGGCTTCTATCTGGCTTTCCAGGACCTGGGCGCCTGCATGTCTTTAATCTCTGTTCGAGTTTTCTACAAGAAGTGTTCCACGACCATTGCCAATTTTGCTGTCTTCCCAGAGACAGCCACAGGAGCCGAGGCTACGTCACTAGTCATTGCCCCAGGCACTTGTGTGCCGAACGCTCTTGAGGTGTCTGTACCTCTTAAACTCTACTGCAATGGAGATGGAGAGTGGATGGTTCCTGTAGGTTCCTGTACTTGCATGGCTGGGTTCGAGCCTGCAGTTAAGGAGACACAGTGTCAAGGTGAGTGCTGATATATGTGTTTTTTTTTTTTTTTTTTTTCTCACTGTGCAGATTGTCTTATCTCCTGGTATCACATTAAGCCAAATGGACAAATCATCCTGTTTTTTTATTGAGGTGTTTGGCCTAACAGCAAATTTGGTTATTCGACCTCAATTTAAGCAGAGCAAAGCAATGAATAAGTAAGAGAGTCTGTATGGAACATTTTGCTGAGAGAAAGGAGCAGTCTTGCTGAAAAACATATCAGGTTCAGGCTGAGGTGAATTAAGCCAGCGTGTAACATAGCCACGATGAAAGTGAGCAGAGCAGACAGCAGGAGGTCAGGGGTCAAATGGAGAGCTGGGAGTGAGAAGAGACCGGAATCGATTTGCGGACCAAGGGCAAGGGCTGCAGTGAAACATTAATGAAGAGCACGAGATGGAGATAGAAAAGTAACCCTGACAGTCAAAGCACCAGAAGTGAAAGGTCACAAAGAGACAGTTGGTTCCAACACATTGTAAGAACTATAAACCATAAAGACAGAGTCACTGAGAAGTGAACCACTGGGATAAAGAACTAAATTGAACAGCAAATTATTTGTGTATAGAGAAAAGACGATTATTAGTGGTGTTTGAGTTAAACATCAACATTATGAGGGCTGTGGATTTGAGCAAATACTTTACCCTGAGTATTAAACTGTGGCCCGTAAGTCCCCTACTCTGTGCTGTGGTCATGGATTATGCCTTAAAAATCATATACTACCAAGCATATAGAGGTAGACTACTATTTTCACTTTTCACCTGGTGTTTGATAAATCAGGGGGGAAATCCTGTACATTTACATTTAAGTAGGGACTAGAATATCATGAGACTTGTAGGCTCTTTTTTACTTGAGATAGAAAGAAACCACATAGCGACTATATAGTATGCTAAAAAGAATAAGAAAGAATGCCTTTTGAACCACATTGCAACTCCTTGACGACCTAGCCTAGCCACCAAACCCTAGCAACCACTTAGTACCCTAAAAAGAACACCTTTGGAGATGCATAACAATGCCATGAAAACAACTTTCATCACCTTAGCATAGTGGAAGTGAGATTTGCATAGGCAAGCACCACTCACATTATTATTTTTTCACACTTTATCCAGAAAATGTATGTCATTGTCAAAGTAATAAATGATTTTTATTCTACTGCCAACTTGATATTAAACCTGTGTATACCCATGGGGAAAGTGGGCAGTCCTCAGAAATCTGCTGCCTGATGTACAGTTAAAAACTCATTTGTTTGCTTGTGGTGGCTCAAGGTGAAAGCCCTGGCAGCAGTGACCTGATAAAATGTTCTCTAATCAAGCCAACCGGAAACTAAAGGAGGGATAAATCTCTCTGTCACCTCTCTCTTGCTTGCCTTCATCTGAAGGCCGTTGGTCTCATTAATACCCTGCCAGAGCACAGTTAGGATATTCACATGAATATTAATCGACAAGACCGTTTTTTTTTTTTTTTTTTTTTTTCTCTTAGCGCTGCATATTTCTACAATCCATTCTTTCTTCTCACTTCCAATTTCACCACAAATTCTAATCACTCCCTTAAGTCCTATGTTCTGCTCTCAATGAGAGAGGGAGAGAGTGAAGAAGGCTTGGGAAATAGAGTGTGTGCAATAGACTGTACTGGAGAGAGTGCACAAGTAAGAAAACTCATGGAAAAGCCACAGGATTTGCATTTTCTTTGCTTTCTTTCACCTCTCCTCTCTCTCTCTTGCTCTGTCAGGAGTGTAGCTAGAGGAAGGATGAGGATGAAAGGAAAGGGCTGACTTCTTACCTTCTTGGAAGCGATTAATCAGCACTTTCAACCCTTCAGAAAACAGCCTCAGTTTTTTGAAGGGGAATTTCAAGCAGTCTTTCATAGGGTTTAGAATCTAGATAGTCTCATTTGTCTCCCCAACATTTTGGTTGATTTATGTACTTCTGAAATGTGAAGCAAAACACTGAGGACTCATTAATCTCTAAAGTGATACGTTATGTGCAATAAACTCGAATTCACAAGACCTATACTCTTTCATCTTTATTGCTATGTGAATTGTTTTCTATGTTCCTTCTTCACTACCTATCTCTGGCCTCCCCGGATTAATGATTAAACAAAGTCCCCAGTTAACCAAGTTAACAGTATTCCTGCACTAATGAAGCATTATGTCAATATTGCACATTCTGAGAAAGAGAACTTAGAAGGTGACCCCAGGAACACTGGTGGTGTGTTCTGCTTTGAACACTATCAGTCCAGAAACCAGATGTTCAAATCTTTTCCCCCAAAAAACAGCAACTGTTCATTATTTGCTGATCCTACGCCTTAGAGACTACTGATAAAATGGCTTGGAAGGCTGGGAACTGGTGTCATACTCCTTCCCTGCTCTTAATAAACATAAAACTGGCTCCTTGATCATTTAACAAGACATTTAGGTGACATTCCAAGCAGAAAGATCACAACCACATTGTGTGCCAGTAGAGCACCTCTGCATGTATCACTGATGCGATAAAATGTGTACACAATCTCTGTAAACGGTGTCAGAGCTCCACAAAGGCCAAAGACCTGTGAATGACACATTAATCTTTGTATTCATAAGATAAGAGCTCACACTTTACCTTGTAGCCCTCAATATGCTTTGTTTATCTTTGAGGGACACTTCCTTTGGTACAACATTGACATTCCATGTGTTTGAGTATTGATTGAAAGAGTTCATTTCGAAAAGTGCTCTTGTTTGGAACAAACAGGCATCTGTTTGTAATTGAAGTTGACGGTTGGCATATGCGCATGGGGTTTATGCAAGGCCAGGGTATGTTGTTGGAACTCGTCTTGTCATGAGGGGGTTATTTCCCTGGAGGAAAGCAAATTAATGGTGCCAAACAAATACGTAAGCAAGAACCTGTGGGCCTTCGTATTTTACAATGCCAAGATGGAAAGGATTAGACTGCATACTGTGGGCAAGGAAAACAAAAGGAAAATTAAGGCAAACAGAGCTCACAAAATGCAAATTGTAGAGGGGAAATTGCTATTGATTTAGCTGTTGAATGCAATGAAATGTTCTGTCACATACCTAAATCGAAGCATTACATCGAAAATTAGTAGTAAAAAAGTCAACTTGGTGTGAATAGCTATCGTTTTTATCTCTAACTGTCAAAGTAAACAACTCTTTATCTCTTTAGCTTGCAGTCCAGGCACCTTCAAGTCCAAGCAGGGTGAAGGGTTCTGCTCCCCATGTCCACCCAACAGTCGAACAAGTTCTGGAGCTGCCAGCATCTGTTCCTGCAGGACAGGCTACTATCGGGCAGACAATGACTCACCTGACTCAGGATGCACCAGTAAGTAACGCCTTCGTCTGAAACCACCATTTCACGCATCATGACCTCATCTGAACATAAAATCAGTGTTGTTTATTTGTCATGTTCTCTGCTCTCAAAAGCCACATTGATCCAAACATTGTATATACATTCATATGTTCAGTTATATATAAACTAATTTCTCTATCAACAGCCCAACAAGTAGGAGAATGTTAGGATTGTTTCAAAATATTTCCCTTTCTCCTGTTTTATATTAGCTTCTTTTTGGTTGTGTTCATTGTCAGCATTCTGAACAGATACATCCAAAAAAAATAAATAAATAAATAAATGTTTCCCAAGTGAACACTGCATGTATTTCTTGCCATTTTTTTTTTTTTTTTTTTTTGTTAAATGAGCAGCACAAGTGGGAAAAACAAGGTTTTTCCTTAATTTTAATTACATGAAAGCACTTAATATGCATTAAATATAAATGAAGCCCCATTTGACCAATTTTATTAAATTTCCTTAAAAAAAATAACAAAATAAAATAAAATAAAATAAAAGCCTAATGTGGTCTGACGTTCTTAGCTGCTTACCATGCTGGTTTCCACTGCTTGATAGTTGTGTTGGACTTTGAGGAACCTTGTCAATTGGGCATTGGGAAATCAGCTGGCCAAACAGCTAGACCAACTGAACACCAGCTTTAATAAACAGGAAGACCACCTTAGGCTGGTCAGGGTTTTGAATACTAAATTATCTGAACACAACAACAAGCACTTAACTGATTGTAATTTTTAATTGTATCTTCAGAAGAATAACAACAAAAATATTTTCTTTTTGCAGCTGTGCCCTCAGCTCCACGCAGTGTCATCTCCAGTGTAAATGAGACATCGCTTGTACTTGAGTGGAGCGAGCCACGTGACCAAGGTGGAAGGGAGGACCTTCTCTATAACGTCATCTGTAAGAAATGTCTGCCTGAACGTGGTACCTGCACGCGGTGTGATGACAACGTGGATATCTCTCCCCGCCACCTTGGGCTTACTGAGAGACATGTGACGGTCAGAAACCTTCAGGCTCACACCCAGTACAGCTTTGAGATTCAGGCCGTCAATGGAGTCTCCAACAAGAGTCCCTATGCACCTCAGTTTGCCTCTGTTAACATCACCACCAACCAGGCTGGTGAGTTGAGTGAATTGTTTCCTCTGAATGTACTGATGCCAGACAGCTGTGCTATAATACTCAGTAGCAAAGCTAAACTACTCTAGAGTAGGGCATTCCGGGGTTAGTGAGATGTGGAGATGCATTAAACCATGTGGAAACAGCCTCTTATTGTTTAATCCAAGTTTTTATTTGATCACTTCTCAGGATAGCTATTAGAGCCATGCATATGCTTAACTCTCTCCTTAGCACTCTGTGCTAGCACCCAGCTGCAAAAATGCCTCTGTTTGCTATCAGGGATTGACCACATGTATTGTAATATGACCCAGACTGTTGTTGCACATAAGTCAATCCCAGGGTGACATGCACACCCACACTGCAGCCCACCCCCATGATTCTAAAAATTCAGGAGAGTCTGTGAGCAGATTATCTCCTAGGACTGTGCCTGAATATTCATCCACCTTTTAAGACAAAAAATAAATATGGGCAGTCAGCTCAAGGGACGTCATGGTTACTTCCACTGTCTCCACAGGATGAGGCCCCTTAATCCTGGGGTGAGAGTAAGCAAGCAGGCTGCCCAGGGAGTATTGTTTTCAGGGTGAGGCTTTTCTGAGCAAGGCCTAGGTTAGGAGGTGGATGCAGTTGGGTTGGGGAGAGCGAACATTTGGGGGAGGCAGACAAAGAGACAGACTACTAGGGAAAGGATCAAAGAGCCGGACCTGGGGATTAAAACATTTTTAACAAAGAAAAAGAGAGGTGGAGAGAGAAAGAGGCACGAAAGAAGGGGATGTTGAGAGCTACTGTAGTGTGTGAACAGAACTTGATAACATCAGAAACCGGAGACGGTAACATCAGGTCTGAGGACAAATGGGGACAGTATAGATTATGTAAAGCTGGGTGCTAAGATAAGTAAGGTGCTATGGAACAACTTATGTGAACACAAATAAATATATGGGTGAAAATGTCACATTTCATCCTTAAAACAAAAGATACATTAGAGTTTGAAATCAATCAGTCAATCAATCAATAAAACTTCATAGACATTACATTCATCACATACATTTGGGAAAGAATGTGAATAATCATCATGAAAATGATATCACAATATAAAAAATATGAGATTAATGTATATGTGGAAGACAGTCAGTAAAAAGAAGGCATCATGGGCCATAACAAGAATGAGGGAGTGAACAGAGGGTGTGTGCAGCTATACACATATTTGCATGTGTGTGTAGTTTGTATTGTAAGTTGTGTGAACTGGATCTGCCAGATACCAAGCCTTCCGGTTTGTCTGTCATGGTGCTTTTCACAAGAGACTTAAGAATCTATTCTGTCTGTGTAGTTTGAGAGGCTGGGCCCCCGAAAGTGCCCAAGACTAAGGGCTGTCTGATGCTTATACTTCAAAGCAGCTCTTTGGTAATCCTGAATGTGACCATGCTCTAAATCTGAAAAAAAAAAAAAAAAAAAAAAAGAAATTCAGTTTTCATTAAAATAGGATTTCTCTCATTTCCCCCCACATAGCTCCCTCTGCAGTTCCTACTGTCCACCTGATGGGGGCCTCAGCCAACGCCATGAGTCTTTCCTGGCTCCCCCCTGAAAAACCAAATGGCATCATCTTGGATTACGAGATTAAATACCATGAGAAGGTAAGAGCCAGTGTAAGTCAATGAAGCGAAAGGCATTCAATCACAATTCCACCACTGTCATCCTCTGCTCTATACATAATCGTTCATCCTGACAACAACATCAACCCTTCCTCTCTTTCTCTCTCGTACCCTAACACTCTCCTCCCTAACTCCTTCCTTGATTCATCCCCTTCTTTTGAACGCTGATACCGCGAGGCAGTCGGAGCTTGGCAGGGATGGAGGCAGGAGGATTTGCATAGAGGAGAAGAAAGAGCCAGGCATATCTGCTCCGTGTTTGATGTGTTGTACTGACAGATTAAACTAGAGCTGCCAGACGCTCTCTTTTGGGTGCTGGCTGGTTTTATATGGCTTGTTTTATCACTGTTCCCACAGGACCAGGGAGAAGCTATTGCCCACACCATGACAGCCCAGCGTAGCTCTGCACGCATCGAGGGTTTGAAGCCGGGCACGCCATATGTGGTACAAGTTCGAGCTCGAACGGTGGCAGGATATGGCCGCTATAGCAGCCCTACTGATTTCAGCACCAACCACCAGAGTATGTAAAATACCCGATATTCCTAGATTATCACATTAAAATGATTCCTTTCAAAAGCATATCAAGCATTGGTGTGAATCTAAGAAGAACTTTTGCATTAATAATCCTATAAATAACATTCATAGAAAAATAAATGCTATAAATAGATCTGAGAAATAAGATTCTTTTGAATATCTCCTATGATATCTCCCTTTGTGTGCCTCACAAAGCTGATGCTGACAAGACTCTACAGGAGCAGTTACCCCTCATTGTGGGCTCTCTAACGGCAGGGCTGGTCTTCATCATTGTTGTGGTGGTTATTGCCATTGTCTGCCTCAGGTAAATTTTACTTATCTTAATAAATTTCAGTAATTGCACTTATAAATAGATCACATCAAATATTAAATAAATAATTAATGTCAAAGTATACCTATGAAACAACACACTTCTTTGAATGAATATGTAATTTAGTCACCTATGATGCTTGCTTGGAACCTATTGGACAATTAATGGATGTATTTTAGGCACTCTCAGAAGCAGATTCATTTTTGGTTGTCAGTTATTTTGGGTCTTTTACTTTGTAAATTGTATCCAGTGGTCTCAAATGTACATGTGCCCTACATTGGAATTCCGCAGTGTCCTGGTGATCGTTGGCACTGGCAGTTTCCATCTTGCGGCCACCTTTCCATTTCCACAGCTGAGAGCAAGGCAGCTGTGTGTTTAAAGCCTTATCATGCAAAAATTCTCAATTTGCACTCACTTTCTTTCTAATCAGCACAGTGTGTCTCAGTATCTTAACTTGCCTGCGATTGAAAAAATGTAGGCCTTGGCATATTCCGGAACTGAATTTGAATTGGAAATGAGATACAAATCACCAGCGGGTATTATTGGCCCGGTTACTAGTTAGACAACAAAGGGATTGCATTAAAATGTACCAGAGGGGGGTTGAAATTGCATTGCATTTAATGGACTGATAGTGGAGAAAGTGTGAAGGAAAGAATTAAAAGACAGGAGTGAATTAAACAATGTGGCAGTAAAGATTCCTTAGTATGTAATGGGAGCAAGACAACCAATGCTGCTACTGTTTTTCTTAGCTGTCCTTATGCAGAATTCACTTCCACCATTCAGTCAACTGAAGTGACAAGGGTCTCTTGAGGCTGAATCTGTTGTTCTCTTAATTGTCATATCATTCCCTTTCTTTATTCGACCTCAATTTATGTCCCTGAAGGGGCTGGCAGGGAAAAAAAAGGTCCTTTTCAAAATACATATTTTCCTATATTTAGTCAAGAAATCATAAACCTTTTGTAACCGACTGTATTGTCTTTGGTTAACAGGAAGCAACGCAATGGCTCAGAATCAGAATACACAGAAAAACTCCAACAATACAGTAAGTCTCTACAGAGTTTACTTGCCATTGAATGACTAACAATGCTATAAATATTGTGTATTATGGCAGTGTGATTCATACGGCTATTCGCACTATTGAATCCCCTATAGTCACTCCGGGGATGAAGGTCTACATTGACCCATTCACCTACGAGGACCCAAATGAGGCCATCCGCGAGTTTGCCAAAGAGATTGACGTTTCCTGTGTGAAAATCGAGGAGGTCATTGGCGCAGGTAACCAACAACACAAGCTCCTGAGCAACAGGGGGAAGACAGCTAGGCACACCCAGGCCATACCTTTAGAGGACTTCACTTCAAGCGGTACTTCAATCAACTCATCCCGCTCCAAAATCCAATCCCTTAGCACTTTACCAATGTCTCTAACAGCTTTACTTACAAAATGGAGCTTCTGAGGTTATCTTCAGAGCTAACTATAGAGCTACCATTCCTGCTAACTTACCAAGCCTGTCCTAAGCCTGATTATACCTCTTGGACAACTAATTGTCCTCTTGACCCTATGACCTGTTAACTTCTCCGTCCATGGTGCTCCTTCCTGCCCTCGAGACCACTCCCCTTTGTTTAGTAAATTTTCTAGATCTTAATATTAGTGTTAGCAGTTTATTTTCTAAGAGCCAAAAGCAAAGAGAAGTATGATTCTGGTTCAGTAAGAGTTTGCAGCCATGTTGTAATAGAATGGAGTTGAAGAGCCCCATGCCAGACTCCAACAAACAAGGCTTTTAACATCTAACGCTGCTACCTGAACCTGCTATTTCCCAGCTTCGTCTAAAGTGATGTACCCCTACCATGTCCTTCCCTGACCCCTCTGTTTCTCTTGCACCTGCTTACACATTGGCCTAGATTGCAGACGCAAGCTATCCAATCCTCCCAAGCTTCTTTCCCCACCTACTTCCCACATTGCTACTCTCACTCCCTCCACACCCTAGCATTCGCTGCTTCTGCCCTTTACCCCTTCCTCTATTGCCTTACTTTTTCCATTTCCTTTTTGGTTCCCCAACCCCCAACAACTCTCCAAATCCCTTTCCCATTTAAGCATTCCTGACCTCACCCTACCCCTTCCCTCGCCCCCTGGATACACTCCAATAGCATCACCTTTAGCCCTGGCTTCTTTTGCTGTCTCCCCCTGCTTCCCCCTGGCTCCTTGATTCTAACCAGTAACTGTCCCTCTCCCTTTTCTCTCCCACACTCCTCCACTCTGCCCTCTCCTCTCTCCACTCCACCCTTTCTGCCTCTTTCTCGTCTGTACAATACCTATGTAGGAGAGTTTGGAGAGGTGTGTCGTGGCCGTCTGAAGCTCCCTGGACGGCGTGAGATCATCGTGGCCATCAAGACTCTGAAGGCAGGCTACACAGAGCGCCAAAGAAGAGACTTCCTGAGTGAGGCCAGCATCATGGGCCAATTTGATCATCCTAATATTATCCGCCTGGAAGGGGTTGTGACAAAGAGTCGGCCAGTCATGATTGTCACTGAGTTCATGGAGAACGGAGCACTGGATTCCTTTCTCCGGGTTAGAGACAATTACTTCCATAATAAAATGTATTTATTTATTTATGTATTTATTTATTTATTTTTAAGTTTTATGCCTGGATTCCTGTTGTGGAACAATTGTGGAAATACAAGTAATACATACCATAATTGCTGTGGTTATAGCACATATTTTATCCAAGCAGTAGTTTTCTAATAAACTAATAAAAAAAAGAGATGTTCTCACCTATCCCCTTGAATAACATCTTAAACTTTCTGAATAGAGATGACAAATAGCGTAGCTGCTAGCTGTGACATTCAAAGATGAATCAGCTGGCTGATGAGTAACATCCTGAAAAGTTAAAAACACTTAGACAGCAGACATTTCTGTTATGAATGGGTCTGTGATTTTCCCACTTTCTCTCTTCAACAGCTAAATGATGGACAGTTCACAGTCATCCAGCTCGTCGGTATGTTGAGAGGCATTGCAGCTGGCATGAAATATCTGTCCGACATGAATTATGTGCACCGTGATCTGGCTGCTCGTAACATTCTAGTCAATAGCAACCTGGTGTGTAAGGTGTCCGATTTTGGTCTTTCTCGTTTCTTGGAGGATGATCCCACTGACCCCACCTACACCAGCTCATTGGTCAGCATTCACACCTTGATCATTTAATGTGTATAGCAATTAAAAATGTTTAGCTCCTAACAGGTTAAAAATCATTGTATGCTCTTGCATCTATAGGGGGGAAAGATCCCTATTCGCTGGACAGCCCCAGAGGCTATTGCTTATAGGAAGTTCACCTCAGCCAGTGATGTCTGGAGCTACGGCATTGTGATGTGGGAGGTGATGTCATATGGCGAACGCCCATACTGGGACATGAGCAACCAAGATGTGAGTTTCCGCTCTACTTTGCCTCTATTCAACTTAATTTGAGAGTAAACTAAAGCCAAACAATTAATATTTTTTGATCAACAGGTGATCAACGCAGTCGAGCAGGACTACCGACTGCCCCCACCCATGGACTGCCCTACTGCCTTGCATCAACTTATGCTAGACTGCTGGGTGAAAGAAAGAAACTTGAGACCTAAGTTCTCTCAGATCGTCAACACCCTGGACAAACTTATTCGCAATGCCGCCAGCCTTAAGGTGGTCACCAGCACACATTCTGGGTAAGGGAACACATGGATCCATAGTAGCATGTTAGTTAGTATCTTCTCAACAATGTAAGCAGTATTAAAGGCGTATTCAAACTGGTTCTTTTATTTTAAATTCAGAATTAGGCCAAAGTTACAGAGGCATTTAAATTAAGAGACCTTTGATTTCAGATAATTTTCAGTTGACAAACAATATCATAAGCTGAGAAACTCTGACAGTATAGATATTAATAAGTCAATAAAACATTTGGTTTAATTGCACCATTACAGGCCTATTGATTGTTTTGCCTGAGATGCTTGCTCGGGTCTACTCTTACTATAGCCTTTTCTGTTTGAGATATTTAATGACATAAGCTGCCTTTCAGATGCCAGTCACTATATAATAGAATTGATCAGCATTTATTTTTTCAGTGAAACACGCAGTAATTGTTAGCAAGAAGCTTCAGGTGGGTTTTGACCCTTCTCGGGGTGCCCGCCTCTGGGTCATAGGTTCAACAACCAGAAAACAGTGAGAGACACTTTGTCTACTTTGCAATGATCATAGGACAAAGGGAAAATAATTAGTTACTGTAATTCAGAGATGGGAATGGTTTAATTAGCAAGTAACAAGATTTTAAAGGGGCCAATGGAGAGGTGGCCTGCCTGCTGAGTTTAAAGAAAGAATGAGAGATGGGGTCCTGTACTGATGTACTTGATGTACCGTGTAATATCTTTAGTGACCCATTCCTTAACAAAACTAAAGACAATTTGTTTAGTTAATAATTACTCTCTGTGCTGAGTTAAGGGTAGGTTATTTATGCATGGAAATTCATCTTTTTGGTTTTCTCGTACAGTTTTCCCATGTTCTCTTAAAGTCAATGTCCCTAAGACGTGAGAGCCAGACCAGCTCTAACAATGCTCCATTAAGGAAAGCTGCCTTCCAGGTTAATGACCACAAACCCTTCAGCCCTAAAGGCAGGAGCTTATTAAAAATCACTCTTCCCATCCATCTACAGACCTTGTCTTCAATAGAGCCTCTGTTCCATTCTTATTAACTTTTTTCTTATGCTTTTAATTGTTAATTAATCTAATGCCATCAAAAGACAGCAGGTTCAGCAGAGCAGAGAGCTTGCAGACAGGAGTGTCTTTGCTCTCAAACTTTGCCTCCCAATCCCCACTGCCCAAACCTCATTGTTAGTTATTAAGACCCAAATCTGGGCATAGATCAAGTCTGGTCTCTGTTGGTTTTGTCTAATTTAAAATGGCTGCTTTTGTGCATGACATTACATTTAGTTGTGCTATTGTGCAAGAAGGATCTTGTTTGTGTGCATGCAGGCAAACATGATTTACTCATATAGATCACAATAGGGGTGCTGCTCCAGGATCAAAAAAAGATGTGGATACACCTACTTTGTCCTACTTGGATAAATCAAGCCATGCATAAGCAAAATTGTAAAGGAATATAGAATCATAAAATACAATTAATATAGAATTGTAGCATATCAAGTATCAATAGGCAACCCATTTTAAGACCAGAAATGTGCTGCTTCATATGGACCCACACCCACAGCTTCCTTGAAGTTCTCTCTGGCAGGCCCCTGCATGTCTCCAGCCAGTAGGCCACAGTGGCAGGTACAGGCCCTACAGGCCAGGAGAGGTGGTGGTGGTGGGGGGTTTGGGGGTGAGGTTTTGGTGGTGGAGGCCTGGCGTGACCTAACCCTCTCTCTCTCTCTTTTTATCTCCACTCCTCTCTTTCTCTGTAGGGCCTCCCAGCCGCTCCTCGACCGCTGTGTGCCTGACTACACCACCTTTACCACTGTGGGTGACTGGCTGGATGCCATCAAGATGAGCCGCTACCGAGACAACTTCCTCAATGCTGGCTTTGCTTCTTTTGACTTGGTGGCCCAGATGACTTCAGAGTGAGTGTCTGGACAATTTGTTGGAATGCTCCTCTTTGTTTTGGTGGTCTAACATTAGTTTGACTTCAAGGCACCATGCACTTTTTATTGTTCAAAAGTTTAATTTTTCCAGTAAGGAGTAAGGGTGATTTTATAATGGAGCTCGTGGCATGGACTTGAGCCAATTGCATGGAATCGAACTCTGGTTTAGACCAAGCAATCAAACCAATGTAAAAACAGCCTAAAACAGAACCTCAATAGGGAATTAAAGAGACAATAAGTTTTGAACAGGAAATTAAATATTTTAATGATAAGAACAGGGTTAGTGATGGAGCATCTGATTATTCATCTCATCTCGCTTTAATTTCATCCCCAAAAAATGTCATGAACAAAAAAAAAAAAAAAAAAAAAAAAAAAAAATCTTACAAAGCTCACTGTCCAAAAAACAACAGCAAAAAAAACAAAATCCATGATTTGTTGCCTTGTTAAATGTCTGTACAGACGTGAAAAGAGAAGTTGGGGTCAAATAAACGAATAAAAGAGAAAAATTTATAGAAAAATTATAAATTCATCATGCCCATTAAAGTGTAATAAAGGATGGAGGCAGGGGTAATTTGTTTCAATTTGGCAACTTGACAGGTGTACCAGTCGGTGGTTTTCTTGTGCTCTTAATGACTAGTAATTCTCCTAATGGGCTCCATTTATTATCATTTTATCCAGCATTGTTGGCTTGATGGGACCAACAGAGGGAAAAGAGAGAAAACACTTTTACACATTGTGTGAAATTACTCTGCTAATGTTATGCGATTGTAGAGATGAGAAGGGCAGACAGACTGGGGGCCGCCACAGGGCTGGTTGCTCCATGACAACGTCCATCCTCTTGCAATCTTTTTCTTATCGGAAGGTGAAAAAAGAGTAAAAGACGAGACTGTGCTAGCTTTTAGCTACACATGTAGCTGTGTAAACTAAAACCTCATGAATGGATTAGATTACCTCAGCCAATGAAACAACAAGAAGCATTTTTATCATAAAGCCTGCGGTAATCTTTACACCGCACTCATTCTACTGTATGACTGCTGTCTGTTGTACAGTGAAATATTATTCCAAGTCATGTCTGTGGTTACGCTAATAGCTCTTTCTTTATGTGAAATTTAACATCTGGTAGCCCTAGGTGCAAACCCTTGCAAATCATTGACCAACGCTTGACTTACCTCCAATTTGAGAAGTGGCTCTGCACCACAAACTTGTCTCAGTTTAGTAGCCAAAGGGTGGGGTTGTTCTATTTGCTTAACCCAGTGACAATTTGCTAAAGGGATTTGCTCACCTGGCTACATTCCCATGGGAGTTTATTTGCTTGAATAATATCGATTCTGTTCTCTCTTTTAGAAACCACTTGTTATTAAGTATTTTTTTAATTTTTTTTTTTATAACAGTGGCAATAAGGTTTTTATTTTGTTGTTGTTTTTTACAGAGATCTGTTACGGATAGGTGTGACATTAGCCGGCCACCAAAAGAAGATTCTCGGCAGCATTCAAGACATGAGACTGCAAATGAACCAAACGCTGCCCGTCCAGGTCTGAAATGGGGGTGGAACTGTTCTACAGAGAACTAACAGACGTCCCCAGATGCCTGATCATCTCCACTAATCAGATGAAACTGGCTTGCAGTGCCTCGGACAACTTTTTCTTTTCAATTTTCCTGTTTTCCTGTAACGACTGCATTATTTTACACACGACAGGATTAGATAAGATTATTTTGTACTTATTTTTAAGAACAGAGAGGAAAGCCCATATCCCAATGCCTGACTCACGAGGCTCCGGTATGGGATTGGCGATTGCATGCGTGCGTGTGATACTTTCGTTTGTGAGGCTGCCTGGGATTCGCCCAATCTCCAAAGCCTCCCATAATGCATTTCTCCCTGAAGCTGACTCTGAGGGACAGACTCTCCTGGATGGACATTGCTTATGGAAGAGAAACTCTTCTAATAGTATGCATAACTTGAATATAAGGACAAAAAACTAAAAGTGAATATAAATTCACAAAGCGCGTGGACACGAATCCCTCCAGTGCTAGCAGATGTTCTATTGTGCGTGTGATTTTGTGCTTATTCTCCATCTTCATATTGAAGGTGTTTTATTTAAGGGCACATGCCTCAAACGGACAGGAGGGAGAGGCACAGCCGAGGGCGAAAGATCATGGATGTCGCAGGACCGGATTTGAGGAAGTTGCATTTGTCCACCAGGTTTAAACTGACAAAAGGACTTCTTAGAATATACCTGGTGAACTCAGGATGTTTTCATAGTTCAGCTATGTTTTCACAATTTCACTTGATGTTTTCTTTTTATTCTCTTCTGTTGTTTTCCCTCACCCTGTTTAGTTTCTGTTCCACAATGGGTTGACATTTAGCTGGTCATTAACCATTATATCTGGATTCTTTAGCAGTTAGAAATGAGAAGGACTGTGATAACTTGTACTACACTGCAATAAATAATTTAAAATCAATATATTTGTCTTTTTCCAGGAAAAAATGTCTAAACATAATTTTAAAAAAGACTGCAAAATTGTGCAATATATTAAGTTTGTTTTCAAAGAATATATCTATAAATACATCCATATACCAATTTTTTTCTTGTGTTAAGCATAAATCTAACATAATTCACTAAGGGTTATAAAAATAAACATAAGCTTAAAACGAACTAATTGTCAACTGGGTAAGAAAACAAATCTAATGAATACTATTCTGCTTCTCAAGTAAATTTATCTTATTTTAAGAATGTTTAGCTGTTTCCTGGAAAACAAGACAAAATACTTTCAGTGTAAAAACAGTGCTAATCACTGACCATTTCTAAAATGAGTGTGTGTACGTGTCAGAATGACTATGTTGTAGTGCGTGCGTTTCTCTGTGTGTATGTGTATAAAACAAAGGGAGAGTATAAGGATTATGCACACATATTCTGTAGATGAACATTTCAGTTGTGTTCCACAGTGGAGCACAAATGCATGAAATAATTTGTGATGAGGAGCTCCAGTTATATTATATATTATTACTTGTGAATCAATAATATTATGTGGAGAAATACCAATTTATAATGATTTTTATTTTATTTTATTTTATTTTATTTTATTTTATTTTATTTTATTTTATTTTATTTTATTTTATTTTATTTTATTTTATTTTATTTTATTTTATTTTATTTTAACATATCCCAAGAGGCCAAAAGGAATGATTAATTTATTTAAAGATCTGATATAAATTTGAATCAGCATATTCTGACATTCAAAAAGAGATATGCAACAACAAACAAAAGATTTTGGAATGACATAATGTTTCTTTGAAGAGAAAAATTAATGCAGAGGAAGTGCATTGAAATCGGTATAGGAGAAATGAATAGAGGTGTTGAACATCTCATCAATGTTGGGCAGATCCCTAGTAAATCTCTTAATTATTAAATCTAAGCCTTTCCATCACCACCACAAAGAGAAACTGTTAGTAACAATTCTCTAAGATATCCTTTTGTAAAGCTCACTCACCAAGTGTTTTGGTAATTTCTAGCAATCATATTTTTGGAATTACAGGATTTCCGGGGTTGTTTTCAAATGAGATTTTCAACCACAATGGAAATTCATGTTAGTGCTATGCGGGCGGCAGGATACGTTATACTTCCTGAAACTTGGTTTGTCTTCCACATTTTTTAAGCCTTCCTTCACCTCGCTCATCTTTTTTTTTCTTTTTTTCTTGCAAATAGGCTGTTTACAGCCTGGCAGAGACAGATGACCAGCATATTTCAGTTTTTGAATGGCTCTTGTCTTCTATTCTGGTCTGCTCTGAGTAGTTATGTGAAGACTTCATGGCCCCACATCAAACAATAAAGACATAAAATATGCAAAATAGTAGCATGTCGGATGGGTTAAGAACTAAAGCTTGAAGCTAATACAGAACGTTTTTACCAAAACCTGTATCTAGAATAGTCTCAGTGCTTATATATTGCACTTTGGGAAATGGTACTGCATATATTCTACTCAGTACTCCTCTATTTGTGGTTTTGTTTCATAAGTTCACAAATCATTTAATGGCTCCCTCTTTTCTCAATTACAAGAGCTCCATGTAATATAACACACTGAAGTGATTTTATGATGACAGACATTATCTTTTTTTGATCTCGATGTATATGAACCCTGTTCCTTACAGTTCCTATCTGCACTGCAACTAACTTACAGAGCCGTTCGGGAACTAAAAGTAGCTGCTTTTGTCACATTCAACATGTCTGATGGTATATTCTCTCATAACTGGATTTGAATGTGTGTATGTTTGTGTGTATGACTGTATTTAGGTAAGGTGCTATTGTCATTGTTTTTTATCAAAGCAGTTTTGAAACATAACTTGCATGATTTTGGTTCAGTAACTTTGTGCCAATCTCGGACTCTCTCTTTCCTCCACTCCTTTCCTGTTCTTCTGTGACATTTTTCCTGAGTTTCAAAGTTACTCTTTTATATTAAAAATTAAGCAAAAAAAAAGTTTTTTTTTTTTTTTTTTCTTTCCAATCAGTTAAAACGGTCTTCTCATCACATCACAAATCACTGACATGCAAAAGCAAAATGTCTGCTGAGTGCTGTACTTATATTGAGGAGAAGCAAGACACATTTCAAAATATTTTCTTTTCTTGTTCTTTTTGTTTTGTTTTGGAAAGCATTGAGATGTATTTAATGGTGAAGACAAAAAAACAGCGATTAAATAATGCATTCTTGTAGAAATATTTTTAAAAACCCCTTTTGCAATTAAATTATTTAAGAAATACCTGTGTTTGCTGTGTGTATTCTTGCGTGGTTTACTTTATGGCCTCTGTTGAAAGTTATTTTGTATCGACATGTTCAATTGTCGAAGTCTTCAATTGTAGTAGCTTTTTCAGGCATGTTGGGGCCACAAATTCTTGCTTAATTGAAAAGCCTGAGGATTTTTAAGACCATTCTCCTCTATAAAACATTCTGCCTTGTATTTGAGTGAGAAAGGCTTTGATCTTTACAGGTCAGGGCACCTGCCTTGCAGATATAGACTGTGAGAAAATATGTGGAGTTGATGTGTTGTTCAGACTGCTCTGGACTTTCAAAATAGAGAATCTTCATAAATGCCGATATATTGGCCTTGACGATTTATTACTTTAGTTTGCATTAGGTATCTTAGCAATATGTGATTTTAAGGAATGCCACTAGTAACAACGGGGGACTATTTTCTTAAAATTGTAAACAGTGGCCTCCAAATATTTAGACACTGAAGTCACACTTAATGGGGACCTTGACAAATAATAATTAAAGGTACAATAGGTGATTCTGTTATGTTGGTTGAAAGTCTTCTTATATCCTGATAGCAACCACTATGTTAAGTGATCTAAATGTATCTTTATAAATCTATATTGTCTGTGAAAGGTGTAGGACCATAAAATGTTTGTTCAGTCATTACATTCAGTCAATGGGCAACCTGAGACACAGGGCAACTAATTAGGGCAACGAACAGTAGGCAGCAACCAATCACAGAGGAGAATATCTATTGCCAGCCTAATAATTTATAATAAATACTTGTTTGGCACTTTATTTAAACTCTTCAAATATTTTCTTTGTTTTTATTAAATATTAATGCCTTTCCAGTCTGATTTGTGATAGGAAAAGGGAGAAGTGGCAAAAGGCGGATTCAAACCAGAGTCGATCGCGTCAAAAGCTACATTCACGTGCCATACGCCTTATAGCCTACGCCACTACAGACATTAAACAAAACTCATCTTTTTAGTATTTAACTGAAAACATTAGATGGCTAAATTACAGCCTGTGTGCATTAAATTGGACACTTGTTGGTATTTTAATTGAAATTTAAATGAGGTAAATTGACACATGACAACTTAAAAAATATATAAGTACACTCTCCTTTTCTTCGCTCTACTGCCACTGAGAGGCCGCCTTCTTGTTTGATTTTTTTTTTAATTCTCCAAGCCGGTCACGTGATCGGCTGCTAGCATTCTCATTGGAGGATCTCAGAAAATTGCCCACGACCAACCTAAAGTATCCAGATAGAAATTTGTTGTTCATTCTCAATGGGAAAGTGCCCAAGCAACATTGCACGGCAACACTGCTCAAAAAGTTGCCCCGTGTATCATCACCTTAACTTTAATTTAGTAGTACTGTTACTCACGGTGCTGTAAAGTTTTATCACCGGTGAATGACACATGATTTAATCCAATAACATTGTCTCTGGTCGTCTAACTTCTGGTCTGTATGCGTTCATGTGTTTTGGAGGAGGCATGGCTTTGAACATCGATTTGCAGGGTGTTGTGTTTTATATTTTGGTTTGGTTTAATTGCTTTTTTTGTCTTATGTTTTGT
The DNA here is from genome assembly GCF_024489055.1 of Chanodichthys erythropterus. NCBI lineage: Eukaryota > Metazoa > Chordata > Actinopteri > Cypriniformes > Xenocyprididae > Chanodichthys > Chanodichthys erythropterus. Next base: position 2,680,347 of record NC_090230.1, read on the forward strand.
TTTGTTTTAGTTTGTGTTTTGTTTTGTGCATTGTTAAGTTTTGTGTTGTATGCTTTGTTTTGTTTCATTTTGGTTTTAAGTGTTTTGTTTTGACTTTTGTGTTTACATTTCTACATGTTGGTTGCACAACACAATTTACCAGACAGAAAAAAAGCACTATTCCAGTGCATTAAATAAAATATCAATACAAGTGGTGTATGCAAACAAATGATGCTAGAATGTTTTCCAAGAGGTAGTATTAAACTAAGAAAACAAAGAAAAAATGGCCTCTTTCTCCTTCTCTTGTTGTCAAGTAGCTGTGTGCTGCTGCATACTTTCTTCAGGACTGTGGCGATACGCTCAGAGGTCCTTAAAAGGAGGATTACTTGTTTGTTGCCTGCACAGGAGAGAGGGAGAGAGAGAATACAAAAGAAATCTTACCACACCAAACCCTGTTCCTTGGTCCGTACCAGATAATAGATTCAGTTAAGCAAGCCCTGACAGATATTATGGGGCAGGAATGTGATGACACAGTGCTTGTATTGTGTGCTATCTCTTGATTTGCAATGGCAACCAGTCGCTGTCAGTCTCTGTGGTGAGAGCCGTGACATTACAGTGGCTGGCGCGCACACAAGAGCTGTTGTCAGATTGGAAAGGGAAACAGAGGTGCTTCCAGACGGGGCAACCGCACATCCTATATGGCAAAATGTTTTGACAAGAGAAGACGTGAAAGGTTCTTTAGATGAAGAGATAGCGTTTGCGCAGATTTATGTGCTTATAGAGCAGTATTGCTTTGCATTTGTACTGTTTCAATAGGTTATTCATCCTTTGCATCCTTTATGCAGAAGACAATCCCAGGATTCTCTGTGACAAGCTCAGTGACAACGTAAATTCAAAATGGTGGAAGGGAGAGAAATGTTGATAATAATTATATATTTATTTGTATATTTCATTTAATACTGAGAAGTGTCATTAAAATACTTTTATTAGTTTGTAGGTGCATCCCAATTCACATACTACTTGTGCACTATTTTATGGCATTTTGTAGTATGAGCAGTGTGTTCATAGTAAAAATTACAAATAAGAAAGTGCACTTTAAATACGCAGATGATGCGCTTAATTAATTGGAGAAAGTGTGGAATGTTGGACACCACTTCCTGCACTCAACTGTTGCAGCTTTAATTACTTAGCGGAGGGGGAGGGGCTATCAGATTCTGATGATGAATGACAAAATAACCTTATTAAGTTCATACACTGCACAGTTGAGTACATAGCGCATAAGTACATAGTGTATAGAGCATCATTTGGGACGCAACTTCTTTCTGCTGTTTTTTATGCTAATAAGAGAACTGTGTTGTTAGCTTAGCACCATGCTAACATCAATCTCTATCGGAATCCATTGTAAGTTAAGTATTTTGTGCAGTCCATGATATTTTACACGAGAACCTACAAAAGACAGCTTTTATGAATACATAGTGATGTATTACGTCAATCTTTATAATGCGGTATAAACACAAGTTTCACAAACTATTTTAATAGACTGAGCTTTACCAAGCATCCTTTGATGAATATTGTGGACCATGTTTTGGTTAAAGAAATGATCAGTACAGCCTCAGAAAATACAGAAAGTACAGAGAGAGAGAGCAGCCTTCCACCTCCCTCCCGGCAAAAGCCTTTCTATGTGTTCTTTTCTCTTATTCCCATTAGATTCGCCTCGTTCTCCACCCACTCCTCTCCCCCTCACCCTGTTTTCATCCTCGCCCATCTCCTCTGCTCTAATCCCTTTTTTCTTTCTCTCACTCGGTGCAGAGGTTCAGCTAATTGGTCACGTCTGTGCCATGACACAGGGACCTGACATAATTGTTGGACAAATAGTGTGCCGTTTAGCATCAGGCCTGTCTCAGCTAAGCAACATGCAGACAGCAACTGACTGGAAACGCTAATTACAGGGCCAGCACCACAACGTTTAATTGGAAGAGGGTTCCCACAAGGATGGGGGTGTTTGTGTGCTCATGTGTGCCGCTTGGAGAAGGAGTTGACAGCGGACTGTGTTTGCAGCTGAGGCCGATGCCAAGACAAGGAAGAAAATCCGTACTGTTCCATATGGGAAATTAATACACAAGTATGATATATCTGTGTCATTAAGGGTTTCAAATGTTTTTTTTCCAGTGGTCATCTATTGAACGGTCACAAATCACATTCTTATTATGCACTATTTCATATAGTGTTTCATTAGAATTTCTGGTAGAACAACCGCAATCTTACCAGGAGACTAATAAAACGTGTTTTATTAATTCTTGTCATGTCTTCAGTTCTGTATTTACTGTGATTAATGAGCTTGAATGCGTATTTTGGAGTACTGTATGCTTCCTGTTGATTCAGTCTAAGTTAAATTGCAGAAAGTGTTGGCAACGTTACATTGTCCTCTGGTTTTCCATGTCATTAAAAGTCGAAAAACAGGACTTTATCTATGCAGGGATCTCTAGAAGCCAGGCTTTTCTCCATTTTGACTTTAGGGAAAGCTCCACCATACTTTCCCAACAACGTCAAGCAGGATTATCCCATTCCAACCTCCAACCCCCAAAACAATTCTGTTCGCCTTGACTGATCCATCCAAAATGGCAGCCTGCATTGACAGTGGTGCAACAAGCAGGCCTTTGTTGAGATCTTTGAGCGCAGCTGCACACCCTAAACTGGATTAGTTTGCCATGCGCTGTCATTACTCAAACAATATATTAATTATGATCTACTATAAAGACTGAAACTGGTCAAGCAGGTTATTTTTACATGTTGCATGTATACTATTTCAATACTTTGAGACTAAATTGGCCCACTTTTTAGTTTATATAAGTATACTTTAAGTGTATTTTATAGACTTTAAGTGAACAGCTCATTTGCATCTAAGTTTGTATTTTGTATTGTATCTTTTAGCAAGGTTTGTTGTTCAGGGAAGAAGGAGGTGGCAACCAGCGAACTTTCGACACAATACTTGAATATCAAAATAAACAAACACAAAACGAGAGTAAAAGTGGCAGCCCCTCACAAACGACTGCCAAACACACATAAACAAAACATAACATAAATCCAGGCCTGCTCCTCTCTTTTCCTTCACTGCACTGTCATTGCTCCTCCTTTTTTGCTTCCGAAGCTCCTACATGAGATACGAGACCGGTGTGGCACACAGGTGATGCTCATTAGCAATCCTGCTTGCCCCACAACTATCCACCTTATTCCTGACGATCCTACTGCGTTTTAAATGAATAAGGGTGGCATATTCCAGTTTGGGGAACGTCCATTCAAAAAGACTGAAACAAATAATTTCAAATCCTAAGGTTACCCTACAAATAAAGCTTATCCGTCAGTTTGACTTGATCAGCTGTCAATTTTCGTTCATGTTTTATTTTCTGACATCCTGAAAATAACATAACGCTTGGTATTTTAACGTGACGTGTTATAACAAGAATATCTATGGCAAGAGCTCTTTTCAGTCGCTGCATTCTTTTCCTCATAATTATTTTGTTTTTTACCTTGGCATTCCACTGTAATAGTATAAAAAAGGACAATATATAATGCACATTTGTGATCTGTTCTCCCAATGTAATTTAAGATATATTCCATTAATAATTCACTGAAATGCACAAAGAATCTCTCGTTTTTCTCCTCAAATCCTCACGTCTCATTCCAGGTTTGTATTCACAGGTAAATGCAATTTATTATCCGTCCGTTATAGCTGTGGAAAAGATCGCGCTTTGGTGCTTATACATGGTCTGTTGAAAGTACCTTTTTTATTGCTTTTACACTTTTAAATGTACTTTTATTGTTCGATGGTTGAAAGGTGAGTAGAATACAGTAATGTCATCTCATTGTACCCAGTTTTTAAAAAAAAATGTGTTTTTTGCATTCATAGAGCAAGCCTTTCACTGATTGTTTACAGCTCAACAGAAGTTACACCCATAATTTGCGCAAAATGTCATGTGGTGTGGGAATAAGGTGGATACTGTGAACTGCAAATGCAAAACTTTCCTACTATGCAATATTAAAAAAAACAAGTATGCAAACAGAGTAGTATGTCCGAATACATAGTATCTGAAAAACAGTAAGCGAAAAGTACCTGGGTGACCTACTCCTTCCACTGAGATTCTGAAGTGCACATTCAATGGACACTTTACTATTCCATGAGGCCACGGGAGTAGATTTATGAATGCCAGTGGAGAGAAGCAACTGACGCTGCAGGCCACATCATGATAATGACAACAGGTGTAGCACAAGTGAATATACAGGTTAGTTTATTAGCTATAAACTTCTTGCCCACTATTTAGTTTAAACTTGTAGTTTACTCACACCAAGGAAGAATTGTAATTAAAACCAGCCAAATATTTATCTGTTTCTATGTAGATAACTTTGATTGCAAAATATTATTTTCTTAAGTATATATCATTCAAAAAATTAAGTTGAATAAAGGCCAAATATACTGTAAAACTGAACAGTGAAATTAATTCAATGAAATGAGTTTGTTTCACTCAAATAATAAAGAAAGTTCATTGTACTTAATAGAAAAATGTTGTGTGAACTCAAAATTGCATTGTAGTAAGCTGAACTTAATATGATTGAGTTGAGTTACAAACTACATTCAGAGAACCTCTGATTACTGGCAAAATCAAACAGATCATACACACATCAGTCAATATGTAAACACTACAGATCATTCATTACACTACATCAAAAAATGGAGAACACAGCATCCACAGCATGTAGTTACTGAAAAAAGTATATTGTAACCAAGTAAACAAATTTTTCAATTACATAAAAAAGTACAGAAATCACAACTTACGGTAGTAAGGTGAATAAATTGTATACTGTATGTACTGCAAGTATAGTATGGTGCGTTCTTTAGAACTTCCGCAATAATATAAGCCAGCTCGAAAACTTCTGGTGAGATGTCATTTGCTAATGTGTTTAGCATCAGTAGTGCAATACTTAGTTTATAATCACAATATAGTCAGGTGTAGCATTAATTTAGTTATTCAAACATAAAAAAAAAAAGAAAGACGTACCTCAGTATTCCTCCTCGGCTAAATTCAATTCGACCATCACTTTCGTGTGAAAAAAAAAAATAAATAAATAAAATAACAAATTAAATATTGATTGTGCACTTTAGTTAGATTAATTGAATAAAATGTGTGTTCCCTTTCAGTCGGTCACGTTCGACGTACGTCAGTAGTGACCGACGAATTGGGATATCGCTTAGAGAGCCCTATCATCTTAGTGTAAACTAAAATCAGGCCAATGGAATTGGCGTGCGATATTTGCATAATGCGAACCGCCCCCGACAGGTGTATATAAATAGGAATCAGATGCAATCGCACTCTGTCTTTCGCTTCGGAGCCATTCACTGGTGTCCTGTTCAGAAGACTCCTTTCTTCGTTTGTTTTATTCTAAAACATTGCCTCAGAAGAGGATTTACAGCGAGCTTTTAGTGCTGGTGAAGAGGGCACGTTCAGCGAGGTCGCGAGTCTCCGAGGAGCTGAGCTATAAGCTCTAAAACTGCTGTTTTCACAGCAACACAAAGAGTGTGTGTGTGTAGCGATTTGGGCCGGTTCCTCAGTGTGTCAGGGAGTGGTGTACCTGACACATCGCGTCGCTCCCTGGGTGCTTCAGCACGAGTGAGTTGACTTCCCCTTCTAAAAGAGCTTTACAGACGAACCCTGACAGTATGTCATTTCGTCTATGCGTTACTGGGTGCGGTCGTTCCCTGGTCCCTGCTGATGGGCACAATCGCTGCATCTCGTGTTTGGGCATTCTGCACGCTGAAACAGCTTTTGTGGATGGTTCATGTTCCCATTGCGGGAACATGACCATCGCGGTGCTGAGGTCGAGGCTCTCCTTCCTGAAGTCTCAGGAAGCGGGAGTCCCCTCTCCTATGCCGCGTACGACCGTTTTTTCCGGCCCCGGGAACCAGAATGACGGTACGGCGCTGTATAGGGAGGGCGACCTGAGGATAACGGTCACGGCTCCCCCGCCGAGCGGAAACGCTCCTCGGGCCCCTGCCGCCTCATCAGCACCGCAACCCATCGTGCCACCGTTAGTTTCCGCTGGGCCCTCTACGGACTGTCCAGCCGCTACATTTGGTGTGCCGGCGGCGGATCGGATGTCGATCGCTGCATCGGAAGGTGAGCCAGAGTCCTCGGGGGAAGACCCGGACGCGCTGCCGCCCGGGACGGTAGCGTTGCCCGAGTCGGATCCCGAGCTCACGGCTGTGCTCTCCCGGGCCGCCTTGTGCGTCGGGCTTGAGTGGAACCCTCCACCCTGTCCCGGCCCATCTCGGTTGGACGATTGGTACTTGGGGGGGGGGGGGTCGCGCTGGTCAAATCCAGCGTCCCGCCCCAATGCCTTTCTTCCCGGAAGTACACGATGAGGTGACCAGGTCTTGGCAAGCTCCGTATGGGGCTCGTACAGGGCCTGGTCCCTCGTCCGCCTTCACCTCCCTGGACGGCGGGGAAGCCAGGGGATATGCGAGGATCCCGCCAGTCGAGTGGTCTGTTGCGATGCAGTTGTGTCCAACGGCCGCTGGCTGGCGCGGTGAGCCGCGTCTCCCGTCCCAGGCCTGTGAATTCTCAGCCAGTCTGACTGAGAAAGCTTACAGTGCCTGTGGGCAGGCTGCCTCTGCCCTGCACGCGATGGCCCTTTTGCAGGTCTATCAGGCAAAAGCGCTGTCGCAGATGCCCCAGGAAGGTCCTGACCAACAGCTGCTTGGGGAGCTGCACGCTGCCACTGACCTTGCCCTCCGGGCAACGAAGGTGACAGCGCGTTCTGTTGGCCAGGCGATGTCTACTCTGGTAGTCCAGCAACGCCACCTCTGGCTGACCTTGGCAGACATGAGGGAGACCGACAAACATCAGTTCCTGGATTCCCCCGTGTCTCCGGTCGGCCTTTTCGGCGACGCGGTGGAGAGCTGTGCCCAACAGTTCTCCGCTGCACAGAAGCAGGCTGAGGCTATCAGACATGTCATGCCACGGCGGTCCGCTGCTGCCTCCACCCAGCCGCCCGTGGCTCAGCCTCAGCCTGCTCGTCGCCGAGGGCGCCCGTCTGCGTCTTCCTCCGCCCCTGTAAGTCGGCAAAGCAGCAGCCTACACCAGCCAAACAGCAGGGTGCCGGTCGCGGACGTGGTGCCCAGCCCGTCTCTGCCAAGCCAGGTGGCAAGCGGTCGGGGAAAACTCGGCCCTGAGACGGGCGACCTGGAGCGGAAGGTTCCTGCCCTTTGGGAGAGTATTCCATCTGCTCTCCCACCCCCGGAGGAGGGCCGGGGGGATTTTGTGGCGGCTGTCCATCTACCGCCGCTGGCTCTCCGGAGTCCAGCGGTACCCACTTTGCCACAAAAAGAGCAGTTTCCTCAAACTCCAGGTCACAACTAGGTGTGTCTGCCAGTGTGCCAGGCCCCGCCTCGCCGCTGGCAGCTCCCTCCCCATTCGCCAGCAGGCGGCAGTGTGATGGCGCAGACCGCGTCCCGTGCGCCGTCTCCCATACACACTGCTGCCTCGCAGAGTCCGACCCCACTCCGGGCCGCTCCCAAGCCGTCCGAGTTGGGTCCCTCTCTGCCTTGCTGCCCCACCCCCGGTGCGTCTGTGGTGCCTTTGATCCCGCTGGCTCAGTGTCTGGAAGCGTGGATAGCGCTCCCCAGCCTGTCCAGTTGGCTCATTCGTACTATCAGACTCGGCTATGCGATTCAGTTTGCCCGGCGTCCCCCGGTCTTCAGGGCTGTCCACTTCACTCCGGTGTCGTTGGACAGTGCACCTGTTCTCCGGGTGGAGATTGCTGTCCTCCTGGCGAAGGATACAATCAAGCCGGTCCCTCCAGCCGATATGAAGTCGGGGTTCTACAGCCCCTACTTCATTGTACCGAAAAAGGGCGGTGGGCTACGGCCAATCCTGTGGTAGTGAACCTGCAAGCGCTGCCCTCGGAGGAGGCAGACCCAGCCCTAGCTTTGCTCTGTCCCGTCCGCGCTCTGCGCGTTTACGTGGACAGAACGCGAAGCTTCAGGACCTCAGATCAGCTCTTCATCTGTTACGGAGGCCAGCAGAAGGGAAAGGCTGTCTCCAAGCAGAGGATGGCCCACTGGATAGTGGATGCCATCGCCTTGGCGTACGAATCCCAGGGCGTGACTTGCCCGCTCGGGTTGAGAGCCCACTCCACCAGAGGCGTGGCCTTTTCCTGGGCGCTGGCTCATGGCGCCTCGCTGACAGATATCTGTAGAGCTGCGGGCTGGGCGACACCTAACACGTTCGCTAGGTTTTATAGCCTACGTGTAGAGCCGGTATCCTCACGTGTACTCGCATCCACTAGTCGGTAGACGTGTTGTACCCACTCTAAGTGTCGGCTTGCAATGCCATTCCCGCCACTGGCCGGATACGTGCATACTTTCACTCCAGTCGTGTTCCCCGCTTGGCGAACCCTGTCGAGTTCCTCCGCCTCCCCCTTCGGCTCGGACATTGCGGAATGTCTGATGCCAGGCCTACATCCGTCGCTGACGCTGTCTGTTGGCTGGGGCCCATATGTCGTGACCCCTCTACGTGAGCGGTCCCATATGTGTATTTTCCACGGTTTAAAACTCCCTACGGGCTGAGTCCGTGTCTTTCCCTTAGCAGAGCCAGCTCTGCTGTCACCTGTCAGATGAGTCTCCCCCTACCAGGTGGAGCCATCCCAGGGACTCCATATGCGTACTGCCCCCCGGGCCAGTCCATGTGTGTATTTTCCACGTAAACTCCTCCCCCATTGGGTAGGTAGTGGTCTCCGCAGCGTCCCCTTCGGGTTCGCTTCCCCAGTGTGTCTAGTTTACTTAGTGGGTATTGGTTAGACAGCAGTAGACTCTCTCGGTGTAAGCTCGCCCCCTTCACCGCCAGCCGGTGCTATGGGCGGCTGAGCTTGCGCTGGGCACTGGAAGGGGTTTCGTAACTGTGGCGCTTTAGTTGGGATCCCAATTCGTCGGTCACTACTGACGTACGTCGAACGTGACCGACTGAAAGGGAACGTCTCGGTTACATATGTAACCCTCGTTCCCTGAAGGAGGGAATGGAGACGTACGTCCCGTCGCCACAGTTTCTGTACCCTCGCTGTAGCGCGGACACCAGTTGTCTCCTCAGCGAAAAACAGAGTGTGATTGCATCTGCTTCCTATTTATATACACCTGTCGGGGGCGGTTCGCATTATGCAAATATCGCACGCCAATTCCATTGGCTTGTTTTAGTTTACACGAAGATGATAGGGCTCTCTAAGCGATATCCCAATTCGTCGGTCACTACTGACGTACGTCTCCGTTCCCTCCTTCAGGGAACGAGGGTTACATACGTAACCGAGACGTTTTTACAAGTGTTCTGAAATCATGGATCTTGCGCTGCACTGACTGACAGCTGCTGTGATTACAAAGGGAAAGCGCGGTGCTCGTTTTCTGTGCCATTCATTCACAAGAAAAGTTATTGTTTGAGTATTTCATACATCACATTGACAAAATGTATTTTTAAACCTAGTTATTTTATAATGTTTAATATTTAGTCAAAAACGAAGTGAAAAACGATTAGAGAAAATGGCTGATATATGCGCAAATAAATGCTACTTTGCCGCCACCTGCTGGTTAAAGTGGTAATTATTGTCTTTTTTATTTTTAAATAAGTGTTTTCTATCAAATGTTGGATTTTTAAATGTTCGGTTGTACAATGGGGACAATCTCAGAAGGATGAATATATAATGTTTGTGGTCATCACATTAAAAAAATGCTGGAAAAAAAATGTGTGTGTGTGTGTGTGTGTGTGTGTGTGTAATTACAGACGTAATTTCGTCTTTATTGCAATCAATAAAACTGGTTTATTGGCAAATTAGGTAAATGCAATAACTGCATTAAATTTAAAAAGTTAACCACTGATGGTTTTCTGTCGATGTTCAGCGATTAGGCTACAGAATGAATTGCTAACAGTTCACCGGATATGCCCGAGCTGGCTTAATGACAACCAGGAAGTAACATATAGTCAATTGAATATCTGTATATTCAGCACATGCATATTGTAAAAATACAATAACACAACTGCAGAAGCCAAAAAGTAAAAAAAAAAAAAAAAAAAAATCCAAATGAAAAGCATGTTTCAACACACTCAAACGAGTTGTGCAACTGCAAAATCAAGGTCAATGAGAGATTCATTCTACCTCAGCATCATGTCTTCATGCTGGGTCCAGCCTCAGGACTTTGTCCACATCACAGCCAATGTCATCTCTTGCCAGGCAAAGGGAAAAACCCTCTAACATTTTGAGTCAATTTTGGCACTCTGAACTGACTTCTATTGTGTTTGATTACATAATTTGAAAAATGTGTGAACAATTTTGAGTCATTGTGTGTAAACGATGACAACTGTTGTAGTTGTGTTTAATGTTCGCCTGCCTGCGTTTAGCGTTTTGAAACATAAGTGCATCACAGTCTGAAATGTGTTTTAGTGAGTGAGAATGTGTTTAGAGTTTTGCAAAAAAAAAAGAGTGCGTGAGATTTGCAAACAGTGTCTTAACTACCTGACCTTGTTTAATGTTTTACAGAAAGAGTGATTTATTTGACAAATTGCTTTAGGCTATTGCGAATTTGGTTCAGAGGATGGGATTTAGTGTTTTAGCAATTCAGAAAAACTGTAATATGTGTTGTAAAGATGAACAAAGGACTTGATTTGGTTTGGACAGACATGAGGGTGAGTAATTAATTACAGAAATTTAATTTTTGGGTGAACCATCCATTTAATATAAGATTAAATTACATATTAGTGTTTCTATGTGTATTATCACTATTAGTATTGCATATATTTTCAAACAAACTCCAACCCTATTCATTAAAACTGTAAGTTTTGCAAGTTTTAATCTTAAGAAAATGTAAAAAAAATAAATAAATCTAGGACTGCAGTATGTGCACATTATGGCATAACGTTTTATAAATACACTGGCATTTTCAACAAAAACTAATTGTAATACTGTTATTGAAAACCAACACCAAGCTACCTGAGCATTTTACTATGCATTGAGCTACTGTTATTAAAGAATGTTGTCAAGTTAGTGATACTTTTTTTTTTTTTTTATTACTTTAACACACTTCTTATGCGTCATGGTGTAAACATTTTTAAGACAAGTGCATGGACTAGAACTTTCAGTTCCTTTGATGTCTGTGAGGAATCCATTTAATGTGTGGTACCTTGAACTTCTAATCAAAATGTTAGCTATAAGAACCTCCCAGCTATGAGAACCTCCATCTTCTGTTCCCATGCTGTCTTTTGATGAAACTGAAAAGCCACCTGACCAGTGCAGTGAAAGATGACCTTGAGATATTTGGGAACGTGCTGTCCTGTCTTTATATTATGTTTTGCGGGTGGAAAAGGTTAGGCTGGGAAAGTCCACTTAGCGTCTGACATCTCATTAACTGAGCGATGATATTTATCAGTCTTAATCAAATTTGCGGCAGACATGCTGTGATTATTTCCCAGCGACCACAGTGTCCTCTCACACGTCCTTGATGACTATAAGAAATGCCAGAGGCCACCAAACTTGAAGTATATTAAAATATTGAAAAAATAAAAAAGGCAAAATATACAGTTAATATAGTCATAACATGTTTCATTGTCGGGTTTTGTTGGACTGCTACCTCTGTTGGAATTTACCTTGTGGATTATTAAAAGACTGTTATTCTTCATCTTCTTCATAGTGTGTTTGTTATTACCACACAACCCATGACAGAAGACCCCAACCACAAAGTGAAAGTAAGCTGCGATCCGTTTGTACCTATCTTTCCGTTACCAGTTCATTTTTGTTTCAATATTTTTCATTTAAATTAGATTTGCCAGCAACTAAGATGAAGCTACCTCGAGCAGGAAGAAATCTCCCTTGAAGAGCACCTGGAAGAATTCCTGGATCCACCATTAGACCACCTTCCCGGATAAAAGCATGACGTTAGTTTTCACTTTTATACTAATGATACTTTGCTCTTTATTTCTTTGCGCCCTGACGAAACTTACCAATTCACAAAATTAACGGAATACATAGCTGATATAAAAAAATGGATGACTAGTAATTTCTTACAACTAAATTCTGAAAAAAACAAACAAACAAACAAAAAAAAAAAAAAAAAAAACACAGATTCTAATTACTGGACCAAAAACCTCTGCATGTATAACCTACAATACTGTCTAACACTTGATGGCTGCTCTGTTAAGTCTTTGTCATTAGTTAGGAATCTGGGTGTGCTCTTTGATACCAATCTTTCATTTGAAAGCCACATTTCTTGCATCTGTAAAACCACATTCTTCCATCTTAAAAATGTATCTAAATTATGACATATGCCCTCAATGACAAATGCGGAACAGTTTGTTCATGCGTTCGTGACTTCAATGCTAGATCACGGCAATGCTCTACTGGGTGGTTGCCATGCACACTTAATAAACAAACTCCAGCTGATCCAAAAGCTAGAGTTCTTACTAGAATTGTGATTTCAAAATTCTGGCCAGTTGATAATACATAGAATATCAGAATCAACCATAGGCAGTAGATCCTTTTCCTATTTAACACCTAAACTTTGGAACAGTCTTCCCAGCATTGTTCAGGAAGCAGACACGCTCTGTCAGTTTAAACATAGACTAAAAGCACATCTCTTTAACCTGGCTTACACATAACTCATTATCAATATATATATTCAAACCAGTTAAATGTTAGGCTGCATAGTTCAGCCGGAACCGGGAACACTTCCTGCAACACCAGATGTACTTGTTACATCATAAGAAGAATGGCATCTATGCTAATATTAGTCTCTCTGCTTATCCCAAGGTTTACTGTAGTCAGCCGGATCCGGGCCATATCCGGATCAGATAAAGGACCTGCGCCTAAACATGAGCACTACACAACCCTGAAGTGTCAGCAGAGATTGTATCAACTATCAACTATTTTCCTCATCTTGGATTCATTATTTATTTACTTATTTAACATGTAAGCTTTTATGACCTTGTTGAATTTCAAATGCTTTCATTCAGTACAGCAGAGAAGAATATCAAAACATTAAATGGAAATGTGCTGAAGTGGCTAAGTGATGTAAATAATATTAATAGCATTTGCACAGAGCTTAATCTGCTGTTATTTATAAACAGAACCAGTTATTTAAACCCTGTACTGTAGATGTAGGCCAATTTCCTTTTTATTTAGAATGTAAAACCATACCTGCAATAAAGCAAATCTCTTTGCTTGTGCTGTCCACATTATATAATACATTATATCCACATTGCCGGGTCTTTCAAAATTTTATCAATATTGTACACATATATCACCATTAAAAATAATAATAATAATAAAAAAACAAACGGTTAGTTCCAGTCCTTGAATTTGATTGGTCGATAGCATTATATGCTGTGTTTTATTCATGATAACCCAATGGAATTAACTCTTTATTAGCTAAAACTATTATTAGCTACAAAGTAATTAGAAAGATTTGTAACCATTCTTGTAATATGTACTAAGTTTATTTCCTAATAAGTGCAAAATAGACCTGCTGTGACCAGGTGGCCCAACTACCACAACCCTAGCCTTCCGTCTTCATGAAAGTGATTTTTGTTTTTCTAATGCTAGTTGACAGCCAGACAAAGGTGATAACAGTGGGGGTGTTTGGGGTTGTGTGTTAACATTTCTGCAGCTGTGTGAATTAGAGTGGGAGGTGTTTTTATGTTCAACAAAGTGTCACCTCATTACACTTCACACTTTATCTTGTTCTACTGTCGCTGACCTGTAAACACCAGGAGCTGTCAGGAAAGCAAAATGCGGGACAGGACGAAGACACCGAAAATGACTCGACCTTTGCCGGAAATCGACACGTTCGCTGCTAACGATGGCTCTCTGAATGCGGGTGAATGTACCAAGTGGATCGTGCGAATGACGGTAACATTTAATGATAGGTCAGCCACAGCTGCTTTTTGGTTACGTGATGTGGGGGTGGAGTCTGTCTGAGCACATACGATTGGTTCAAGTGGCTTAAATGTGAATCCGCCCGCGGCTAGGCTGTGACATAATTGCAAGCGGGATCATAGAAAGGACAATGCAAGATTGTTGCATTATGGGAAAACACTGGCGGGCTGGTTGGGGTCTGTGGTTTTTTTGTTTGCTTTCATACTGTTTTTATCAACTCAAAAATGAATAAATTACAGTAAATGGTGATATTTCTAACTTCTCTCTCTCTCTCTCTATATATATATATATATATATATATATATATATATTATATATTTATAAATATATTTATTTATTTTTTTTTTTTTTTTTTTTTTTTTAGGTAACATGCAAATTTAAATGAGAACCAAAATAGAACACAAAGAAATATCAGTAACATTTTACAATACAATTCCATGTTTTAACATTAGTTAAGTACATTGATAATTAAAAATACTGTCCCACTTAATATTAAGTGTATTTATCTAATATGTAGCCTATTAATATTTAGGCTAAATGAATAATTTGATATAATGCACTTATTGTGTACATGTTTTTAAATTGTATTTATATTCAGTGTCGGGTGTAATGCGTTACTAAGTAAATAATTACTACTTAATTACTTTCCCTTGAAAAAGTAAAGTAAGGGATTACTCTTAATTTTTCAAAAATATAATTACAGTTATTTCTGATGTAATTGCATTAAATACTACATAGACTATAGAACAATTCTATATATAACAATAGTGGATTTAATATCAAAATGTAATGCATGTTTTTAATGTCTCCCTTTAAATAATTTGGTCAGTTCAAGATTATTTTATGCAGTTTTATATTATTTATTTGAAAAAAAAAATAAAAAAAAATAAAAGAGTTTCATGTCTTGTATTATTCAACTGGTTAAGACTGATTTGGTGGGATTTAGATAGTAAGTAGTAAAAAGTAATCCAATATTTTTTAAAGCATAATTAAACAAATTATACTCTTGAAGATATATATATATATATATATATATATATATATATATATATATATATATATATATATATATATATATATATATATATATATATATATATATATATATATTTTCTAGAGAGAGAGAGAGAGAGAGAGAGAGAGAGAGAGAGAGAGAGAACAATTACAGCTGTAATTAATTTTGGTAACTACTTTTGGTATCACACCTCAACAACAGCAGTGTTCTGCAATACAACATCAACACAGTGAGTACATTGTACAATTATTATTATTATCATTGACATGAGTACATAGTAGTTAAAGACACCTAATATAACGTATGACCAAAAATACTTTTAAAGCATTCATTAACCTTAGTTCATTTTAATTTCAGCATGTACTAATACACTATTAAAATCAAGTTATATCTGTTAATATTATTGTATCTGTTAACATTATTTTATGAACCTGAGCTAACATGAACTACCAATGAACATTTGTTTTTATTAACTAATGTTAATAAATGCTGTAACAAATGTTTTGTTCATTGTTAGTTAATGTTAATTAATGCATGAACTAAAGTTAACCAATGAGACCTTATTGTAAAGTGTTACTAAAATATATCTATAGGGGTGATTACATACAATTATTTATTTATATTTAAAGTTAACTGAGCAATTAAAATGTATTTTTTATAAATTACATTTTTGTTCTTCGTCAATTTTCTTGCCAAAGACATCTGAGTTTCACAGTTCCTCACATGGAAGTGGGTTCTTATGTGTATGAATCAATGTGTTCGCATGTCATGGTTCAGTTCTCATTATTATCAAACTATCAACACAGTTGTTCCGCTGACAGTGTGTTACTGAAAGTGGGTCATAACACACTTACACTCCTCCGTTAATGTCCAATACAGCTTGGAGTAGATGTGAATGTGTTATTACACCACAAGTGATGTTATGTGTCAAAATTAGAACACTCAAGAGCAGTCTACAACACAAGTACATCAACCTACATCTTTAACCCTCTACTGCACACATTATGATAAATCTATAGAAAAAAAATATTTGATGCTGTTTCTCAGAATGGCTTAACTTGAAGTGCTGTAAAAAAAAAAAAAAAAAAAAAAAATGGAAAAAAAAATTATTTTAAGGTACTTTATGATATGCTGCCATATAGCAGCAACGCGCAATAGTGGAAATAACTTAGAACAAGTGTAAGTGTATATAGTTGATATTTTTCCTCAGAAATGTTGTTTGTATTGAATCAAATGCTGCTATTATAAGCTTTAGCAGTAAATATAAACAACGCCTTATACATATTTTCCAACGGCTTTTATTTATTCCATTCTCTTTTGCTCAATAATGCTTTACATTCTTTGAATTTAATTACGTTTTTCATGAATATTATTAAAAATGCAAATGAAGACAGTTAAAAACAAATATAATACGTATCATCATGTATCATAAAACATTGACATAAAACCTAAAACATTGCAGATCATGAAAATTCAACATTATGCAATCTTATGAGAGGAAGGTTATGAACATGAACCCCCCATAATCCTTGAAACTTCAACTTTTTTCTGTACGAAACTTTAAAAAGCATTTTTTTTCAGAGGTGAGGCACAGGTACACATCACATTTGGTGCACTTCTCCCTAACAATACACTTACATCCACTTGCACCTGCCTTTTTGAGACACAATGGTAGTCTCCGTGGTTGGTCTGGGCCAGTAGTACTGGCTTTGGTGGCAGATCTCTGATGTTGATTTAATCCATAATACAAATGCCATGACAGTCCTTAACATATGACTAGTTAACATTATATCACTAGCATTAATGCTATTATTGTTACATCTTAACAGACTGCAGCTGGCCTTTGCTAGCTATCTAGCCTATTATAATAACATCATTCCATTATTGCACAGTGTTGCCATTTTAGCGATTTCATCTATTTTCACTAATTTCATAAAAACTTTTTTTAGTAGTGAATATGTCATCATAACTTACCTGATAACTTACTTGTTTGTTACTGATGTTTTAGTTTGCTTTCAGCAACTACCGACAAGAGATGACAGTCTGTCAGAAATCGCGCCACAGAAAAAAAAAAAAAAAAATGCATGTTATGTGACTTAACCAAAGCACATCATTGGCTAAACTAAGGTCTTCTCTAAAAAAAAAAAAAATAAAAAAAAATGAACACAAAGAGTATGTTGCCATATGGAGTAGAGGGTTAAATATATAGTTCACCTTGGAAAAAAGATGTACACTTTAGCATACTTTTAAAAAGAGTATTTTTTATGGATATAATAAACTTAAAAATATACTTAAGTGTGAACAAAGTCTTTGGACACTTAATTTATAATTTATAAACAACTTTGATTAAATGCATTTATCTGAGCTTTGGAGTGTTTTGGCTAAATTTAAGTAGGACTTAAGTATATCTTTATATGTCATTTCATAATTACTCACTCAAAAAATGTACTTATTATTATTATTTTATTTATTTGGAAACATTTTGTATAAATCTTAATGGAACGAGAGAATGGACCTTTTAATTTATGTGATTCGTATTTATACATTTAAACATATTTTGGTAAATGTAAACTTTTTTTTTTTTAATTTATGAATATGAATAAACTGAAGTTGTCTATTCAATTGTTAAGATTTATACAAAATGTTTTATTAAACTTTTTTTTTTCATAATATGAAAAATATGTAAGGATTATTCAATTCAATTTGATTTAATTTTACTGTAAAATTGAAATTTGCTAATTGAAAAAGGCTTACTTTTTTGAGTACTCCTATTGTTTTTGAAATATGTATAAGTTACTTTCAAATGCACTGACAATACTTTATTTTATACTAAAATATACTTTACGATAATTTCTATCGAAACTTGTGTCATGTATTTAAATATATTTGTAATAACATGTCTGTAATGACAAAGTTGGAATTTTGAACATTTCATGTAATTTTTTGTTTAAGTAAAATAAAAACTAATAGTAAAAAACCACTACAGTTAAAATTATAATCATGTAATTTACATGAAGATATTATTTACTGTTATATATATGGACCTCATTAACTCTCATTGTACGGACAAAACATTATTCAACATATCTTGCACTTCACACTTTTTTCCCATCGCAATCCATTAAATGTTTGGAATGTGTTCAATACCATGTTAATTTTTGCTGTGCTCTCAAAATTAGTATAGAGATTAGTCATGACATCCCAGTGTTATTGACTACTGAAATTGTGGTATTGTGACAATCCAAACACACACACACACACACACACACACACACACACACACACACACACACACACACACACACACACACACACACACACACACACACACACACACACACACACACACAGGTTTCAATGTTTTATGGGGATTCCCTATAGATGTACTTATATTTAAACTGTACAAACTTCTATCCCCCTAACCCTAACCCTAACACTAACCCTACCCCTAAACCTACCCATCACAGAAAACTTTCTGCATTACATTTTCAAAACACTTCATTTAGTATGATTAAGAAGCTGTTTTCCTCATGGGGACCACAAAATTGTTCCCAAAACTGACCAGTATTACCACTATCATTGTGGGGACATTTGGTCCCCTTAACGTAGGGAATACCAGGTATATATATATATATATATATATATATATATATATATATATATATATATATATATATATATATATATATATATATATATATATATATATATATATATATAAACACACACACACACACACACACACACACACCTAGACCACAGGATTTCTCCTGTACACTCAGGTAATGAGGTTCCTCTGCACAAATGGATTGATTTGACGGTGCAGTCCGATGCCGATTATGTTAATGCCTCTTTGTGCCGTGGAAAATGGGGCCAGTTTAAGAGCCTTATATTTTCTTTGTGCCCCAACAGCTTTGTTCACATCTAACTGTCTGTCTCTCGCCCTATGGGTCTCTCTCTCTCCCCCGCACCGTCTGTTTGATCTACTGTGACGATAACTGCTTAATCCACACGGCCACCAACACCGACTGAGAGGTCATGGATGGGTCATATTTTCCAGAAATAGTTTAATTGGTGCGAAACGCTAATGCGGTGTCTATGTGTGTGTGTGTGTGTGTGTGTGTGTGTGTGTATTTCTCTCTGATATCCTGCAGTCCCGTCTCTGCCGTCCTACAGCAATCAAATGCATGACTGAGGAAATTAAACATGCATGTTTGCGATTGCCCGTGCTTGCATTTTCCTTTATATTTCTTTCTTTTCTCTCTGCCTCTCTCCAGAGTCATAATAATGTTTGGGTTGCATCGGATGTTTGGAACACTAGAGAGCATTCATCGTTGTTTCCCTCATGACAAAACTGTGCATGTAAACCATAAATTCTATAAGCTGTTTTTATGATCAGAACACTCTGACAACACACACTACTATATAATTATCTTCATATCATAAAGTCAAACTTAGAACAACATGCAGACTGTTCTGTGTTGACTACTATGGTATTTCAGTCACAATATATTGTATAGTGTTTCTCAATCACTTTGACACATTTTTCAATTTTGCAATTGTCACAACTGTTTGCTGGAACATCAGAACTCTATTGCATATCTGCAAAATGTAGTGACTCCCCCAAAACATTTAATTCATGCTTCAAAACCTAGTTATTGTGTCAGTAAATTGTCCAATGGCACCAAAATCACAAGTGTTTTTGTCATCCTGTGAGCCACACTGCTCAAAATGTTTAGATGTTTTTTCACCATGGAAATATTTGTTATATACAAATTTAATGTGTTTTCTACTTTTTAGTTGACACTGTCTGCTTTCTACACTATACAAGAATGTTAGTCTCACACTGAGCTTTAAACAGATTCAGACAGTAGGTAAAAAATTTACTAGGAAAAGTCAATACTGTAGTACACAAAACGAAAATGGGCATTTCGTCACTCTTTATATTGGGTGTTCTTTCTATGTACTTACATCAAAAAGCAAGTACAGTACTTATTGTGCTCATATTGTATTGCAGCACACTTAAGAGGTGGGATACGGGTAAGGTTAGGAACAGGTTTGCTGGTATGGGTAGGTTTAAGGGTGGTTTAAGTGGTAAGGGAACACGCTTGTGTACATACATGTCATACATATATATATATATAACATGTATGTACACAATAAGTGCATTGAATCAAATTATTAATTTAAATGTTAGTGCATTTAAATTAATAAAGACACCTAATATAAAGTGGGACTGAAAATATTATATTTACACAGCAT
This sequence comes from Chanodichthys erythropterus, assembly GCF_024489055.1. Lineage (NCBI taxonomy): Eukaryota > Metazoa > Chordata > Actinopteri > Cypriniformes > Xenocyprididae > Chanodichthys > Chanodichthys erythropterus. The sequence goes on from NC_090230.1 coordinate 2,700,562, forward strand.
ATATTTGTAGAAATGTGTTACATGTAAACTGAAAATTGACAGTTGATTGTTCATTTTTACATATTCTATTATGTCTTCCCCTAACACCACACATTCTTACTTGATTGGATGATTGGAATGATTGTGATTTCTATTTTATTCGAATGGTAGGCCATTTGCCACTATAGCAGACATTACAAACTTTTCATGTCATAGGTATTTATGGAATATACATGCATGTCTGACAGATTTTGATAAATGAATGGATTATTTTGTATGTGATGGCTCGCATGATGAAAGAATGTTTAAAAGATGTGAAAAGTTTGACATTTTCACTGAGAATCAACTCATTAGTTTTCATCAACAAGCCATGTGCAAACTGTAGACAATTGTACTTACTCTTTTGCACACATGTGCCAAAAACACAGGCAATTTGCTTAATAATCAATAAGAAATCCAAATCTGACGTGAAAAGAAACTAGCTTTGAAACTTTGTGTCTTTGTTACAGTGTAATTACACAAATAATTACTGAGCAATATTGACAACAACATGTACTTAACATAGGTTTAGGGTTAGTTGCTTGTAATTGTGCATAATTTACTGCTACTATTATAGTGTACATGTAACATAACAAGGACATCCAAAATAAACATTTTTAATCTGTCATAATAATCTATCTATCTATCTATCTATCTATCTATCTATCTATCTATCTATCTATCTATCTATCTATCTATCTATCTATCTATCTATCTATCTATCTATCTATCTATCTATCTATCTATCTATCTATCTATCTATCTATCTATCTATCTATCTATCTATCTATCTATCTATCGACTCCATCCATCCAACCTTTGAAATTTAAGACTTTTTTATTATCTTTTAAATTAAACTTTTTTAAAATAAACTTTCTCACAAAGCCAACTTCAAATTCTGTTTTTCTAGTTTATCAGTGTAATAGAATACTTTTTTTTTTTCACTTTTCACAAGTGAAATTCTCAAAACTACATGTTCAACCTCCATGTCATCTAGTAACTTGTGCAAATTTGCAATTTCTCATTCTTTTGAACAAATTGCAAATGCTTTGGTACATTTATGCAATTGATTTTGTGCAAGTGTCTGCTGTTTCCTAATTATCATTAGTCTTACCATTAAAAACATCTAGGAATTATTTTCTTGCATAAGTCATTGAATGCAATATGGATGAACTAATTATCATAAACTGTCAAACGTATTTTCTAATAAATTGCGGAGGTGAAATTGAATTTCACTAATGAAGGGAAATGTGAAGGGGAATGTAAAGGGCTAGATCAACCAATGATCAACCAGTTCTCTAAAATAGCTCAGAGGTGGATCTCATGAAGCTTCATTTGGCAAGCATATGTAGACAGAGCACAACAGTGTTACAAATTCTGACAATGGAAGAACAACAAGGAAACAAACAGGATCTACAGCCGGGAAGAAGAAGTAAGGATGCGTGTTGGAAAGGTACAGAGAGAAATCCATGGAAGAGGTAGAGGAGGCCAAGACTGTAGACATGTTTCTGACGAAATAAGGGTCACTATTGTGGACCATGTTTTCAGTCATGACCTTATGGCCGTGGCGGGTCGAAAGGTCCAACATCATGCTGGGAGAACAACCGTGTCCTCAATTACTCAAACGTTTGTTGACAGAAAAGGTATGTACAGTAATCAGACAATGTTTACTATACTGAAATACTGTATACTTACTGTAATGTTATATTACTGTAGTCCACTTGCATTTTACATTATACAGTAAATATACTTTACAAAGACATAATATAACACAAACACACATACATATGTACAGTGTGTACAAGTGACTTGGTTAAGAACAATTCCATGTGCATGTGTTCTGAATTTTCCTTGAGATGTTCTCCTGTGCATAAATAAATAATCCACAGTTATTAGTTAGTGAGATTTTTATACCATTTTCATTGCTATGACTGAAGTGCAAAACTAAAAAGAAATATATGTCTTAAGATAGATTTCAAGATTTTTTACGGAAGATCTGGTGTGTAATGGAAGAATAGTATCCCTTATAAATTGGGAAAAAACAATGAGTATGCGATAATATATGAATTTAAAAAAAATTAAACATGTTCTGAGGGCAGCAAGCACACCAAAATACAGCTCTTGTGGTGATAAATAGGTTTCAGTCAAGACTAAAATTGGTCTGGCCATGTAATTGCTCTGAAGGTCAGTTGTTGAAATGATTGGAAGAGCTTTTTTTGCATGAATAATAATAATAATAATAATAAATAATTTAACCTTGATCATTTTTAATATTATTTTCAGACGTGTGTATATGTAATCTGCATCCACTTATAGGTAGCAGGTTGAGGGTGTGAGACGGTGTGTGTGCTGGGCTGCTCGCTCAGTTGGCCCTGCTGTTGGAGCCAGAACTTTAGCTTGTATACACTGAAGCAAAACTAAAATATTCATGACCTGGGAGACTAACCCTCAGAGCTAACCAGCTTCACTTATCCAACACCTTGACCGGTCGACACTGTAAACAGATTGGAAGAGAACTGAAAACCACAGTTTGGTTATTTCTTATTATGGCCACAGAATAAAAACGTTTTACTCTTGAAATCATTTTACTCTTACAATATTACATTTTATTTATTACAGTTATACAAGGCTTAAGGCTCGTCTGTGAAACCAGGGGTAAATGTACAATATTTCAGGCTGCTATATATAAAACATTTCTGATGGATAAATTTGAGTGAATGAATGAATGAATGAATGAATGAATGACACTGCTACACTTAGAACTTTTGTAATGAAATGTTAAATTCAGAGTTTTTATTTGTATTTTATTTGGTTTGGAATTTTAATTAAATAGGCTATCTTCCAACCTCAAAATAAATTCATACATAAATTATTTCAATTCTAGACTGTGATTGTCTCCAATAAACCATATATTAAATGGGTAATGAATTGAGAAATCGACTTTTCCTTGAGTTTTTGATATATACAAGGTCATCATAATATAAGAATATCCTCTAAGTTTCAGGAATGAAAACTTCCTTGTTACTCCAATAAAAGATTTGATTAAAACCAGCTACAGATACAACACGACAAAAATAACATTACCTTTAAAAGGAGAATATGGTTATTTATTTTCAACAATGCAAATGTCCCAGTTGAGCTTTATTTATTAGTATTCAGTATTTCACTGTGGATTCTTTGGTAAATCAATCGCATTTCGGTGCAGGCTTTGCAAACAGACTTTTACAATATGGACTCGACAGTAATGCAACATCATGTAAGTAACTGTGTTACTCCTACTGTTCTAATGCCTGATCTGACATGTAATGATTCATGTTCAGTCAGTACTGTCAGTACTGTCATATACTGTCTATGTGTCAGTAAATCAAACCAGTGATTAAACGGTCAACAATGCTGTTTATCTTAGTGGGATGAAAATAAACTTATTTAAACGGTGATTAAATTATATATAGAAAGCAATCAAAGAACGGTCCTTTTACAATAGCTGGATCTGTCAATCAAACAGCGCAAGTTTATTAGTGACTGAATTCTGGACATGCACCAAAACTCCCGTTTTAAAAAGCGAATGTCTTAGTTATATCGCATTTGCACTGTTGGTTGCGACGAAAGCATTCGTTTGTGTGCAGAAATTGAGTTACAATGACAAGATCACTGCTTTCATGTGCACAACATCATGTCTGTGATCGGCTGTTCATCAGTGCAACCTTTCATGCCATGATGTAAATATAATGTAGATCTAAATGTAATGAGGCACTTTTCACGATAACTTAACCTTGAGAGCTGTAATAGTAAAAACGTGCCACAAAGAGACAGTAATACTTAGATATTTCGAATTGAATGACCTTAGCCAATCACAGCAGTGGGTGTTTACACTGAAGTCTTACAGCAGACACGCCCCTTAAAACAGAGCATTCAAATAAGAGGTCTAAAATCAGGGTAGGAAAATGGCTTTTATTGAAATTATGACAATTTTTGATGTAAAAAGCATTCTAACATTATAGGTGCACCCCAGGAAACAATATAAAACACTAAAACAACACAGTTCATGACCCCTTTAAAACTGCTATGCAGAGAAACGTCCTATGGAAGCATTTTCATAAAACTGTACTGCATACATGTATCATAGACATCCAAATTGTAAGCTTTCAAAGTGTTTACTTTTTAAATGTTCATCAAGCCTTTCTTAGTTGACACAGAATGCTTAAAAGTTTGGAGGATGTGTTTTTCTCACATCGTTAGTCAACTATAGTCGCAAATTCTGTCGTTATCGGCACTAACATCCATAAACAGCATCGCAAACTTACATGGTTGGAACTACTACTCTCTGCGTGATTAGAAGCATAGTTTCTTGTTAAATGACAGAGCCTTGACATATATCATGCTCTTAGGCACAATAAGCAAGTTAACATTCAGTACATTCTATATCTTTCATCCTATATTCATCACCCATGATGAATAAAACAACAGGCAAAAACGACATGGAACAAAAAGTAGTCATTAGGTGCCATGTTCATTACATTAACTTCTCTGAGATCTCAAATAGTTTCATCAGCAGAAGTTATTACTCCTCCAGCTGCATGTTATGTTATTAATGACAGTGCTGTATTGTTTAACCAATGAACCAATGTTCAACCAATTTTTAGTGGTGCGATCATTCAGGAAACAGTCATGACCAATCGGTTAGTTTCTCGAACAATCGTACTATGGTAGTTAATCATCGAATTATGTCCTTGTACAGGAAATGCACCCCCATGTTTATTTCTTGCACAGTCTGAGAATTTAAATCAAAGTCTTTTCGTTAATGACATCTGCAGTGGTGGAAAGGTCATTAATGGGTCATATTTTCAGAAAATATTTTAATTGGCCCAAATCTCATGTATTTAACGTATTTTGGCCAGAGTCCATTGGCTTGATTTGTAACATTGAGCCACAGAGAGCTTGTTCACCCCAAACACAGATATGGCTGAAAGCAGCAGGCGGACAGGAGAGGTCACAGTCGAACAGAGGAGGTGTCAGTGGGTCACCATCCAGAGGACGACACTTTAACCTCCACTGAAGAGAGGCCGTCTGAATGGTGCTATCACACGGCAGGACGTCGTGTTCTCCCTCTTGCCAACAGCCGAGCCCTGCTGTGGCCCGACACAACCTCTGCCTCTTCTGCTGACATGCACTAACACCCTGCTTAACACGGCTCCCGGTGCGTGTCCAGACAAGACTTCCTGTCAGCCCACAGCTGCTCATTGTATTGGAAATGAAATAAACACACTCACAAATTTTATTACGTTGTAATGTAATAAACCACAGGTGTGTATGACTGAGAATATCTCTAAGGATTGCTTGTATTGTATTGCTTGGAACATTTAAATAACTTGTGGATGATTCATCTGTGCATGCCATTAAAAAAACAAACAAAAAAAACATTTTGTTTCTTTTAACTTTCAATGCTCTGAGATCAGAGAGATGAATGCACCGGCAAATGCTCATCAAAGTTTACACGCTACCAACATCTATTGAGTGTTCAGAAACTTGCCTGACAAGTCACAATGAGGTAATGAGGAGGAAGTAGGATAGATATTGAAAGTCTCTCAAACCTTGCAGTTCTTGGTCATGTGTAGCACCGACTGCTCTGCAGAGCCTTCTAACAATGCTAAAAATGACTAAATAAATGGCTAAATAAATAAACTAAGTAATTAATGAATTTATTCTGCATAAAGAAAACAAAGACTATTTGATATAATTTTTAGACTTTATAAAATAATATATATATATATATATATATATATATATATATATATATATATATATATATATATATATATATATATATATATATATAAACACTTTTTAGGCATAATATTAAGAAATTTGCAATAAAGAAATATTCCAAATAAAGTTTATTTTTCATTTGATATCAGTAAGTCTTATGTGATATCTCAATAAATATGTTAATGGATTTGAAGTATACTTAGTATGAAAATAATGTATTTTAAATAGATTTTGGTATAGGTTTCTTTTTTTAACTAGGGAAAGTATTAAAAATGACAATGACAAAAAAATTAATTAAATAATTTTGCATATAAAATAAAATCTATTTTCTATATAACTCTAAAATTTACCTATTTTATAAAGTCTAATAAAGCTCATCTGTTTTAAATGTATTATTATTATTATTATTATTATTATTATTGCCTGAAATAAATAAATATACAAACATGTTGCACAAAGTGTGTGTGTATATATATATATATATATATATATATATATATATATATATATATATATATATATATATATATATATATATATATAATATTATTAAAATAAATAAAATATGTTTAAGAAATAAAATATTTCTTCATGGTCAAAGGCAATAATTCAGTGCTGCTGAGCTGAGCATACAGACTTATCTGAGAGAAAGTGCAGATCTCTGTCTGTATCTTTTTGCTTTTTGTGCTGTCTGTGCAGCCCATACACACACACACACACACACACACACACACACACACACACACACACACACACACACACACACACACACACACACACACACACACACACACACACACACACACACAGGACTCCTGCCTCTGCAGTCCTAAGGCATTCTACCACTTCTGAAATTTCTGGGCTCAGATGAGATACACAGATGCAATAGTTGGGTTATATGTGGGCCTAGATGGGGGAAAAAAAGTAATCAGACTCTTAAGAGGCTTGTTTGTTGATTTCACAGTATTTAAAATCATCCCTGCTGCAACCCAATTAATGTACAGTACATTTTTTTTACAGTTTTTGAAAACTGACAACAAACTTCACCTTAACATTATATATATATATATATATATATATATATATATATATATATATATATATATATATATATATATATATAATGATAAGGTGAAGTTTGTTGTCAGTTTTCAAAATTTTACTTCCTCTGTAAATTTTATACGGTTGCCAATAACGCATTTTTTTAGTGCTTCATTTTCACATTTTTGAGCTGTTTGTACTGCTTTCATCTGTTCTGTCTTTTCTCAAAGAATGTGTTTCTCATTTTTGTCATTGAATGACTGCTTTTGTTACCCCTTGTGCTTTTAAGCAAAGGCTTAACTGCCAGCTCTTCATTTGAGCACTTGTTGAATGACTAAGCATATTTATATTGCTGAAGCCCAACTACAAAAGCAGGTTTGAATAGACGTTATAGTTCCTGACTGAAGAATAAATATCTCCATGGGTAACAGCAGTTTGCTTTGCTTTGATGGTTAGTCACTAAACCTAGCTAGATATAAGGCTAGGTATAGTCGACTTGCCGACACAACGCCTTCATTCTATCATTCACCTGGGTTTTAAATGTGTACTGAGTTGAACAATTATTACGTCTGAAAAGCAGGTGTCTCGTCTTGTGTCTTACTTCAAAGTGCACAACCAGCCTTTGATGTGTGCAACGCTTATGCTACATGTTCAAATGTAAATTGTGTTTGTTCAAAATGAGAAAAATCAAAAAAGAACAGGTGCAAAATATGTAAGGTGGATTCTTTCATTGTTTATAAGCTTTTAAGCTAACAGACTAAACAAAACCATTTGATGTGGAGTCGTGTTGAAAAGTAGCTAATTACCTAAAAGTTGTAGCGCTATTGACTAGCCACAAACGACAAAGCGCAATAGTAGTTGTTTTTACTAAATAAAGTTGCATTTCAAGGAACAAACAAGTTAAGTAGCTACGTTGCTACTGTATGTAGCATGAGACAACAAACAAATTTTGCCTTGTATTGCGCACACAGCTTTTATGCAATTTATATATAGAGCTATGGAAAAAATTAAGAGACCACTCCAAGTTCAGAAATCAATGTTAAGTGGTCTCTTAATTTTTTTCCATAGCTGTATAATATATATATATATATATATATATATATATATATATATATATATATATATATATATATATATATATATATATATATATATATATATATAGTCATCTAATTTGACCCATTTATCTGCCGGTTTAAAAATAGTCTTCACAACATTGGATTGCAACATTCTCATGAAAACAAAGGCCTTAGTCGCTTCATGTGTCTTATCCAGCCATTTACATAAGCAGAAATGCCAATGTGTCATTTCTGATACAACAAATGTGGGGGGACTTTGATTTGGGAAACAAAATGAGGAACAAAGACAGCATGTGAAAGCCGGCAGGCGAACGATCCTGCTTTAACATTCCACAGAGAGTGTGGTGTGCTGGATTTGGACACTGTGTGAGTGTTTGTCGCTCGGCTGCAGCTCAAAGCAGATGCTTAGCAGACGACTCTGTTTTCTGACAGCCGCTGAGTGCTTGTGGGAAAAAAGTGACAGTGGATCTTGGACAAGAACAGAAACAGATACCTCTAAGAATCTGAAAATGTCAGCTTTGCCATTATTATTATTATTATTATTATTAGTTTATATTGGCAAATTGTTTAAAATGAATACATTATTAAATTGTTAATATAATAATAATATTAATAATAATAATAATTATTATTATTATATGCACTATAATTATTGGATATTTGTATAGATCAAAACTAAAAAGTACTTAGGAAAAAAAAACTGCAAAAAATTAATTAGTTTGCATAATCATCAATTAGCAGGAGCATGAACTTTCAAAAAATGAATAGATAAAGCAAAAGAACTGAAACCTAGTGAAGCGTCTTCTTTCCACCAATCAGCAGTCACAAATAAAGGATAAAGCATTTTTCCTTTCAGGCCTGGATCCTTCTCCCTTTTAGCTGGGAAAAAACAAAAGAGCAGGAGGGAAAGGGGTGGAAAAGGCCATTCAGGGTTCGAAGAGTGTTGCTAAACAGGATTAAGAATTTACAGAATGAAATAAACACCATCTCTGTGAATGGCGAGGGGGACGGAGGGGATCGGAGTTTGCGGAGTGAGGGGAGACAAAGGGCAGATTAACCATCTGTGGGGTTTGGTGTGCTATTGCGATTAACAGGCTTAGGATTCATCGGCGACTGTTTGCACAGACGCAGGCCCACAGGGGATGAATGGAGAGAGGGTGTGCTGGCAAAACTGACCTGTCCACCCCTTATTCAACCCCCCACCCCCAGCAGTTGGGACACTGTACTATCAGCCAAAACTTAGCATTTCAGTTCGGTTCAAAACCCATTCTTTCCAACAGACATATCAAACACTATAGGGAACTAAGCTTCTTTAGGCTTCATTTACGAGTTCCAAGGTAATTTTAGACATAAATGTATACTTATATTCACCAAAGTCTCTAATGTTCACCATGCCTGCAAAAATACAATTATATATATATATATATATATATATATATATATATATATATATATATATATATATATATATATATATATATATATATATATAATGGTGTCTTTAAATACAAACTCTTTACCAAAATCCTTGTTTCAGTTGGTTTGAAGGAAGAACTGCCTAATACACATTCTCACTGTAGCTAATCTAAAAATAATTCCTCCATCTGAATCCATTTCCTGACACCCACGTAATGTGCAGAATGTCAAGTCCTATACTCCAACCATTCAATACAAATTCCACAAGAATTTGGCTCGTTAACTTAAACGAGTTAGATAATGACTGAGCTAATTTAAGCATTTTGCAGTCAATTAACGTTGTATGGAAACAAAGTTTAGACCCAAGCGTCGGTCTCGAGGCTGTGTTCACTCAATATCGGAAGTATAATTGTGATGGATGAAATGATGGCAAAACCATTTTCTTCTTCAGTGGATGTTATAAGAGGAAAAACAGGTCATCTCCTTGTCCTGTTTTTTATTCAAAATGAATGTTGATAGAATCACAATTCATCTGAAAATATATGCTCGGTGTCTTGCTGGTCACATTTCACTGACTGAATCATTTACCAATATAGTTCTTCATGCCCATTTCATGACCTTTAGTATTAAACTGATTTTGACACTGTACCTATAAAATACTTAGTGACACTTTACAATAAGGTTTATTAGTTAACATTAGTTAACTACATTATTTAACATGAACTAATAATGAACTGCACTTATACAGCATTTATTCATCTTTGCTAATGTTAATTTCAACATTTACTAATACATTATTAAAATCTTTTTAACATTAGTTAATGCACTGTGAACTAACATGAACAAACAATGAACAACTGCATTTTCATTACGAAGATTATTAAATACAGTAACAAATGTATTGCTCATAGTTAGTTCTTGTTAATTAATTAACTAATGTTTAACTAATGAATCTTATTGTGAAGTGTTACCAAATACTTTTATTATAAAAGTTTTATATGTAAATTACCTCTGTTATGATTGTCTAACCTCCCTGTACCAGTGCAGTATGCATAGTGTGCAATGCATGTAAAATGTCATGTGGTGCGACTCCCCAAAAACGTTGATATTTATGAATTTTAAAATTCCTGATTTTACCTTAAAATATTTTTCCTTTTTTATGTTTACACTTGTATTCAAGGTGTAAGGAAAATATGTTATTGCCTTTTACTTGATGGTTACACCATGTGACATTTTAGAGTAAATTTAAAGAGGGAACATAAGAGCCAATGAAACCGAAACACAGGGAAACAGGGTAAAACGAACTAAAAGTCCTTAAAACCGAACATAACAGAATATACAATTTACACTGATATATGGATTGTTTATGTTGCTATATGTTATGTTAGAGTTCTCAAAATGTTTTCTAGGGTGTGGATACACAGTTGCCAGATATTTAATATTTAATGATTTATTTAATATTTATTTCCTTGTCAAATATTTTACATTTAAAGACTACTTGTCAGTCTGAGTCAAAAGAGCCCACCCCAATGTCTTTAAGTTGTTCTGATCCAGAGATATGGCCCATTTAATTTACTTTTCGGTTGCTAGGGTGCTTTAAATGGTTGCCAGGGTGTGGCTACACTGTTGCCAGGATACCTAAAGCCTACTGACAGTCTGAGTCAAAAGACAACCCATATATATCTGTGGTGTTCTGTAGCTGAGACATTGCCTTTTAATTTTAATATACAGTTGCTAGAGGGCTCTCATTGGTTGGCAGGACATGGCTAGACAGTTTCCATGATGATAATTAAAGACTACTAGCCAGTCTGAGTCAAAAGAGGCCACCCCTCTCTATGTTATTCTGGTTCAGAGATATGGCCGGTTCAAATTATTATATGGTTTATAGGGTGGTCTAAATGGTTGCTAGGGTGTGGCTCGATTGTTGCCATGGTGATATTTAAAAGTGCTTGGAGCAGTTTGAGTCCAAAAAGCCCACCCCCATGACTCTACAATGTTCTGATCCACTGATATCCATATCATTGTTTTTCAATAAAAGTCTATGGTGTGCTTTCCGGTGCTGTAACTGGTTGATAGGGCTTTGCTGGGACACTGAAATGTCACCATTTATTGGCTGCTTGCAAGGCCGAGTGAAATAAGCCCACCCCTAAGACCCTACAACATTCTGATGCAGAGTTGAGGTCACAAAGTTCTGTGCATTGTTAAGTCTAAGGGATTTTTCATCTGATTTTTCACCCGCTGGATGAAAATATAGGCCCAATTGCTTAAAAGTCATAGCAGTGTTTTCCTCAATAAGCCCCACGATTTGACAATGACACCTCATTCATGGGTCTGCGACAAATTTGTACTGAAGGAAGAAGAAGAATATGTATGTGAGTGCTAATACTACTACTACTACTACAAATGACAAAAACACACAACTAAATTTCTAAAATTTTAACTGAAATTAAAATGAAATATAATGAATAATATGAATATAGCCTATACTTGTATTTTATTCTGAAAAAAAAAGGCTAATTTCTAAAAATCATCCATTTTGAGGCAAGCCTTCTTTTTTGTTTTGTTATTTTAATATAATTTTCTGCCATTTTTACACTTATCATCTGAAAAATGCTGCAGTGTTACAATAAAATCATGCTGAAAATACTTTATAAAGACAATCTTAGAAAGCGATTCTATAACACTAATATACAGTTGTAACAGTTGAAGAAAAGTTGAAGAAACATGTATGATGGGGATATGAAAATATACTGCACAGAGCCAATGACCCATAAAGGATCTGCAGAATGCGGCACTTGGGTGTTGTTTTTGAGCAGAATCTCATTCTGTCTCCACTAATCCTTTCAGCCTGATTTTCGTCAAGCAACGTTTGTGCGCAGGACTCAAATGAGGCCTTTGGCAACTTCTAGTTTTCTTCTCATTAGTTTGCTTGGCTTGTAAATTTGCCAACAGACTAAGTGTGGTTTGCACAGGCTGATTACACTGCTATTGCTCTGAGGTGGATCAGTGCTGGAGAAGATCTTCCGGATTGGCCATTAGTGGATGGCATCTCATTTAATTAATCACCAACGCTCCAGTTTAACTCAGCTGTGAACACAGTAAAGAAATTTTCAAAGTGCAATGTTAAATTGGCTCACCACAAGCTTCTCAAATAAAGAGTCTTTGCCTGAGGTAAATATTTTACAATTGATTGCAAATGAAACTGCAAACTCTGCAATTTCTTTCTCCGGCCTACAGTCAGTGCTTCTGTGCTGTATATCATATAAATAGAAAAGTGTGCTCAGATTGAACATAACACTGTCTGTTCAATTATTAAGAAGCAACATTACAGTGCGAGAAAAAGTATAGCCAAACAAGCTCTTGATTTAGTTACTTTCAATATTTATTTTCCATCCTTGCATATTCATGCATATGCAGTATGATCTTGAGAAGTGTTACTGGGCTTTCTTTGCTTTGTCTATACATGAATGTTTCTCACAAAGTTTAATTTAAAACTTAATGTTACACTTTAGTATAGGGAACACATATTCACTATTAACTATGACTTTTTTCTCAATAAACTCCTAATTTACTACTTAATAGTAGTAATTAAAATTAATCAGTAGTTGTTAAGTTTACCTATTGGGTGAGATTAAGAATGCAGAATAAAGTCATGGAGAATAAGCATTAATATGCGCTTAATAAGTACTAATAAACAGCTAATATTCTAGTAATATGCATGCTAAGAAAATATATAAATTCCAATATATTTATATATCATGGCACTGTATTATTTTCAGTTAAATAAAACTATTAAAAATTACTATAGTATTATTATTACTAGTAGTAGTATTAAAACAATTAAAAATAAAGCTAAAATAAAATACAAATATTAGTACAAATTAGTGTAAAGTTCAAATATCAGATGAAAAACAAACTTAAAAATGAAAATTAGAAATGTTGCCTAGGCAACTAACTGAAATAAGTTCAAGTTAAAGCATAATGTAAAAATAAAATTAAAACATAAAAATAGAAGCTAATTTAAAATATGCATAAATCTATAATAGTATATAAATAATACCAAAAATAACATTGGTTGAGATTTATTCATTTATTTATTTTACTGATTTAAAATGTGTAACAATTTTGAGAATCAGCTTTAAGAATAATGAATTATGAATTATTTTTTTTAAAAGGTACTTGTTATAATGGGATTTTTTGGGTGGGTGGAAATGTGCTAAACTGTCATGAAAATAATTAAGAATCATGCTAAAAATTGGCTTCCCTGATTGAGAGATTTCATTAATGTCTAATTCTCTTGAGTTTCAGAAGATATCTCAAAACTGTGCGTGCATTTTTACAAGATACTAATGTCGTAGATCTCATATTTTTATTTCTCCTAAGAGCATTTGGTGAACAGGAAATCCACGTCAATGCTGTTGCTTGTGTAACTGGTCCGCAGTCCCTAAGACTGCAGTTTCTAACGTCAGTCACTGGTGCACCTCTTCAGGCCAGAGGAGTGAGGTTACTATCTGGCCTCCATCACACTCACCCCCCTAAACCTCACTCCCATCTGGGTCACGGCACCAAATGTAACCGGTCCTACTCGACCTGCACCGAGCTGGATTCAAATCGGCGGGCTGACTGATGCTAAAGACCACAGTCTCAGTTGCCAGTACATCTTATTGACCAATCAGCATCGTGGTCCACAAATATCCATTGCAATTTCTTCTTTTTTTTTTTTTTTTTCCTTCAGTATCAGCCAATTTTTTTTTTTTTTTTTTTTTTTTTTTTTAAGCACAAGCTTTCTCTCAAGCCATAATGAGTAAATTCTTTGAAGCCACATTCTGATATTATGCTCTTTTTATTGTAGTGCCCTGCAGTTGAGCAGCAACAGGCTCCTTGGGCTGTTTGTTTACTCTGTGTTTTGGACTCCACAGGTGGCTAATGTGGCCTTAACAGCAGCTTCTCAACTCCCAGAGAGACCGACTTATCTCTCAAACACCAGGGGCCTATCGCGGATTCCCACACAATTACTTCCCCCACTCCTACCACTCTTGAAATGCCTCTCTGCCGCACACGCACACTCATTGTCCTGCGTAACTTATAGAGCGTGTCGCGCTTAAATGTCAGGGGAAGAACTCAACGCAAATCATCCCCTGTTGGGAATCATCACAGCAGGAACAAAAAAGGCAGAACTAGGAATAAAATCCCCTAAAATGCTACCAAGCAATCAGAAAGAATCCATTAGGGGATTTTAACCCCATTTTAAATATGTATAAACTTTACCTCTATTGCTGCTTTGAATCCTCCTGGGAAGATAATACTTCGAAAGTTTTAATTAATGATGCATTCAAGTCATGTTGGAAAGAGCGTATTTATGCGATGAACGCACATAAAGTCATATTTACGAATATGAAACTCAAGATTTTCTTTGAGCCACGAGTTTCTGAATTGTTATTATTATTTTTTTTTTCATTTGCAATCTATATTACAGATATTAAAACTTAATTATTGCCAAAACCAATAGTTCTTTAACTGACAAGCTCCCATAGAATTATTTTTATTTTTTTTCTTCCTTTAGTGAACTCCTGATAAGATAAAGCAAGAGTAAATACTGTCATTTAAGACAATGATTGGCAGATTGCTCGGATATTGCATTGGGATGTCTGCGGAAAAGTGATTTCACATGGATCTGCATTGTTTTGCAAAATCAATCTCTCCTAACTCATTTCATTATCAGTGTTTATTTCAAGCACTGGGACTTGTAATTCACTAAAGAGAATGACAGCAGTCTGTCCATATCTGTGCCAAAAACCAAAGCAAATTTAATAAAAAGCTAAATTTATAGGAACAGTGATGAAAAGCTGTTTGGAATTAAAGAAAATGGAAACGCAGACAATGGGAAAGATACAGCGGTGGAATTTAGCACAGCTGTTTTTTGTTAACGCCATTCTGGCTGTGTGAAGATATATTATACTTTGTTCTTCTGTTTCATACATCAAGCTAAAGGAACCAATTAATTCAGAAAATTCTCAAAGACACTTTGGGATTGGGCTATAATGACACTCTTAACAATAAACAACTTATTAAGCATTCGTTCATTCTTAACTGGCAGCAATGCCATTTATTGAGGTGCGTAAACATAAATGTAGACCCTCTTTTATGTTTAATTTTAAACCAACAATAAATGCTACAACTACTAAAGTTCAGAAATTCAAGCATGACTATTTTTCTGCAATAAATATTATATTTCCAAAAAATCTAAACCTACTTGATAATAATTTGACATTTATTCATTAAGCCTTGTGTCTATAAATAAATAAATATAAAACTTTTACACCGTTTTCGAGAACACATTCAATGATTCAAAGCCATGTGGTGTAACCATCAAGTAAAAAGTACTTTTACTTACATATTGAATACATGTGAGTGTACACATCTTAATAATTATTTAAACATATTTTAAAGGTGTAAAATTTATTTACAAATATTGTGAAATATGGTTGCACCACATGAGTTTGATTTGATAGGCAAAGTATATTAAAGTATTACATGGCATTTCAGGGAGTTCAGAAACCATGCTTACTGATATAGAGAATAACTTCGGAGTGACTTTGTGCTTTGGAAACCTTTTTTTTATGCTCAAACATCAACATTATACACTAAAGAAAGGTGAACATGTAAAAAAGCATAATAGGTCCATATGATAGGTCAAACCAAAATGCAGAAAGTGAAATTTGACTTGCAAACCAGGGGCTGTATTATACAAACTTCCAATCTTAATCCTTGAGTCACTACAAAAATTCTTGGAGACATATTTTTTTCTCCTTTCTAAAGGAGGAGCGCACCTTCTATTCACACACACACACATACCCACCCACCCACCCACACACACACACACACACACACACACACACACACAAAGAAGTGTATCTGCCAGACAATCGGTGAGAACTGTCGAGTGTGTGCTTCTCGACACCTGCACACCTGCCAGAACTCAAGGAGAAGTGCAAAGCTCTCCAGGAACAAACGTGCAGTTCACCATCCTCCTGGATAGCTTGCAGTACTGCTCTGAAGCCAATATCAAATGTGTGCAGATCTTTTTATAGAGATATTTGTTTTGCGACCAACAGGGCTTCCTGGCAGAGGCTAGCAGTCAGCAGTCCCAGTGCTGCTACAGTCTGCTCTCAGCCAGGAACTGAGTACAACACACAACAGATGCAAGCATCCCAGCTTTATTGGTTAAACAGCATTGTGTTGTCTTGGACTCTCCCCCCACCATGTTACTGGTGCTAAAAATAGTTTTGCAATGCAGAATATTGAAGTAGGATCCATAAACAGATGTAGGAGTGGATATTATTTAGATGTCTCACACCGAATGAAGGACTGAGGAGTGGTTAGATCATGCCATGACATAATAATTTCTACTAGAGAAATCAGTGTTAAAGAAGCATGACTGGAATTGTAGCGATGCCTTGAGTGTGCTTAATTGTATTGAATGTGCAATTGTAGTGCAAAATTAAAAGTATATTTCAAAATTCCGTACAATTCATATTAATGCAATAAAGGCCACTTAAGTGTGTTTTCTATCCACAGGGCTTTCTGCATAATTAGGATGCCAATCATCCATCTATCTGTCAATCACATTCAACGCATTCCTGCCCCTTTGAGTGTTTTATTACGTTCTGGTTCAACTGATAATGATTTCAGCGGTCCCACTTTATATTAAGTGGCCTTAACTACTATGTACTTGCATCAAAAAATAAGTACAATGTACTTATTGGGTTCATATTGAATTGCAAAACACTTTTGCTGCTATTGAATTGGGATACGGGTAGGGTTAGGGAAAGCTTTGGTGGTATGTGTACGTTTAAGGGTAGGGGTAAGGGTTAAGGGATGGGTCAGCAGTGTAATTATAAATGTAATTACATAAATTAATTACAGATGTAATTACATGCAGGTGTTTTTCAAGTATAAGTAAAGTAAAAAAAAAAAAAAAAAGAAATGTACACAATAAGTGCATTGTATCGAATCATTAATTTAAATCTAAGTACATAGTAGTTAATTCCACTTAATATAAAGTGGGACCATTTCAGCTACAAAATAAGAGTGTATTACTCTCAGCTACATTAAGCATAGCATATTTTAAAAGAATATTAAGAGCAAACTGAATGTGATGTTTTTGGACAATTAATTGCATGTTCATTGCAATTAAATCAAAATGTATTATAGTTTAAATTAATATTAAATGCAACTTGGTTAAAGTTGGTTTTATATTTGCACATTCGGACATCCGTATTCAATAGCCTTGTTAATCACACTACATTGGACATTCACAAGTAAATATGCCATTAAAACAATACTTGCCTATTTAGATCAACTGTGAAAAATGTTGTAACTTGACAATCGTTGGTTGTCAATAACGTTTCGCTGCTTAAAATTCGCAAACATTAATTTATTGCACATTTATTGGAAAGTCTGAATTTATCAGAAGTCCGAATGTGCGAATATAAAACCAACTTTATCCAAGTTTAAATGCAAACAGCTGAACTTTAGAGTGCTTTTTTGACTCACTTAACTAGGACTTTTTATGTGATTTCATAATGTTTTTTTTTTTTTTTTTTTTTTATATATATATTGTTAAAATGTACTGCCAAAAGCATTTATAGTAAATTAATAATGTCAGTGTGTGTAAATATATAACATATAAATAATCTGCAAATACAGCTTTTTAAAAATATACTTTTAAGATTTGAAGTACACTACAAGTGCGCATTCAATTCAGTTAAGCACACTTCTTTACACAAAGGTTGGTTATGGCTTTCTGTCTCATTCACTGTCGGTTGCACCACTTGACTTTATTGGTCGAACTATATGACTTGGAAGACACAAATATTAACAGTAAGAGATTATAAATGTTGTTTTATTTACAAGAATTTCAACCTTTTAGATTCTTGATTATGATATATAAAAGCATAGTTGTACCACCCTGACATTTTTGACAAATTCAAGTAAATTCCATTTCATTTACTCACAAAAGCCAATTTTTACTTGGGTTTGGCTCTGACATGTGATAATTTTGGATCTTATTCCTAACACGAAATGGTCTTGTACTTTCAAGCATTCATTAGAATTCCACTTACTTGAGCAAGCTTCTGATGACCAATGTTTAACAGTCGACACAAGCATCACAGCGCTTCAGTCACATGGGGATCTTGTTCATTTGCAGTGCATTAACAAACAGCTCCAAGTTGTGGAAGTGCTAAAAGTGCAAGCCAAGCAGTAATGTTGAGGGACAGTGAACAAGTTGAAGGGTGTAGAGAGTGCACCAATGCACCCCTTTTTGATCTCTAATGAATGATGTATGGAGTAGTTGGAATTTGGCTGAGGAAGAAGTTTCATGAAGCAAATAAACATTGACATCAAATGCTCTGAACTTTTCCTGATCTTAGTTCATTTCTAGCTGGGAAAATGTAATGAAATGGGCCGGATGTATTCGAGGGATGTTCGATGGCCAGGAAGCAAACTCGGATGAAGTTAGGGTATGAAAGGTGACAAATAAAGAAAGGCAAAGAAGATAAAAGAGAATCACTTAAAGAGGGATGAAAGGAAGTTAGGGTTGAGGAGGAAGGTGAAACAAAGGCTTTGGGGGTGACAGATTGATGGATCACCCAACGACAACTAGACATTGAGTAAAAGCAGATAGAAAACATGTGCAATCTTAAACATTTCACTCTTGAAATGCGAGCAGTTTAAGTCAGTAAGGTCCAAAGGGACAAAAAGGTAAAGTAAAAATAATTGATAGGACTTGACTGGTATGTTCCAGCATCAAAATTCATTGGCCATGACGTTTGTTCACATGATGTGTGAGAACAAAAGAGGTTTTTCGTTAGTTGATATTAGAGGTTCACATATTCTTTATTATGTTGGTGTAGTATAATGTAAATTTAAGATGTCTGCATGAGTTCTGGGCAGGTCTAACATTATTGTGTAGTTTGGTCATGTGACCACACACATTTATTTCCTGGTACTGCCATCTTAACAATGATGACGTTAAAGATCAGAAATGACAGTTAAGTTTTCTAAGTAAATTTTTTAATAGCTCATACATTTTTTTGCACACATCATCATGAAAGGGTTATCTATATATACATATTGAAATTATATTAATACATGGTTTATTCTGTTCTCAGACTGCAGATAAATGAAAATAAGATCTATCTATCTATCTATCTATCTATCTATCTATCTATACTTATTTCAGTTTATAATGAAGTTTTTAATAATTATCTTCCAATTTCCTACAATTTATGCCATTTTGTCATAATTTTATGGATTATTTGTGCCGTACTGCTGCATAGGAATGCTATTTTGTCCTTTTTGAAACTGAGCCAGACAATGTTTACTTCTTTGATAAAGGAATAAAAACAGTAATTTCATCTATTTAACCCAATCTTTAAACTAATTGCTGGAGGTTTGTCATTTTGTAAATGCATTGACATAGACCTAGACTCCCTGTGTTCTACTATAAAACCCATTTTTTTCATGAACTTTTCAATATATATATATATATATATATATATATATATATATATATATATATATATATATATATATATTTTTTTTTTTTTTTTTTTTTTTTTACATAATTGACATTGATTGTTTAATATCCTTACAAATACCATACAAATTCATATATGTCATCTCGTAATGTAGTCTGCATATATGTGAGAGTGAATAGAGAAGATTATTTTGATTTGTCCATCACTTCAGAATACTTTTATGGGTAATGCTTTAGTATAGGAAACACATATAAACTATAAACGACATCACTTTAGGTTCTGGAATAATGAGTTTGTCCCACTGACCAAAGTCTTCAGTGTAGTCCCTCTGCTGTAAAATCCAGCTATATAAATGGTTTTACATGGTTTCAAGCTAGTCAAAGCAGGTGGTCTAAGCTGGTTTAGGAATATAAAGTCAAACATTCAGATGAGACAGGAGTCAACATATTAGACTATCTTGGTCAATCTGGGCTGCGTTTCTCAAAAGCATCGTGAGCTAAGTTAATCATAGAGACGGTTCTATGATATGGTTACAATGCTTTTGAGAAACACAGCCTTGGTTTGAACTGACCACCATGTCTGAATCTGGTTTAAATGGTCAAAGTATTGTACAATTTGAATTATCCAGCAGGATTTAGATGTTTCTTCAACTACAGACACTTTAATTCCCAAGGGGTTGATTATAATTAGGAATTGTTTTTTTTTTTTTTTTTTTTTTTGATCTTGTCAACTTTTTACTGTGCCCTCATTTATTTTTGCTATTTTTAAATAGCATAATTGATTATTACACTTGTTTAAAGTTGACTTTCAATTTTTTTAGGCATATCTATTATAAAACTAATTATTAGTAAAATAAAATTCAACTATTCACAAGAAACTGATTTAGTTTGGTTTATTATTATTATTATCATTTTTAAAGTGAGTGTGACAGAGGACCACTAAAAGTCAGTGGTGGAAGAAGAGTGACAACTGACCAAGGGGGAGCCTATGGTATGAGGGAACCCAGTGGAGCTGCATGGCTGAGGGCCTCTGGTAGAGCCGAGGGCGGTAGGAGCCAAGGCAGAGTTCACAGGTCACCAGGCTGAGATAGAGCGAAGGGATCAGAGGCCGGAGGCAGAGCCAAAGGATCCTCTCGCTTAGGCGAGGCTGGTGGTTGCACGACCTGAGGATTCATGTCGCTGCAAAGCATCACTGGGGAAGGCGTAGGGTTGCAGATATCCATAGAGGCAGGGCTGGAGGACTGGTTGAGATTTGCGGTGATGGTGACAGCAGTTATCTTGATTAGATCAATAATGGTAATTCCAATTCCCAACAGGTCAATGATACATTTTCAATGCTGTCTAGCAACAGTGATGATGAAGAACAAACTAATAGTTCAGGGTGGGATTGGGTGGGAGACAGTAGCTCCATGGCCAAATCCATCAACCAATCCTTAGTGTCTAATTACAACAGTATTCCCTCTGTTGCTGCTGTCGCTGGCTCAGACCCCTGGTCAGACACACTCTGGGGCACCGGCTCTGGGGAGATGGTCGGCACTGTCCCTTCCTCTTCGGGCTTTGGCTCACTCATCGTGGCGGGCGATCACTCTCCGTCTGCGGAGGGCTCAGGCAAAGTTTCCATGGTCGAGGGTGGTAATGGGCTGGGCTCTGGGTCTGGCTATGTCCTGGCTCAAGGGTAGACACTCTCCAGACACCTAATGATGGCCTCCCTCTAGTCAAGTCCTGAGGTGTCTGGGAGGATGGGGAGATGGTGATAATTGGCCCCGATCCAGAACAGCGATTTGAGGGTCTCATCGTCGTAGGGGCAGGTGATGGCAAGATGGCAGAATTGTTCGAATTTTGCAACACATTCCATCTTAGAGGCCAGTTTTTCAGTCACATTGATTGAAGAAGACTGATGACTGACAACTAGATATACAATTATCAACAAGGTTTATTAAACAGGAAGGAAGGCGTAACATCATGCATGAAACACAAACATAAACATGAACATGAACAACAACCGTTAACTGAAGAGTGAGACAGAGCAACTTAAAAACAGGGCAAATGAGGGAACCAATGATTAACACCTGTGATGATGAATGATTGTGCATGACAACAAATGAGAAGCAGGAAACTGAAACAAAGGAACACCGAATACAAACTAAAAGTCCATGAAAACGAAACTACAAGCAAACATAACTGAATATGTGTAACCGTGTGATTATATTATATTGTAGTATATTAGAAATGAAATGAAGATTAGAAATAGAAATGAAATTAGCTTTAGCAAGACAAAGGAGCCATTTTATTACATGAAAGTTTCAAATGCAATTCATAATTTGGGATATGGTATATGGGAAGAGGTGGAAATCGTAAAAAACAAAAACAAAAAAACAACAACAACAACAACAACAAAACAGACAGAATTAATTTATGAATATACGGTATTTTCTATTAATTATTAGAGAAATATAACTTTTGAGAGAGTGAAAAGTTTTTATGTTTTTCTTCCTAAAAATTCCAAAAGTCCCCTTAGCTAAAGAAATACCCATAGGTGAAAAAGTTGTTCATCTGGGCTTCTCTGAATCCCTCAAGTCCCAAACTAGAGAAATGAGGGCTGATGAAATTTTGCATTAACGCATCGAAAGGTAAACTTCCCAATTGTTCCCCCGCAGTTGCTCAGCTCATTAGCGAATCTGAACCACAGATGAGGTCGCAGTGCCATGCGCTGTGGCTGTTTGATCACATGACAGTTCCTCAACATTATCTTTATGGTCTTGGCAACAAACCAGGCAGGGACAGACAGTAGGCAGCCTTCCCATTCTCTTTTATCATTCCTCTTTCAGCCAGTATCTGTAAAATTATGAACAGGAAATAATGAAGCCAGAATGCACACAACAGTCAAGTTCAGCGAATCTGAAAGGTGCTGGAGTTTCCCTTCACTTCCTCTTCCTTCATTTCCCAGTTTGCTGCATTCCCTTCATCTTGAGCTTTGATCACTGCCCCTTTTCTAGGAGACATCCTCTGTCTTTCTCTCTATCTCTCTTTCCCTTCTTCGACTTTGATCAGTATCAGACAGTCTTTCTCATCTCTGCCCTCATTCACTGGCTCCCATCTCAGAGGCTTTTACAGTGAGAATCTCAGCTGCTTATGTTTACGTAATGTTGTATATGTATTTTCTTAGCAGACACTTTCTTACCCAAATTGGAAAAAAAAAAAAAAAAATAAAAAAATAAAAAAAAATAATGAATAAATGAATGAATAAATAAATAAATAAATAAATAATGTTTTCATACGTTGTTTTAATGAACCATCAATCATTAATTCGGATTTATTTTTTATGTTTATTTAGATTTTTTAAAAGCTGCGAGAGTGGTGTTATCCTGCAAATACACTCTGCTAAGTGATGTTTAGCATGTTGCTATGCATTTTAAAATGTATATGAAAAGTATAGTTTTATGTTGTGTTCATGCTATGTCGTATTTACACTACTCACTAACAACTCAGAACGTTCTGCTAAGCTGTTCACATCCTCGGACTCGGAATTATGCATTCTCTTGTGAAAAAGATTTACTTGTGTACATCAAATATAAAAGTACATAAAAAAAAAAAAAAAAATACTTGTAGATAATCAACTAATAACGCAGAACCTGATTTCAGCAAAATCAGGACATTCACTTACAGTGAATAACAGTGTCAGGGAAAGTTACTTTTTTAAAGTGAAGTAATCCATTACAAAAATGTGTTACTCCCTAAAAAAGTTACTAATTTGGTTACTTGGTTACTTTTTATGGAAGTTGGAACGTTTTAAAGATGGCGCCGACCAGTGTAGTGGCTGCCGTCGCTCCTCTCTGTTTACTAGTTTGTTTCTTTTTTTTTTTTTTATTTTGTCCTTGTCTGCACTGCCATCGTGTACAGTGGGGTGGATGTGCGTGCTGCAATCAAAGGCGCCGGCGAAGACGGGAGAGGCGTGCAGGTGCTCACGTGAAGCAGAGATTGTTGCGGAAATATCCTGATGTGGTGCAGTTTGCAAGAGAAGACGGCAATGCGGAGTTTGCTGTTGAGTTTTGGGGTTGGCGCCGTTCATACTTGCTGCCAGTTTACCCGGAGGGATGTCCGTTGGCGTTGCGCTTTTACCTGGATGGAAATTCTTCGTCGTGTTCCAGAGGCGCTGACTTGAGCAACTTACTCTATCAGACGGTAATGTCCGGTCAAGTCTCTGTTGTTGTTTCTACGGTTTCACGGTGAAGCAAACATAACTGAGTATGTGTAACAGTGTAATTATTATATTATATTATATTATATTATATTATATTATATTATATTATATTATATTATATTATATTATATTATATTATGTTATGTTATATTATAATACTTATACACAAAATGAAGAAATTAGCTTTAGCAAGACAAAGGAGCCATTTTATGTATTATTAAGTTTCAAATTCAATTCATAATATGGGATATGGTATATGGGAACAGGACAGTGTAGTGGAAATGGTAAACAAACAAACAAACAAACAAACAAACAAACAAACAAAAAAAAGCAGACAGAATTAATCTGTGATGAATATACAGTATGTCCACTATTAGTTATTAGATAAATATAACTTTTTGAGAGAGTGAAACGTTTTTTTATTTTTTTCTTCCTAAAAATTCCAAAAGTCCCCTTAGCTGAAGAAATACTCAGAGAGGAGCGAATCTATCCTTTGGTTAATGCACGCTTGATTACAAATAAGACTTTTGTTTCAAATGATTTTATTCCACATAACGTCTTGGACTTTTTATTTATCACAGAGACTTGGCTAAATGTGGATGAGTGGACTCCATGTGATGAATTTTGTCCAACTGACTATAACTTGATTAATACCCCAAGATCAGTGGGTCGAGGTGGGGGTCTAGCAACAGTGTGCAAACAGTAGTTTAAATGTCACCGTTTATTGACCATGAATTACTCGAGCTTTGAAGTTCAGTTGTTAAAACTGGAGTTCTTTAAGCTTGTTTTGGGTGTGGTCTTTTATCGACCTCCAAAGTATAGCCAGGCCTTTATCCAGGAATTTTCTGATTTTATATCTTCTATTTTATTATTGTCTGATTATATCTTAATTGCTGGGGATTTTGATATTCATATCAATTGTCCTGAAAAGCCTTTGGTCAAGGAGTTTTCGGACCTGATGGACTTTGTCTCTGGCTCTACGCATGAGAAAGGACATACCTTGGACCATGTTTTTTTCTTTAGAGTTGTCTATTTGTGATGTTAATCATGCTTGCATTTCAAATCATATGCCTGTTACTTTCTGTGTAAATGTGCCAAATGAAATGAGTGCGAGTCAGAACAATTACTCCATCAACACCACAGGTGTTTGGTGAGATTTTTAGTACCTTTTCTGATGTATCACGGTTGGAGTCTGCACCTCTTATAGCTGATCCAGATGAATTACTTTCTGTTTTTAATTCTGTATGCTCTGAAGTCTTGGACTCTGTTACTCATTACAAGATTAAGCATCGTAAGGTAAATCATCAGTTAAATGAACATACTCGTGTTCTTAGACAGCAGTGTAGGAAGGCAGAACGGGCTTGGAAGAAAAATAAACTTCTGGTTTCTCACCAGATTTTACGAGACTCACTTCTTGGGTATCAGAAAGTTGTAGAGGATGCTAAAGCAGCCTATTTTTCAAATATTATATCGCAGGACTCAAACTCACCTAAGATTTTGTTTCAAACTATTAATAGGTTTTTTAATCCAAAAGCCATCACAATACCTCCATCTACACGAGTGTAGTGAAGTGTTTTTTCTGGAAAAAACTAAAAACATTAGGTCCAGGTTTTGTGATTTGGGTGGAAAGGTAGCAGACGAGTCTATTAATGACGACTCAACACTTTTGATGAATTTGATCTGGTTTCATCTACCGATATTAGTCATATAATAGTCATACTTTATTGGACCAAGTATTACATCTTTTGTGAACTGTAGTCTTTCTAAAGGTATTTTTCCATTTTGTCTTAAGCAAGTGGTCATTCAGCCTCTTCTCAAGAGGTCAGCTCTGGACTGCTGCCTTGTATTTCAAAAATGTTGGAGAAAGTGTTTTTTTATCTCAGCTGAGGTCTTTTTTGTCTACTAATGATGTGCTAGATGCTTTTCAGTCTGGTTTTAGGGCAGGACACAGCACCGAATAAGCTTTATTATGAGTTTCCAATGATTTGTTACTCATTGCAGACTCAGGTAGTCGAGGAGCTTTAATTATGCTTGACCTTAGTGCAGCTTTTGATCTAATAGATCATGACATCCTTATTAAACGTTTAGAGCATTTTGTGGGTCTGAGAGGGAATGTTTTAAAATGGTTTTCATCTTATTTGAAGGGACGATCCTTTTCAGTGAGGGTTGGGGAATTTTCTTCCTCTTCAGTTCCTATTGATTGTGGAGTACCTCAGGGCTCCATTTTGGGGCCTATTCTTTTTTTATATGTTACTTTATAGTAACTTGAAAAAAGTAATCTGATTATTTACGTACTCTGCATTACTTATCTGAAAAAGTAACTTAGATATTTTGTAACGTTACTTTACTCGTTACGATTACGTTACTTGCATTACTAGTAATGTGTTACCCCCAACATTGTTAATAATAATCTGAAAATGTATTATGGTTCTGTCCATTGGTTACTCAATTTACAAAGATTAATTTTGGTGTTAATAGTATTGTCATAGAAACCCTTTTGAAAAATAAGTACTTTTTAGCATACTTTTTAAAAAGTACTTATTAGGGAAACATACTGAAAGCTTTAACTGATAAGCATTCATTGTAAACAATTATACTTAAATGTAATTTCTATTGAAACTTGTATGACGTTTAATTATATTTGTAATCATGCATTTGTTATGAGTTTTCTATTTAGTACATTTAAAATATATCAACTTTAAATATAAGCTCCAATAACACACTACAGTTAAATTATAAACAAAACATTAGAATACAAAATAAAGTATAAAATTACTTATATGTGCTTGCATATACTTTACAATACTTTACATGTGCTTTACTTTGTTAGTCAGCCCATCAAAATAATTGTACTTCTTTAAAGCACAACAAAAGATTATTAAAACAATGATTTAAAATGTACTTTAAAGTTAAAATAAATAAATAAAATATCAAAGTACACCTTTTTTTAAAGTGTATAAAGGGTTAGTTCACCCAAAAAATTAATTTCTCTCATTAAAGGATTAGTTCACTTCTAAATGAAAATTTCCTGATAATTTACTCACCCCCATGTCATCCAAGAAGTTCATGACTTTCTTTCTTCAGTCGAAAAGAAATTAATGTTTTTGAGGAAAACATTCCAGGATTTTTCTCCATATAGTGGACTTCAGTGGGGTTCACCAGGAGGAAGGTCTAAATTGCAGTTTCAGTGCAGCTTCAAAGGGCTCTACAGAATCCCAGACGAGGAATAAGGGTCTTATCTAGCGAAATGATCATCATTAAAAAATAAATAAATAAAAATAATATACTTTTTAACTACAAACTTCAAAATCATCCGATATCATTATTTTATTTTATTTTTCTTCTTTTAGTTTAATCTTTGCACGTTCGCTTTGTAGATCTGGATCTGTACTTCCACCTACGTCAAGCGTGACCTTTATAGTGCGATTATGTAATGCGTGTGGATTGCAGAGCTAGTTCAAGTCATGCATTTGTGGTTAAAAAGTATAAAAGTAAGTCCTTCGTTCATCTTTGGAACACAAATTAAGATATTTTGATGAAATCCAAGAGGTTCCTGAACCACACATAGGCAGCAATGTCATTGCTCATTTCAAGGCCCAGAAAGGTAGTAAAGACATCGTTAAAATAGTCCACATGACTACAGTGGTTCAACCTTAATGTTATGAAGCGACGAGAATGCTATTTATGTGCAAAAAAAAGTAAAATAAAATAAAAATAATGAATTTATTCAACATTTATTTGTTTCTGGGTTCTACGTCAGAATGCTAGCTCAGTATTGGCTGACGCTGTTCACGTGAGCAGCATGATGTACGCGCGTGATGCTGATGCAGGAGCTGGCCAATAATGAGTCAGCGTTCTGACATAGAACCCAGAAGCTCTGCACTGCATTCACTACGTAAACAGCATAGGAGACTGACAGGGAACAGAAGAAATTGTTGAATAAAGTCATTATTTCTGTTTCTGAAGATGAATGAAGGTCTTGGGTTTGGAATGACATGAGGGTGAGTACTTAATGACAGAAATTTCATTTTTGGGTGAACTAACCCTTTAAGTGTGTTATGATAGTCATGAAAGTGAACTCTCTTTAAGTACTCTTAAGCAGTGTTGAGGGTAACGCATTGAAAATAATATAGTTTTCCCATTTATTGACAGACAGCTCTCCTGTCTTCATGTTGAGAGAAATAGGAAGTGCAGAGGCGTTGTGTGGGCTGTGTGAACATAACACACTAGCAAAAAAACTGATTCATTATTCCTCAACTTTTTGTTTGTTTGTTTGTTTGTTTGTTATGAAAAAGCAAGCAAGCAAACCCAGCCCAGATAAGAAAAAGTAACACAAAAATAATGTAATGCATTACTTTCCATAAAAAGTAATTAAGTAACACATTAGTTACTTTGTAATGCATTGCTTTTAAAGGAAACTTTCCCCAACACTATTGAATAATTAACACATTAGCAATAGTCAATTCTTGGAATTATAAAGAAATATATGATGAAATAACTTCTGATCTACATTTTACTGCTGAAGCTGCTGCCATTTTAAATATCTCCGCATGACATTGCATTGCAGGTACAAGTTGGAGTTCTCAGAAAGTTACAGGTTCTACAAAGACATGAACATATTTTACTTGGCATGAATGCGGTTTAAGCATGATTTCAGATAAAGAGGCTACATTTGCATTGTTTTTAGATTGCATTGCTGATTTAAAATATGTTATTGAAATCAAAGCTTAGCTACCAGTTGTCAGGTTTTATATTGTAGTCTTTCTCCATTCATTACAAGCCAAGAACATCTAAATGGTAACTGCTTTGTTGAAAAACTATTGTGCCATTTAGCCTAATGCTATCATTCTTAGCTGCAGCAAATGCACTTCTGCAAGACTTTATGCAGCAAATGTTTTGTCATTTTCAAAAGTAGCTGACCAGAGACATTGCTAAGTGGGTGCTGAGTAAACTTTATTGCCTTAAAGGGACAACATCATCTGAAAGACTATCATTAGCATTTGATTGGATTAGCATTCTAAATACTATGTACATACTGTACATTTATGATTTTAAAAACAAAAAGTCTGTTTGCACATATGTGAATATGCTTGCAAACAGGCACTAATGTAAAGGTACCTTGGCTCTTGAGAAGCTGGTAGTCATAGAAACGACAAGAAAAGAAAAGAGAAGGTAGGTAGACACTGAACAACGGTGACAGGTCATTTCTTTGCAGGTCTTACCCTTAGTAAAAGGACAGCTCCATTCTGTTGAGTAAAGACATTGCTCCTGTGGAGAGAAGGACATTTTCAGGAGCTAACTCTCAGAGGAAGCCATTTCAGGTAATGTGCAACATTACAAGAACTTGTATTGGCTAAATTTGCTTTTAGCACATCTCTCGTTTTTGTATTTTGTCCATATCTGGAACAATACTCCAATAATCTTTATAACCTCAGAAAATCTATGTTTACAATGTACTAGAGCTAAATGCTGTTACATGAATGAAAATAAATAAATAAATAAATAAATAAATAAATAAATAAATAAATAAATAAATAAATAAATAAATAATAAAAAAAAATGTAGTTAATATACTGATTAATTATTGGATGAATTTTATTTGAAATTTGGTTTTGATTTTTTTTTTTTCTCCCTATAGATTTCGATATCTTCCACTACATAAAAAAATGATCCTCCTCAGTTTTTTTGTTTGTTTGTTTGTTTGTTTTGGTGTTTTCCTGTACAAATATAAATCAAGATACATTAAGAAGCAAAATGACTAGTGGGGTCAGAATAATACTGTTGTTTCTAAACACATATTTTTTTCTTCTTATTTCAAGTTTAAACATATTTAATTTCAATACCTTTTTTACATCTTAATATCTCAAGTCATTTAGCTTCTCAAGTGAATGTATCTTAATTTTAAAATGTTTAAATATATGTTTGGAAAACAAGACAAAACTAGTGAAGAATAGCATTTTATTTTTATTTATTTATTTATTTATTTTTGTTTAATTTTATTTTTTGTAGCTTTGCATTGCTTTCTAAGAAAGGAAAAAATCAATACTGAATAACCTTTTTTTTTTTTTTTTTTTTTTTTTTTTTTTTATTAGAAAAATCAGAGTTGTGTCCTTACCTAGCTAAATGCCCTTAGACTTAATTATTATAATAGTTATTATACTGTAAGTAATATTTAAACAATTATTTTGTAATATCTCTATAATTATATACCTTTTTATGCTGTAATGTGGATTGTTTAAGTGTATAAATACAAATGACATGAAAGGACATCAAACATCTCAGTATAACTGAGAAAATCTGGCCACTAAACCAGTTCTCAGATCTTTTACTAATTACTAATTATCTACTCTGTTTTTAACAACTTGTAATTAGCTGTGGAAGGCATAATTAAGAGTTTAACTACAGGAGGCAGCTCTGTGGAAAGATCTAAAGCCAAAAGGATTACATTCTAATCTCCGCAGAATTCTAAAACTTGAACTCTAAATTGTATAGCGAATTCTAAAACTTCAAAGTTCAACTAAACCGAAAATGCCTAAATGTGACAAAAAGTGGGAGAAGTCATTTTTCTCTTTACTTTAATATGAAAGGTGCAAACTCTAATACAAAAGCAGTGAAAAAAAAGTTAGTTTATGGGAGAGAAAACTTACAAAACACAGGAACACAGTAAGCCATAAATGAGCTCTGAGTGTTACAGGGCAGCTAACTAGCTGTCAGCTGAGAGGCGCTTTGTGGTTTGCTGTCCAAATCCAGACAGAAGTTTGGAGAGAATGGAAAAGCTTAGTGAGTAGCCTTCATTATTTTCGGTTTACCTGAGCACCAGGGATTTAAAGTAAACAGTGGAATACTTTGTTGACACCAATTAGTTTAAAATCTTTCAAATGCCTTAAAAAAAAAAAAAAAAAAAAAAAAAAAAAAATCAGTAAATAATGATCATCAGCACACCTGAATTCACATTTCTGGGTAACTTTAAACTTATAGAGTAAATATTCACTAAGTAATGTTATCTACAAAGAAATGTGTGTGTGTGTGTGTGTGTGTGTGTGTTGGTTTTTGTGGTTTACGAGGACTTTTGACCTGAATACGCACCGGCATTACGGGGACATTTGGGTTTATGAGGACACAGGCCATGTCCTTGTAATTCCGGCAATGTAGATGCCTTTCTCTATGTCCCAGAAGCACCCTCTCCAATTTTCGCGGCATGTCCTTATATACCACAAAAACGTACTCGGTTACTAACGTAACCTCGGTTCCCTGAGATACGGAACGAGTACTGCGTATGGGGAAAGGTCTCCCTTTTTCCCCGCTGCTGAAGCCTTTTTCAATAACGCAGTGTAACTGCACCGTCATTGGTTCACTCATAGACAAGTTGTTGAACCAATGGCGGCGCGGCATAGCTGCGCGGCCTATGGCGACAAAGCGCGCGAATATTCCCGCCGAAATGGGCGGGGTATAGGGCTATATAAGCAGGCGTTTCGCCATAGGATTTCAGTGTCAATCGACTGAAGCGACGACCCTGAGCCGCAGCCTCGTGGCACGGCAAGTGACGCAGTACTCGTTCCGTATCTCAGGGAACCGAGGTTACGTTAGTAACCGAGTACGTTCCCTTTCGATACTTCACTCGTACTGCGTATGGGGAACGAATTCAACCACGCCGTGCCACGGCTGGGAACGATATAGCTTGCATTTGGCCACCCAGAGGGGGGCAAAAAGGACAAGCGGAGGCAAAGCCTAACCGAACCCATGGTTACACTGAAGGAAGATACTTCCTATGGTGGCGTGAAGCGGGACCTGTTGGAAGCCGCTAATCACACCGACAGGACCCGAGCTTGTAAGGTCGGGACATCGAGGTGATAGAACCTGACAAAGGTGGACGGCGAAGACCAGCCGGCCGCCTCACAGATGTCTTGGATGGAAACTCCGTTGGACCAAGCCCACGAGGAAGCCATTCCTCTAGTGGAGTGGGCCCTGACTCCTATGGGGCAATTAGTGCCCAGTGAGGAGTAGCACAGGTTAATAGCATCCACTATCCAACGGGAAATGCGTTGTTTCGAGACCGGAGACCCTTTGGTGCGGCCGCCAAAACAAACAAAGAGCTGATCCGACAGTCTGAAAGACTGTGATCGGTCTATGTAGGTCCTCAATGCCCTGACTGGGCAGAGTAGCTGCAGCTCTGGTTCGTCCGCCGAGGGAGGAAGAGCAGAGAGCGAGATGACCTGAGCTCTAAACGGAGTTGAGAGCACTTTAGGGACGTAGCCATGCCTAGGTTTCAGAACGACCTTAGAGTCACCAGGCCCGAATTCGAGGCATGCAGGGTTCACAGAGAGGGCCTGCAAATCGCCAACACGCTTTACCGATGCTAGTGCTAGTAGCAGAGCGGTTTTTAGTGTTAGGGGCCTGAGGTCGGCTGAACCCATTGGTTCAAATGGGGCTCCTTTCAAGGCCCTGAGGACCAACGAGAGGTCCCAGGAGGGAATAGTGAGAGGGCGAGGAGGATTCAAACGCCTAGCACCTCTCAAAAAACGGATCACGAGCCCGTTTCGTCCCACCGATTGGCCAGCAATAGGAGCGTGGAACGCTGCAATGGCTGCTACGTAAACCTTAAGCGTGGAAGGGGAGCGCCCCATTTCCAAGCGTTCTTGGAGGAAAGACAGTATGGAAGATACGTCACTCTCCACAGGGTCTATGTTGCGTGTTGAACACCAATCAACAAAGACTGACCACTTCTGGTCGTAGAGGCGCCTCGTAGATGGGGCTCTAGCCTGAGAAATGGTATTTAGGACGTCCTCGGGGAGGCTAGTCGGCTCCCATCGAGGGACCAGAGGTGCAGAGCCCAGAGCTGCGGCTGTGGGTGCCAGATTGTTCTGTTTGCCTGAGAGAGGAGGTCCCGTCTCAGGGGAATCGGCCACGGGGCTCTTAGAGAGAGCCTGAATAGCTCTGAGGACCAAACCTGGTTCCTCCAGAGCGGGGCCACCAGAAGGACTCTGTGCTGGTCTTCTCTGATACGCCTGATGACCTGGGGGATCAGTGCGATCGGAGGGAAAGCATAAAGGAGCGTGCTGGGCCATGTGTGGGCCAGAGCATCTACTTCCTTCGAGAAAATGTTGGGCAATGAGAGTTGTCTTCTGAGGCGAAGAGGTCTACCTCTGCCTTCCCGAAGAACTCCCAGATCGTGAGGACCACTTGGGGGTGGAGCATCCACTCGTCGGAGGGGATGTTGCTCCGTGACAACATGTCCGCACCCAGATTGTTCCTGCCAGGAACATGAGTCGCTCTGAGCGACTGAAGCCTCGGAAGAGCCCATTCCAGCAGTCGTTTCGCCAGAGCGCATAAGCGGCTGGACGAAAGACCGCCTTGGTGGTTCAGGTATGACACCACCGTCATACTGTCTGACCGAACTAGAACATGACGTCCCGTCAAGTAAGCCTGAAAGAACTGAAGGGCTTTCATCACTGCTAGCATCTCTAGACAGTTGATGTGTAGATGGCTTTCCTCGTGGCTCCACGAGCCGAAGGCCGGTCTGCCCTCGCACACAGCGCCCCAGCCCAAGTTGGAGGCGTCTGTTGAGAGCACCGTCCTCCGTGAGACCGCCTGTAAGGGGACTCCGCGTTGGAACCATACTGGATCCATCCAAGGTTTCAGGGCTAGAAGACAGGCCCGATTGACCTTGAGACATAGGCGGCCGTGCCGCCATGCGCTGGGAGGAACCCGGAACTTCAACCAGTACTGAAGAGGCCGCATCCGAAGAAGGCCTAGCTGCAGCACCGGGGAGGCGGAAGCCATCAGCCCTAGCAGCCTCTGGAAAAACTTCAGAGGGAGATAGGCTTTGTTCGTGACAGATGCCGTGAGCTGCTGAATTGCCAGGGCGCGCTCTGGCGAGACTACTGCCGTCATACGGACCGAGTCGAAAACTGCTCCCAGAAACGAAATTCGTTGAGTGGGGCATAGCGAGCTCTTGGCTAAGTTGACCCTGAGACCCAGGCATTGTAGATGGCTGAGGAGCACGGATCTGTGGCGTTCCAGCTCGTCTCGCGAACGGGCTAAGATGAGCCAGTCGTCGAGGTAATTCAGAACCCGGATTCCCATCTGTCTCAGAGGGGAAAGCGCCGCGTCCATGCACTTGGTGAAAGTGCGGGGAGCCAGAGACAGCCCGAAGGGCAGGACCGTATATTGGTATGCCACCCCTTCGTATGCGAATCTCAAGAATCGTCTGTGACGGGGGGCTATCTGGATGTGAAAATACGCATCCTTCAGGTCCAGCGAGCAGAACCAGTCCTCGGGGCAAATGTGCGCGAGGATCTGCTTCAGCGTCAGCATTTTGAACTTCCGTCTCATGAGGGAGTGATTCAAAAGCCTGAGGTCTAGGATGGGTCTGAGACCGCCATCCTTTTTGGGGACCAGAAAGTAGCGGCTGTAAAAGCCTGTCTCGCTCTCTGACGGAGGAACCATTTCCACAGCTCCTTTTTCCAGCAACGACATGACTTCGGCCCGGAGGACATGAGCGTCGTCCGGATTGACCGATGTTTGAAGCACCCCGGCGAAGCGGGGGGCCGTCGTGCAAACTGGAGCGAGTAGCCCTGGTTTACGATCCCCATGACCCATTCTGACACATCGGGGATGGCCTGCCAGGCCTCGGCCCGAGTGGCTAGGGGTTGAATAATGTTGGGTGACAGACCGCCGTTGAGAGGGTCGTACACCGCGAGGGGTGGAAGAGGAAATTTGCTCTTTTTGTGATGAGGTAAAAATTTGTCCGCCGTGAAAACGGCGTTTGGAGTGGGCGCAACAGGTGTGGGCCCAGCTGTCACTTGGAGTATGTTTCCCACGCCCGGAAATAAACGAGGCGGAGGGGAAATTACCCGTGGGAGCTTTTGGGGTGGTCCGGTCGTAACGGGACGGTCCCCCATCCTCTTCCTGTCCGACGAATCAGGACGACTTCGGAGGCACCGGGTCCAGCACAATCCTGGGCCGGGGTCCCTGGCGCCTCGGGAAGGGAGGGCGCTTCGCAGGGCGCGAGCGCTGGCGATGCTCCTGGGGCGGCGCTGCCTGTGTTGCAGGTGGGGCTGGTTTGTTCTGCTGAGCCGGCGCAGTCCTGGGGCGGCTAGACGCAGAAGCGGAGCTGGAGCGCTTAGGCAAGAAATGCCTCATAGCCTGAGACGATTTCTGCGCGGCAGTAAAGCGCTCAGTGAAGCCATCCACTGCAGGCCCGAAGAGACCAGAAGGCGAGACCGGGGCGTCTAAGAAGGCCGTCTTGTCTAGGTCTTTGATCTCCGTTAGGTTGAGCCACAGGTGGCGCTCCAACACGACCAGGCTGGCCATGGAACGACCGATGGCCTGGGCCGTAGCCTTCGTAGCTCGCAGGGCAAGATCCGTGGCGCTGCGGAGATCTTTGAAGGCTGGCGCGTCGATTCCAGACTCATCCAGAGAGCGGAGGAGTTTGGCCTGGAATGCTTGAAATATGGCCATGGTGTGGAGCGCAGAGGCAGCTTGGCCCGCCGAGGTGTAAGCCCGTCCAGCCAGAGTAGAGGTGGTCCGACAGGGCTTGGAAGGAAGGGCCCTCTTCGTCTTCCAACCCACAGCCGCGGGAGGACAGAGGTGAGCAGCCACCGCTTCATCTAGGGGTGGCAAGCGCTCGTATCCCTTCTCCTCGGCGCCGTCGACGGCGGTGAGGGCGGAGCGGTGCGTAGTGTGGAGGCGGGCAGAGTAAGGAGCGCGCCACGACTTCGTCAGCTCTTCGTGGACCTCAGGAAAGAAGGGCGCTGAACGCTGGCGAGGTGCTTGGCGGCGGCCTGGCAGAAACCATTCGTCCAGGCGGCTGCGAGACGGCTCCTCTGGAGGGGCCCACTCGAGGTCCAGCTCTTCAACGGCTCTAGACAGGATGCGGAAGAGCTCGGCATCCATGCCCTGGCCATGCTCGATGGGTTCCAAGGGAGGCGGTGGAGCGGGGTCTTCCGGCTCGCCAGCCCATCCTTCCGCTTCGGAAGCCGCAAGAGACATGGAGTCGTCTTGTTCGTCGTCTGTTCCCCCGAATGAGACGAGGTCACTCGCTTCTGCGGAGGGACGCTGCTCAGGGCGAGAGAACAGAACTGGAGAGAGTTCCCTGGGAGGAGAGGGCGAGGCACGCGGGGGCTGGGCCGGCGTGAGCTCGCTCAACTCCTGGCGCTGAGTCGCTCTACCCCGCTGTCTTTTCCTCGCCGGACCGCGGGAGGAAGGAGACGGGAGGGCGCGAGCGGCGAGATCGCCCTCAGTGAAGAAGGCGACCCGCGAGCGCAGGGGAAGCGAGACTCATACACTCGCAGTGCGGGCATGAGTCTCCAGCGAGCGCGCCGTCTGCGTGGGGCTTGCCCAGGCAAGCGACACACTCGCTGTGTCCATCGTCGTCGTGCAGGGGGCCCTGCAAGTACCACATGAGTGGCGGGGCATCGTGAGACGCCGCTGCCGTGAAAACGGCAATTGGGTGGCTCTTTTAGAGCGGCGAGGGCCGCGGAAGCTCTTAAAGCGGTGAAAACCGCTGGAAATCGCTCTTTTAGAGCGGCGTTTAAGCCGCGGATGAAGCTCTCAGGCGGCGCGCCGGATGGCGGCAGGGGACGCACAGGAAGCGGCCGGAAGCGGGAAGCGGGAGGCGGCGGCTCGGCGACGGCGCTAGAAGCTGCAGTCCGCGAGGGCGCCGGCGCTTTCTTCCACCGGCGAGTCCAGGCGAGTCCGCTGCGGGAGCCTCTTCAGACGGCGGCGAGAGCAGAAGGCGGCGAGCTTCTTCGGCTTCAGGCGGAGATCAGCGAAGAGAAGTAGATGTCGTCGCTGAAGGAGAAAACACTGAAATCCTATGGCGAAACGCCTGCTTATATAGCCCTATACCCCGCCCATTTCGGCGGGAATATTCGCGCGCTTTGTCGCCATAGGCCGCGCAGCTATGCCGCGCCGCCATTGGTTCAACAACTTGTCTATGAGTGAACCAATGACGGTGCAGTTACACTGCGTTATTGAAAAAGGCTTCAGCAGCGGGGAAAAAGGGAGACCTTTCCCCATACGCAGTACGAGTGAAGTATCGAAAGGGAACCTGATTTTATACCATACACTGTGTATCCTCTGTGTACGAGAGTGCGCCCCTGCAGCCGGGTCCTGGTACTGTACCGGCGTCATCGAAAATTTGCATTTTTCACACAAGTGTAAGTATTGAGGCCTGTGACTGGTCAGATCGGTACTGGTAGGCGGGAAATCACGAAAACAAGATGGCGCCGACGGGCGGAGCCTAATTCTGCAGCTCCTATTGGTTGCATACGCAATGAACAACAGCGAGACAAGATGGCGCCGGTGGGCGGAGCTTCATTCAGCTTCAGCTTCAGCATAGGTCTGTATAACAAGCGAGTTAATGCAAAATACTAATTATCTAAGTGTTATTGCCTATAATTTTTTATTTGTGAATTAAATATATGAATAAATAGTGATCCTCGATTAAAAATATCCCTTAAATGTCATGTAATAAAGTATAAAAATAACTTGAATGCTGTTTACTCAGTATTTATACAGTTTATTTAGCTCGTTAGCATATGCTATTCATGTAAACACAACCACACATTAACTCGTGCGCTCACATCACATATATTTATTATTATTATTTTAATCCCGCGTATATTATATTAAGTATGGTTTATAATAAGAGTCTTCGCGTTCATTTCCTGTTTGGGCCGGATAGAAGCTGCACCTGAGAAGACATCTGAGCACCTGATGGAGGCTACTATTATTTTAAAGGTAAGTTGTTCTGCTTTTTAAATGCTTGTGGGTCCGTTTGGCTTGTTTGTTCATGTTTTGTAAGCTCTTTGCAGCTCGTTTTACAGTTATAAAACAGCTAGCTCGCGATGCTAACGGCGCTAGCGAGATTGTGATTGTGTTTAAAGACTGTCAGGAGGGAATCAGCGATGCTTGTCATTTAAAGCTGGTTTTCGATTAAACTATAATTGTAACTGCATCATTTTCTGATCGCATGCAATAACCTAGCCAAGCCATCATAATAAGGCGTTGTCATGACTACAGTCTGAAGGGGACGGCATTTCACCCAGTACAGTATCCTCACATACCAGCCTACTGTAAATATTACTACAGTTCTGCTTGATTTAAAGACATTAAGAAACAAAGATTTACTGGCTATGATAAGATGTATCAGAACTGTCAGTCTTATTCAGTCAAATTAATGCTGTCAGTATTATTGTCTATAATTTATCAATTGTGAAAATTTATGAAGGAATATTGATCCTCAATTATACATAATTCTTAAATATCATACAATAAAGTATGAAAATAACTTGCTGTTTACTATAATTTATCTTTTGACGTTTATACTAAAAACAGAAGATGACAGAAGACACATCAGATCATGCTGAAGTGAAACAGTGATGGAGAAAGCCCAATCTCAGGAGGAAGACATACAGTATTCACAAAGATTCATCAGTGATTTCACCTGTGTCAGGTATATTATATGTTATTTACAGTCATGATTTTACTTGCTTTATTATTAAAGGTTAAATGTTACTCAGGGAAATAGGGCTACACAATATTGCAGAAAAACTGACATTGCAATATTTAGTTTTTCTGCAATTTATATATTGCGATATGAAAACAATTCCACCAGATGAATTGAATAGCACTATTTGAAAATAATTAATCATTCTAGGATGATTGGGATCATTTTGTAGGGTAGTGCATCTGCTTAGAGAATAATAAACGAATTACAAGCTTAGATAAACACAATAAAAATAAGATACAAATTAAAATAAGCAGTGCTTTATGTTTTTCAGGTTAATCTAACTGTATTGAGGTACACACATTGAGGAAAGCATGTATGGGTCCAATATTATATGCATCCGTTTTCTTAATTGTTTACAACACAGAACCAACTGTTTTCGCTGAGAGTGTTTGTTCAAGCTCAAAGATAAGAGAAAGAGAACTGAACTCTGTGTTCACGTGCTATCTGTCTGTCAGAAAACAGCGCGAGTTCCAGTCATAGTGCGTTTGATGTTTAAATTGACAGGACTTAAAAACACAAGCAAATGACATTTGTAAAAGTCACATGCGCTCTTAACCGGGGGGCAGCTGGACCGTTCGGATCAACTACGATCCCTACACTTGACATTGCACATCCTGTGATGTGACTTTTGTGGATGCACACATCGGGATACAATGCTAAAACCATACATCGTGCAGCCGTAGTCCGTATGGATCGCAGATCAACTATGATCCCTATAGCCTACTTGACTTCATTTGTACTGCAATGTCACACCCACAGATAGGTATCAGTGACAAAACTATATATTGTGCAGCCCTACATGGCTTTATATATGCATTAGGGCTGCACGATATATCGCATGCTTTTGTCACGCGCATTTCTTCAGTAAAGCCGGTTCCCTGATTACCGCTAAATCACCATCACCTGCTTTCAAATGGAGCGCCATTTAATAGACAGAGCCGTAGATCACTGAAAAGCCACGCAATATCGCGTTCATTATCGAAGGCGATTCATCTGCGATATGAACGCGATATTGCGTAGCTTGTCAGTGATCTACGGCTCTGTCTATTAAATTTGAAAGCAGGTGATGGCGATTTAGCGGCAATCAGGGAACCGGCTTTACTGACGAAATGCGCGTGACAATCACATGCGATATATCGCCCAGCCCTAATATGCATCACATTACATGCATGTTCATGGCAGTATGTGAGGTGGTGTGTAGCTTTACACCTGTTTTATGAGGACACGTGTTTTATGAGGACATCATGCGAACATGTTCTTCATGTTTGACTTGACTGAAGAATCTCTGTGTGTTGTTAGATTGACACA
Organism: Chanodichthys erythropterus; assembly: GCF_024489055.1. Taxonomy (NCBI): domain Eukaryota; kingdom Metazoa; phylum Chordata; class Actinopteri; order Cypriniformes; family Xenocyprididae; genus Chanodichthys; species Chanodichthys erythropterus. Next base: position 2,740,449 of record NC_090230.1, read on the forward strand.
AGCCTGGTCTATGAGGACACTCGTTTTACCGGGACTCTGGGGTGCACCCATATGGAAGATTGGGATTGATACTGATAACCCATAATTCACAGCTCACTGTAGCAAATGTCAATATTGAAAACTCATTATTGTGTTTGTTAGATTAGATATAATCATTTTAGAAGTAGGTAAAAAGAAGCACCCTCAGTTGAAATTGACTTTCAATGAGTAATACTGCAATGAATAATTGTTTTTTTTTTATTTTGATTTGATTTTTATTTGCTTTTCTTTCTTATTTTCAGATGGTAACTGAGAAGAATCAGATTCAGAAGAATAAGATACAGCAACAATAAAGGTATCAAATAAAAGTAAAGTAATAATTGAGTTAGTCCTTAAAGGTGGTAAAGAGGATGTTTTGTTTTATACATTTTTGCAATATTACTTGAAACTGTGTTTACTAACTGATAAAAGACTATTTATTAGGTGCACTGAAAGTAATAATATTAATATACATAATCTGTGCACGAGGTAGGGCCTTAAAAACATCAGCCAATCGCGTAAACGGTTGGCCCTCTGGCTTGTCAATCACTGCCGTTACGTTCCTTGTGAGAGACGAGCGCGGCTGCGCTCCAGTAACTTTCCAAACTCCACAGGCGCCGCATGCAATGTTTTTGTCAGGAGACAGGAGTAACAGCTGCAGATTATGAGTTACCTGCGGTGAGTCCGACATAATGAATCCACTAACACGACACAGCGAATGCCGGTGGTAAACACTCGTGATCTAATACTTGTGCAGGAGTTTTGGGAGGCGTTCCCGTGAAATGAGCTGTGAAGGAGGGGGCTGTTCTTACGCATGCGCTCATTTCAAAAACTCAGTAACAGTCTTTGGTTTCTCAGTCGACGAAAAGATCCTCTTTAGCACCTTTTAAAGAATAGAACAGATTTCAGTGTTTCTAAGAAGCAGATTGTTTGCCACAGTTATCAGTCACTGAATTATGATTGTGTGTGTGAAAAGTGAGTCATGATCACTTACTGTACAACTAGCACACCTCGTTTCACCACTATCACTCTCATACATACCCCTAACCTAACCCTAACCCTAACCCTGAACTCAGGGCGCCATCCAAATGTATCTAGTTATCAGTGTCCCGTTAAAACTAGTGTCCTCATAGACCAGGCTTCTGTCAATCTAACAACACACTGAGATTCTTCAGTCAAGTCAAACATGAAGAACATGTTCTCATGATGTCCTCATAAAACACGTGTCCTCATAAAACAGGTGTAAAGCTACACACAACCTGACATACTGTGATGAACACACACACATAATGTAATGCATATATAAAGCCATGAACATTACCATGGGTTTTTAAATATTGAAATATTGATTTGAAATGGATCTATTATGTGATCTTGTATATGATCTTAAATCAATATTTCATGTGCACATATTTATTGATCGGAAGCTGTGAATGGTTGACACTGATCATCCTGTCCATGTTTAATTTGCATTAATTACTGTCTAACTGTACATTACCCCTTTGATATATTTCATATATACTGAAGGTTTGCAACTCTTAGTTGAAGTGATTGTATATAAAGCTTTATTTCTTATTTTCAGATAAGCCGTGAGACCCCGCTGTCATCAGTGACGATTGTGGTGCTCTTACTGTGGGCCTACACCAGGTAAGTGAGAGTTGTGCTGTAAGAGAATGAGCAAATGTAGCAGAGACTCTTGTGAGATCTAGGCTGTTAACATATTCAGACCAGTGTTTATGTCTAATTTGATGTTTGCAGACTCTCCGTGAGGTTGGACCCTCTGCTCTCAAAATGAACACTCTGTCCCAGTCAGAAGTCAGAGATGTACAGAAGGTATTGTTTTTCTTTTTGGAAATCAAATTAGGCATGTGCTGACAGGAAAATTTGGGCCAATTTTGATAACCAATAATTTTTTATATTTGAAAGGTGATAAATGATACATTGGCAGATAAATCTAAATCCAAATTCTAATATACTTTGAGAGCCTGATTACAAAAACAATAGACCGTGTCCCAAACACTTCAGCATAAATCAAACATATACAGTACAGCAGTCTAGTTTGATCCAGTATAAGATTCCTTTACTTTTACAATTATTTTGACACTACCATTCAAAAGTTTGGGGTCAGTAAGAATTTTGTTTTAATGTTTTAAAAGAAGTATCTTCTGCTCACCAAGTCTGCATTTATTTGATTAAAAATACAAACAAAAACAGTAATATTGTGAAATATTATTCCAATTTAAAACGGCTGTTTTCTTTGTCAATATTCAGTAAAGTGTAATTTATTCCTGTGATCAAAGCTGCATTTTCAGCATCATTACTCCAGTCTTCAATGTCACATGATCCTTCAGAAATCAATCTAATATGATGATGCGATGCTCAAGAAACATTTATTATTATTATCAATGTTGAAAACGGTTGTGTACAATTTTTTTTCAAAATTCTTCGATGAATAGAAAGTTCAAAAGAACAGCATTTATTTAAAATAGAATATTTTCTAACATTATAATTGTCTTTACTGCCACTTTTGATCAGTTTAACTTATCCTTGATGAATAAAAGTATTGATTAATTTTATTTCTATCCCCCAAAAATAAAATTAAAATTCTTACTGACCCCAAACTTTTGAACGGTAGTGTTTAATGTTACAAAAGATGTAGATTTCAGACAAATGCTGTTCTTTTGGACTTTCTATTCACCACAGCATCATAAAAAAATGTAAATAACTGTTTTCAACATTAATAATAATCATAAATGTTTCTTGAGCAGCAAATCATCATATTAGAATGATTTCTGAAGGATCATGTGACACTGAAGACTGGAGTAACGATGCTGAAAATTCAGCTTTGATCACAGAAATAAATTACACTTTACTGTATATTGACATAGAAAACAACTGTTTTAATTTGGAATAATATTTCATAATATTGCTGTTTTGTTTGTATTTTTAATCAAATAAATGCAGGCTAGGTGAGCAGAAGATACTTCTTTTAAAACATTAAAAAAAATCATACTGACCCCAAACTTTTGAACGGTGGTGTACATTCATATGGCCAATTTTCTTTATTTAAAAAAGTGTCAACACTTTACAGTAAAGTTTATTGTTAGTATTAGTTAACATGAGCTAACAATGAATGGACAAATCCTGTCGAAGTTTTATTAATCTTAGCTAAGGTTAATCTCAACATTTCCCAAGGCATTTTAGGATCCAGTGTTTTATCTGTTAACCTAAAATATGCGTGTTCATGTTAGTTCACAGTGCATTATTAACTCACATTTACAAGGGTTTTGCTCAGTTGATTCACGTTAGTTAATACAATAACAAATGAGACCTTATTGTAAAGTTGCAAAAAATATATATATTGCCTCACTACTACTACTACTAATAATAAATAAAATTAAATAAAAATGCAAACAAGTTATTGGTCAACATTACTTAGGCTACATAAAAAGAAACACAATACATGTGCTATGGATGAATAAAATGAAAGCCTGTTGGGAAATGATTTACTCAAACCATATTGTTGATGAAAATAAGAACAATACAAGTTGTAATGTTTTTGAAAAAAAAAAAGTGTATATAAACATCTTTATTAAACATCTTTAGCATTACTGTTTCAAATAACACTGTTTTAGCATGAACCTGAAGAGCTGAATGAACACCCATAAACCAAAGCGCTTTGTTAGATGGTTTTCGCTCAACGGGATGCAACTTATATATGATAAAGTAGATATTTATACAAAAAAATTACAACTTATACCTGCACAAACTCATGCACAGATGTACATGAATTAAGTCACAAAGTGTTCTGGATACGCTCCCCACAACAACACACTAAAAAACGGCAACTAATCCAAAATAATTCACAGCGTTTTATTACAGTCGTGTTCTCATTATAATGTTATGTATATATGACAGTCCCAGCTATAGTTATTAATGTTATCCATTGCTGTTTGAGTGCGCATGCTGAAGAGATGATCACCGGTAGGCCTACAATGAAGCGCTTTCCTGCCGCGTTCATTAACTCAACCAAATGCATCCTATATGAGTTTAATCAGATATATACACAAAATAAAAAAATTCAACTTATAATTCCACAAAAGGCTGCGAATGCACAAGCAAACTGACTGTGCTAGTCATAAAGGTGTAACTCCGCAGATGTGCTCTTCGTGTAACAACGCTCTGATTTCACAGATTTGTGATTCACCGTAACTGTATCTTCCTTCAAGCAGTTCAATACTATCATGGAGAACAACGCACATCATATAATCCATTATTTATCAGTGTTAAAATATCGGCCTAGTTCGGACTGAGAATGATAACATTAAAATGAGCATTTATCGGCCAGTAAGATATGGTGGCTGATATATCATGAATCCCTGATTGGTTATGGCAGTATATTTATAGAGTTTTAACTATATGCATGATTTTAATGTTAACTTGTCACTGTTTTAAATGTGTAGGTCACTACTATAACGCATTAGTTTGATCACTATTAAAACGGAGTGGTTTAAAATGTACCATCATACCTGAAGACATTTGTGTTGAGCATGTGAACACAATAGCCAATCGGATGCGTTTGTTAGTCTGAGTTTTTGCTTAGCGCGAGTGCTGCATGTTGAATCCTTTCATTATAACCAACAAAGTATTGACACAATGCCAATAAAAGATGCACAACGTAGACAGACACACACACACAACTTCATTTATTATAACGGACGTTTCTGCAGAAGTACAGCTTTGTGTTTCTCGTGTTGTAATCGATAGCTTCAGTGGCTAATATGGCAGCGATCTTTGATTTCTGTAGGCCTATATAACACATTTGTTTATGCTGCTAACTACACATTGCATAGTTTCTGGATTGACAAATGTATTTATATGTGCAATTAAATCCAATTGATGCTGATAACCATAGCAATGGGTGGAACAAAATAATCTTGATGCTGTGTGTCAAATGATCTTTTTATTAAGTATTGGAGTGTAAATGTAAAAAAATAATAGACCTCCCACTTTTGCAATGTAATGTATTATTTTGTTCATTTGTTCAAACTGGCCACTCAGTGACTTTTTACTTTTAAATGTACAGATATTTAAATATAAAATTGTTCTAAGCTCTTTCTTTTGTCATCTGTCCTGACAGAATTAATTATTTCATTTGTGAATGAATAGGATATGTTAAATTCCAAACTTTTTCTTCGCATTTATTGTGGAAAACCCTGTAATGTAAAATAGTTTTCATTGTATGTTTTCAGTTGACAGTGATCAGTCAGTGTTAATCAGTGTTAAGTTTCTGTACTGCTTCATTTGGATCATCTCTGAATCCTTTGTCTGTAGTAGAATGTTTATTTTTCTTTCTTTACCTTGCTTTCAGGTGAGCCCTGAGAAGGACCAGTTATCAATGGACAATCAAGATGGTGTTAGACGGAGAAGGTAATAAAAAGAGCATTGCATCCTTTTAGAAAATGGTAGTCTAGTGAGAACTTTTTCACATAATCTTTGGGCCTGTTAACACCTGGTCATTTCATGTGTTTTTTTACTGATTTGTTCAAACAATTTCATTTACGATTGGCCACATAAATGTGTCTGTACAGAATCAGGGGCCATATTCACAAAACATCTTACGGCTAAAAGTAGCTCCTGACATGCCGATTTATGAGAAACTCTATAATCGGCGTGTCAGTCCTAATTTTTGCTCTTAAGAGTATTTCACAAAACATTTTAGTGCTAAAACTAGCTCCCAAATCTGTAAAAGGTTAGGAGTAGTCAAGAGGACTCCTAAATCACTAAGACCAAATCACAAACAATCCTAATGGCCGTTGATGCCAATCCGCCCAAAGACACTGAACACTATTGAGACAATAGCGATAGAGCCTTGGGTGCTGAACCTTTTCTTCATACATGTAATAAATATTTGGATTTATAGATTTGAATTTATGAAAAAATGCCAAAAATCTATAATAAATAAATAAATAAATAAAGTCCAATTACCTGTAGCAGTTGTTTTCACAAATTCACACTTACAAATAATTGAATAGAGTAAAAAACCAAGTGTAATAAGTGTATTTGGCGTCCTGTTCAAGGCGGTCGAGGGATCAGAGTTTGAAAATTTAGCCCAAATCCATATTACTTCCTCATATCTCCACTGAGAGTAAGGAACGGGGTGGCGACGGGATGCAGAAAACGGTCGAGGAAACTATAGGTGAGATCGGCTCTAGTCAGTGTATATATACCTCCTCTCGAGCCAATTAGACTGCTTGAACACGCTCCTCCCAAATTTTGTTTATAAAACATCATTTGACGCTTGAATTCTGCAATCTCTCGAGACGCAGACATGTAAGAGGCTGACAATTAGCTGAACGTATACTAGTTTAATTGACCCTTCACCAGGAGTTTGATTGACAAACAATCTAACCAATTATAACGCTAAATCCACCATCCAACCAAAGCTGTCAGGAGTTTAAGATTAACCTCGGTGGACTTGGAAAAATGGTGTACTGATGTCTTTCTGTGTTTTAAACAACATTCCTTCTGATGTTCATTCATGTTTATTTGATGCTATAAATGAACTAGTAGGAAGAGATGATCGATTCACGAGCCGCTTGAGCGGAGGCGCTACAGCGATCTGTCTTCAATTCCCGTACTATACGCAGATTTAACAGTATTCACATCATTAAAAGCTACCGCTATGAGCTCCATTTTATTGATCATGAGCAGCATCAGCACTGGTCAAATCATTTATTCTCACATTTTTTTAATGAAGATGATTGTGTGTTGAGCGTTTTCGACTTTTTAAGTTTCATTTGAGGTATTTTGCACGTCAGCTTACTGAAGAGATACTCATCTGTTCATCTGCGCCAACGCATGCTGCAGTAATGCTGTCATATCTTTCTATAACATGCCTATAACACATTCTCACATGTTTATTATTTAGTATTTTTGGGAGGAGTAAAATGTATTATTGTATAAATGTATATACAGCTATGGAAAAAATTAAGAGACCACTTAACATTGATTTCTGAACTTGGAGTGGTCTCTTAATTTTTTCCATAGCTGTATTGTTTTAGACAACGTCCAAAGTGATTTGAGCGATCGGATTTAAATCCGTCTCGAATGCGTTTTGGAGGGCATTTACACCTGGTCTTTCTATTATTGCATAGCAATCCATTCAGAGAAAATGCATGAAGTGAACAGGTGTAAACAGGTTTAAAAAAAACGTTTAAACCAAATGAGCTGAAAATATTTTTATATGCCTCATAATAGTGCTGGGCGGTATGACCAAAAATTTATATCACAGTATTTTTCAAAATTATATCGGTTTCACAGTATATGACGGTGTGTGTGTGTGTATATATATATATATATATATATATATATATATGACTGGGCGTTAACCACATTTTCTACTGATTGAGAGAGGAAATACTGCAGTAGATTGACTAGAATGCCCTGTTTTACTGTCATGATGAGTGAATATTGTAGAAAAATTCTACACTAGAGTTAATACAGGTTTACAAAACCCCACAAAATGATGCTGTGGGGAGACAACAACCAATAAAACTCAGACCTGCAACACATTCATTACAGACACATGAATATTAAAATATGACCATGGAGATAGGAAAAAAAGAAGAGTTGAGGGCACCTTAAGCATTTTAAAAATCTAACGCTATATAAAAACAAACTGCCAAAAATAGGGAGAAACGCGGAAGAACATTTAAACTAAGGATATTTTCAGTACATTTAAGAGCACTACAGTCTCTGAACAAATGACACACGTAAGTTTAACACAGAAAGCAGTTAAATAAAGCAGTTACATTTTTTACCATTCTTCTTTGAATTGTCAGTCTATTTCTGTGTTGCAGAATAACCCATCGTGTCATCGCGGTGGTGATCAGACGTACAGTTCAGTGTCCTTTGCATAACGTTACATTTCATTTGAAGAAGACGTGATGAAATATGTGCGAATACACGCTGCTGGCTCATGTTTAGAGCACTAGAGTATATGAAATAGGTCCATAAAAAACGTAAACAGGCTCGCTCCGGTCTATATAATATGATCCATGTGGAGAAAGTTGTTAATCTCATCACGGCGCTCCGCGCAGAAACCGCTCTATCTCGCGCGCTGGTTGAATTCTCAGCTGTAATCAAGGGCTGAATCCGAAATCGCCCCCTATAACCTCAAATAGGGCATTATTTGAGGCGACAGCCATTTGTAGTGGCGTCCGAAACCATAGTGGACGTTATTGAGTGCACTCGTTCAATCCCACAATGCACCACAATGAGTGTACAGCCGATGCACACACAACGGCTGTCCGAATTCACTCATTCGTTTTCATTCATTCTTTCAAGTGAAACGGGACGCTCTCAAACAGTGACGGGCTGCGCCGCGTTCTGAACGTTGGTTAAGCGACACATACCGGTATTGCGGTATCATCAAAATTCATATCATAACAAAAATAAATACCGGTATTCGGTATGAACCGGTATACCACCCAGCACTACCTCAAAATAAGATAAATTTTGGTCTTTGTGTTTTGTTTCATTGCTTTGGCAAAGCATTTCAAACAAACTAAAATCAACAGCACAATGTGGCTTTGTGCCCTTATCAAATTGCAAAAGCTGATAATTTATTAAGACTGTAGTCCGTTGCGCTCCCCGTTTCAAAGTGGAGATCACACTTTGTTCACTCGATCATCTTGTGATTCGGTGTTTTCCATGTCTCAGTTCACAGGGAATGAATGTAGTGAACTCTATCTCAGCAGTTTAACATGCATTTGGGAACGCAACGAGCACCAGTTACACATTTCACATTCGCATTATTTACAAAATTTGTGTGGCCAGTTGTTTCAAGTATTTCACCTGATTTGTAATAAGATGCATTTATAAACCTGTTTTCACTGAAACAGCTTAAGCGAAGAAATGAAGATAGAAGTATTGTAATGTCGTATTGTAAAATAGTTTTTCATTTACAGTAGTAGTATATTTCTGTCTTGGCAATAATTCTAATAATAGTCATCTAAAAGTATTAGTTATTATTTTTATTTTTATTTTTATTTATTATTAAACAGCATAAAGTTTCATAAATTACTTTTGAAAACAGGTTAAACTGAAGATGTTCTTGTGTTTTAAAATTCTGTTTTTCTTCAAGATGAGATCAGTATGATGGATCCTAATGCCAGTGATCCTGATGAAAGCGTTTCTCAGGATGTTGTTCCTGCTGGAGCTGCGCAGGCGTCTCCAGTAATGCTGGTATGTGTTAACTAACAGGTTTATGTTTATTATTATTTTAACCCATTATTATTTTAGATTATTGTCATAAATACAATGCATAGATACAATTATATATTTATAGTTCAACTTAACATTTGTATTTTCACAAAAGAAAAATGGTTTTAAGCCAGTTATTTTTATCTATTGCTGTAGTGTGTCAGTAGGAAATATCAGTTTATATTTCCAAACATTCCTTTTGCCATTAATTGTAATAATTAATGAGCAATAATCAGTTATTATATACAGAGATTTTTGCACTTATATAGTGCAACTTTTCTATAAGAATATTATTGGAATCAGGGTTGCACCAACATTGTAAATCTGGTTGATACAAATGAGTTTATCATTTTTGTGTTGGTAAAAGACTTGGAGATTTTTAAAGGGTAGTTCACCCAAAAATGAAAATTTGATGTTTATCTGCTTACCCCCAGCACATCCAAGATGTAGGTGACTTTGTTTCTTCAGTCGAACACAAATGATGATTTTTAACTCCAACCATTGCCATCTGACAGCTGTATAATTGGTGTCAATGGGAGCACAATTTATGAGTCAAAAAACATGCACAGACAAATCCATATTAAACCCTGCGGCTCGTGACGACACATTGATGTCCTAAGACACGAAACTATCGGTTTGTGTGAGAAACCAAACAGTATTTATATCATTTCTTACCTCTAATACACCATGTCCAACTGCGTTCAGCACTCGGTTAGTGAGGTCTGATCGCGCTCTGACAGCGGCAGTGATGTCTCGAGCATATACTTCAATGAATGCTAGACATTACTTCCACTGTTAGACCGCAATCAGACATCACTGGTGTATTAGAGGTAAAAAATGATATAAATACTGTTTGGTTTCTCGCACAAACCGATCTTTTCGTGTCTTAGGACATAAATGTGCCGTCACAAGCCACAGGGTTTCATTTGAATTTGTCTATGTATATGTTTTGACTCTTATGAATTGTTTCCATTGACACCCATTATACAGCTGACAGACGGCAACGGTTGGAGTTAAAAATCATCATTTGTGTTCGACTGAAGAAACAAAGTCACCTACATCTTGGATGCGCTGGGGGTAAGCAGATAAACACCACATTTTCATTTTGGGGTGAATTATCCCTTTAACAGGCTAATAACATTTAATCTCCAGAATAATATTTTGTGTCACTTGAAATTTTATTTTTAGATATCAGGTGTATAACCAGTTTTAAGTTCTAGGTATTTGAGAGTTAAATCTTAGTTTCCTGATCAGTATGTAACTGATTTCTTGCAGATGTTCAGAAGATGCCCATTTGGAAAACTGCTGAGTTTGTCAAGGTACCTGAGGTTTAAATTAGAGTACGACCATCATTGTAAGTACATGAGCTTTGATAGAGTAGGAGCTTAATAAAGTATGTATCTGTACAGAGAATGAGAGTTCGGCAGAAATTAAAAAACGGAAAGGAAAAGGACAAGACGGAAAGGACAAAAGGTTTGCTGGTCAGATGCTGAAGTTACAGCTGTAATTGATCATTTTAAGGCACATATGACCAAAGGAAAATTGTGGACAAAACACAAGAGATTTTGTAAGAAATCAAGGAATTAGCTTGAAAAAAAAAGCACAAAATAAGTGATGTTGCATTGTGTCTCATTTGATGCTGTTGTATAAGGATTATTATTTTAGTTGTTGGTTATGTTAGTTTCATTCTAGAGCATGAATATACTAAGACTTCACTCTGTAAATCTCTAAAGTTTAACTGTTCTTTAAAGCAGTAGTTTGTCACAAAAACATGACAATTTAATATTCAACATTATTATTGATCTGACTGCATTGACACTATTGTATGAGAACTGAACTGAGCTGGACGATGACATGACTGTTGTCTCCAGAGCTGCTGCTGCTGCTGTATAGATGAAGTGAACTAAATTAATAACTGATGAGTTTTACAACGTAATTGAATCAACACTGAACTGACTCTGGCTGAACAATGACACAATACTCTTCTGCTGTACAGCCCAAACAATCTTTGTTGAACAATGTTCCTGTTATGAGGGCTGCTTTGAAACAATATGTAGTTTAAAAAGCGCTTTATAAATAAAGGTGACTTGACTTGACTCAACAATTCTGTTCACATTTTTTCAAAGTTTTGAATGGTTGCCATTTCAATATGTCAAAACATTAATATTGCTGTATGCTTTCTGATTACACAGATTACACAGTTGTCCATGTGTTATTGACCTAGTTTTTTAGTTGTGGATTTCATTTTCCCCTTAAAATGCCATTCCATGATGGTATTACATGGTTAAAACCGGAAAAACTCAATGTTTATGTTGTTATTTTAAGTCATAATTAAAGTACTTCTAATACACACTGGTCCCTGTAATGTTGGAGTGTGTCAGGTGTGTATTGTGTTTAAGATCAGGTACTCATTAATCACCTCAGTCTTGCTAATACACCATATCGTCAGGTTTGTGTGTTGTGTGTGGTCATGTACCATTAAACACACTGGTCCCTGTAATGTTGGAGTGTGTCAGGTGTGTATTGTATTGAGGAACCGGTACTCATTAATCACCTCAGTCTTGCTAATACACCTTATCGTCAGGTTTGTGTGTTGTGTGTGGTCATGTACCATTAAACACACTGGTCCCTGTAATGTTGGAGTGTGTCAGGTGTGTATTGTATTGAGGAACCGGTACTCATTAATCACCTCAGTCTTGCTAATACACCATATCGTCAGGTTTGTGTGTTGTGTGTGGTCATGTACCATTAAACACACTGGTCCCTGTAATGTTGGAGTGTGTCAGTTGTGTATTGTGTTTAAGATCAGGTACTCATTAATCACCTCAGTCTTGCTAATACACCATATCGTCAGGTTTGTGTGTTGTGTGTGGTCATGTACCATTAAACACACTGGTCCCTGTAATGTTGGAGTGTGTCAGTTGTGTATTGTGTTTAAGATCAGGTACTCATTAATCACCTCAGTCTTGCTAATACACCATATCGTCAGGTTTGTGTGTGTGTGTGGTCATGTACCTGTAAAACACACTAGTCCTTGTAATCCAGAGAAATGACATGTTTTGTGTATTGTACAATAGGTGTCCTCATAAATCAGGTTGTACCCAAAAATCACAATTATGTCATAGGCGGGAACATTTTTGGATGGGCGGGAATGTCCTTGTATACCACTGATATGTCATGTTGTCATATTTTCCGTTCTGTTGTGTGTAAAGAAACTTTAAAGCCAGATGTGTGATCTGCAGATCAAAACAAAATTTTTGATAGTTTTATCATCACTGTAGGGCATCGGGAAAGGTGTGTCCCCCTAAACCACAATCCTACTGGTTTGAGCATCAAAGTCCTCGTAAACCACAAAAACCAGTATGTGTGTGTGTGTGTGTGTGTGTGTGTGTGTGTGTGTGTGTGTGTGTGTGCGTGCGTGCGTGTGTATTACAACGTAAACATTGTTTATTAGGGCACTTCCTGTGTCCTAAATGGCTTAAAAACATACTAAATGGTGTTTTTTTTTTTTTTTTTTGAAATTCAAAAAATGCAGACAGTTTCCTGTGATGGGTAGGTTTAGGGGTAGGGGTAGTGTAGGGGGATATAATATACAGTTTGTACAGTATAAAAACCATTACATCTTTGTAGAGTCCCTGTAAACCACATATACAAGTGTGTGTGTGTGTGTGTGTTTGCGTGCCTTACCTGACTGTTTTGGCTTGAGTCTCAGTGGCTACGCCTTCTTTGGAGCCGTCAGTCGGGCTTGATCTGTCAAGAGCACCAACATAAACTGCCATTATTCACTCATCTGGCTCAGGTTATGACAGCATGGCTAATCACCAGACACACTCAAATAACGACATTAAACATCAAGCAGGTTTCAGATCTGTTAATACAAGACTATGACTGGTTGTGAATAGTCAGCCATAACAGGAAATGAACTCTGAAAAGCTGAGGTCACTGGTTCTGTTTGCATTCTCATGAGATACAATCATAATGGTTACCTGGTATTACCTTGCAACTGTAGTGCTTCAAGAGGCATTCTCATTCGCTATGCTTCCATCTAAAGCTGTAAATTTTACTTATACACACAATTGGAATATTGCATAAAACATTTGCTCTTTTTCACATATCATAAATGACTTGCACGCAAATTAAATGAAAAAAAAAAAAAAAAAAAAATGCTGTCATCTTATCTTGCCTTACCTGGTGTTTGGGAATGCAATCATGTGAGACGCTTCTCAGAAGGAATTATACCAAATAATTTTAATGACAGACTTTGGCACAGTCATGTCAGAACAACCAAACCAACATTTGAGATGCTGTGCGATGTGATTGGTCCACTTGTTAGTCCAGTTAGCCAATCACATCCACTGGTGAGGCAAGGTCAGGCATGTTTTTTTTTGTTTGTTTGTTTTTTGTTTTTGTGTTTTTGTTTTTTGCACATTGAGGAATTTATTCTGTAAATGTGTTTCCATTGTAGTTCATGGCATTTGTCTTTTTATTGGATAAATTGAGCACATAAGTTTTTATGCACATTTTTAGAATGTATGTACGTTATGTGATATCCCAAAATTTACATAAAAATAAGTGGATGGAAACATAGCTTATTTTAATCAAGGATGAGTTAATTTGATAACTTTGAATGAAATTAAATTTAACATATATGATATGATATGGTCTGATATAGGGCTGGGTGATATATCGCATGTGATTGTCACGCGCATTTTGTCAGTAAAGCCGGTTCCCTGATTGCCGCTAAATCGCCATCACCTGCTTTCAAATGGAGCGGCATTTAATAGACAGAGCCGTAGATCACTGATAAGCCACGCAATATCGCGTTCATATCGCAGATGTATCGCCTTCGATAATGAACGCGATATTGCGTGGCTTATCAGTGAATTACGGCTCTATCTATTAAATGCCACTCCATTTTAAAGCAGGTGATGGTGATTTAGCAGCAATCAGGGAACCGGCTTTACTGACGAAATGCGCGTGACAATCACATGCGATATATCGCCCAGCCCTAATATGGTATGATATGATATGAAATATGATATGAAATGAAACTAACCACGAGCAATACATTTGTTACTGTATTTACAAATCTTCGTTAACATTAGATAATAAAAATACAGCTGTTCATTGTCTGTTCATGTTAGTTCACAGTGCATTAACTAATGTTAACAAGATTTTAATAATGTATTAGTAAATGTTGAAATTAACAAGAACATAGACTCATAAAAGCTGTAAAAGTGCAGTTCATTTTGATATCATGTTAAATAATGTAGTTAACTAATGTTAACTAATGAACCATATTGTAAAGTGTTAACGATTTTTTTCTACAACATATTCCATATTGAATATAAAACGGTCAATACTGGAAATTTAATATTCTGCTCATTTGCCTTATTTTTTACATTTTGTTTACTTTTGCTGTCATAAGTAAAAGTAATATTTAACAAATATATATATATATATATATATATATATATATATATATATATATATATATATATATATATATATATATATATATATATATATATATATATATATATATATATGCTTTCATTATTTTAATGATGATGTTTAAATTCACTTACATTTATGATTGTTTTAACTAGCTTAAAGACTTGATTTTAATATATAATTTTATTTATATTATATAATTATCATACAGGATTATGTTTGATTAGAACATCTCATGAAAATGTTCTAAATTTCTAAACAAAGAGTCTCAAAATCCGGTGGTGTTTGGGATGATTTACATCAAATGTCTTGATGTGTCATATTTGAATACATTTCAGTCTGCTTCAGAATTCTTGGAATATAGTGCAACAGTGATGTGGATGATATTTTTGGTAAATTTAAGAGCTCAGCGGCATTTGTCTCCATTCAGTTAATTTCTGGAAAAGAACAGCGTAAACATTCTGTGAAATGTCTACTTTTGTGTTCAACGTAAGTAAGAAAATCATACAGGTTTGGAGTGACTTGAGGGTGAGTAAAAGATGAAAGAACTTTAATTTACATTCCTTTTCAGTTCATAAGCGAACCAAGTTGATGTCTACAGGCTGTTTTCAGCATGAATGAACAAACGGTCTATCATTCACCATTTAGTTCCATGAAATAAAATGACGCACAGTAAGAATGATAGATCGAATTTAGTCACAAGCATCCAGACGCAGTTTATCAGTTAAGAGGTTTCATTTTATGAAGTCACTCAGGTGAGAGATGAATCACCACTGAGCTGTTCTGCTGAAGACCAAACAAAAGCAAGAATCAATGATTCATCCTACAATGGTCATTTGCTTTGTATTTCTGTTACAACACAATGAACTTTCTGGACAGGCCGGTATTTCAAAGAACTAATGATTTGTATATGATGGTGAATACACCAAATCCATGATTCACCCATAAATCATTCAATAAGTAACAATAAAGTACACAGAGGCATTTTTTTGCTCGGAAGTCTAGACCTTTCCGGTATGTGATTACTTTTCAACTTCTCCCAACCCATTTTTCCTCGTCTTTTCTGTTGTCAGTCTAGCAGGTGAGACGGGTCTCGAGGGAGATGTATTGCTTTAGGCTGTACAACAGCAAATTTACTCATTCTTCCCTTCTCTCTCTCTCTCTCTCTCTGGCCATTTCTATCTTTCTTTAACAGTTCCTTTCATCTCGTCACCTGTCTGCTTGACTGACACGCTTTCAAGTTTATTTCTGGTTTGGAATGTGCAGTCACACACAAGTCCCTGAGTTAATATTTGATCAGATCGTTCACCTAACATGCCTGTAATTCTTCACTTATTACTTTGTCTGTCTCCATTATTATGCAAAATTCTTTGTCATCACAACAGTAATTGTATGAGTTTGGAGGCTATGACAGTAACATTTAACAATGACATTAATGTCCTAAAATAGGTTTGGGTTATAGCTGTTTAAAGAGTATTCCATAAATATTATTCATATATTTATATATTAAGCTTAAATATTCACTCGACAACCGGATGAAACAGTCATATTCTTTCATTCTTAAATGTGCAGTATGTAGTTTCTGCGACACTAGTGGAGCCTACAAAGAATATAAAAAAAAAAAAATGATATTTTGCAAAAGCTCCTTTCGCACAGTGCACCTCCCCAACTTGTGAAGGCATATCTCAATAGGTAAAAATAGGCTACTTTCAATAAAAATTCCAACATATTAGAATACTTTTAGCTGTGTTGCTATGTGTCATGATGAGTACGCAATTGAGTAGACTAACACTCAGGCACATTTTTGACATTACCCAGAGGGCACAGGTATGTCTCTAAGATGTCTGCTAAAGAGAATTTAATCTGGAAAACATCTGTCGTGTGCAAACATCTGATTGCAGATGAACAAACACTAAATACTTAATTGAGGCTGTTACACTTGTTACGTGTTTGATGATAAAATTGGGATGTTCTCATAACATTTAGGTGAGACAACTGTTTCAAGGTGTGTTGCAGACCAAAGATGAAGCAAACAGAGCAGTCTTAAATGATTTTACTTTGGCGTTGTTGTGTTTTTACAAATAATTTAGAAAAAGATGAAATGAAGAAAATATAATCATACATAGAAGAATCAGGAGTGTCGCCCAAATAAAAGAAATAAACAAAATAAACCAATCCTTACAGATAACCTCTAAACTAACTAACAAAAGAAAAATGTGAAAATAAAACCGAAATCTTCAGAGTATACGACGCCCAAGCTAAACTACCATAATCTACAAACAAAAATACATGGGTGGTGCGACACTCACAAACCTAGGCTAACATAGTATAAATTAACCTAATCCAAACCAAAGCCGAGAGCTCATGTCATATTTGGTAAGACACATGAGCGCGAACGCGACACACAGTAATAAATACTCCAACACGAACGTTATTAAACAAATCTATAATTAGATCAAAACTCACGTAACAAAGCAAAATGGGCACCAAGTGAATTAACTAAAGAAACAAATGGCCCTAGCCCGAAATAACTGAATGCGTTGGAGCACGAGGTACGCCAATCTGGCGCACGCCAAACACTGTCACATCAAGCCATTAAATACAGCTGGCGCATCAACGAATGGGCCGGACATCATGACATCAGCAATGATTGGCAGTTGAAGTAACCAATAAACACCAACCTGCAGACAGAGAGAAAAGAACAAAAAAAAAAAAACAGAAGAGCGCAAAAGTGCACACATGACACGTGGAACGTAACACTCTCCCCCTTAGAATAAAACCATATGTGTAAAAAAAAAAAAGAACCCATATAGTTTTAACATTTATCACTGCCCTTTAAGCTCTTGACAAAGCATCAGCCATTATATTTTCTGAACCCTTCTTGTGTTCGATCTTCAGATGGTAACCTTGGACAACCAAGGACCAGCGCATCAGCCGCTGATTATGGTTATGCATGCGGGACAGAAATACTAGAGGATTATGATCAGTATAAACGGTTATGGGCAAATTACTTGAGCTCACATATACATCAAAATACTGCAATGCCAACAATAAAGCCAAAGTCTCATTCTCGATGGTAGAGTAATTCAACTGACTCTTGTTGAACTTACGTGAGAAGTAACATATCGGATGGTCAATTCCGCAGGTATCTTCTTGAATAAGCACAGCGCCCGCGCCAACAGAGCTTGCATCCACCTCCAATTTGAAAACTTTTTCATACACCGGGGCTGCAAGAACAGGAGCATTACACAACAAAGCTTTAACACTATCGAAAGCATTCTGACATTCATCAGACCACACAAATGCTCGAAGAGGACTGATGAGAGACGTCAGTGGGCTAACAACTGTAGAACAGTTCTTACAAAAATTCCGGTAATAACCAGACATCCCCAAGAACCTACGCAGTTCTTTCCATGAAAGAGGGACCGGAAACTCCACAATAGCGCTTACTTTCGCTTCGATAGGTCTCTCTTGCCCTTGACCCACTTCTCTGCCTAAATAAGTGATTGTGGCTTGACCAAAGTTACATTTGGCAAGATTCAACGTTAAAGAAGCATTCTCGAGCCGTCGATACCAACCCATTCATCAGAAAAGGCTGGTATCTGGAATCGATCTTTTCATGGTTCTCAGCAATAGTGTCAACGGTTTTCACCAAGGCAACATGTTTAGTACCAGTGTCTTGTTGCTTGCGTTTTAAAGCAGGACACTGCAATAATGTGTCCACTTTTACGGCAGTAGAAACACGCCCTATCCTCCTTAACTTGTGTGTCGTTATTTTTCAAGCGCGTCTGATCTTTTGGGACAAACGGAACAGGCAGAACTTTCTCAACACGACCTGAATTAAAGACATTCTTATGGGTCAATAAAAACTCATCGGCACAGACAGACGCTTGAGACAGAGAAGCTACTTTTTGTTCGTTAAGGTAAACCACAATGCGATCAGGGATACAGCTCTTAAATTCCTCCAAGAGGATTAACTCGCGCAACGTCTGAAAATCTGATACCTTATTCGATGCGCACCATTTGTTGAACAATACACATTTTTCCCTAGCGAACTCAACAAAAGTCTGAGCTGAACTCTTCCTACAGTTCCTGAAGCGCTGCCTGTACGCTTCAGGTACGAGTTCATATGCTCGCAGAATTGCCGCCTTAACAATATCATCTCTAAACTATCCTCTAAAGACAAAGCAGCACATACTTCCTGAGCCCTTCCAGTTAGTCTACATTGCAAAAGCAAAGGCCAAACTTCTCTAGACCACTGTAGAGCGGAGGCAATTCGCTCGAATGCATTAAAATAAGAGTCAACCTCAGCTTCTCTAAATTGAGGTACAAGGGAAATATTTTTACTCACGTCAAACGTACGTCCAGACAATCCAGGGTCAGTCGGAGATGCAGCAGTCAGTCGAAGTAGCCAATAAACACCAACCTGCAGACAGAGAGAAAAGAACAAAAAAAAAAAAAAGAGCGCAAAAGTGCACGCATGACACGTGGAACGTAACACACTGGACACATCAAAATAAACTGGAACATTTGTCTTTCTGAACATGTGCATGATAAAAAGTTGTATTCTCATCCATTGTAGTGTATTGCACCGCACTGCCTCGTTAGTTTTTTACGTGGTCACGACCTGTTTAAGCATTGAATGTCTAAATGCATTGAATTTTGGCTTGTACTCCTGTACCCAAAGCATTTTCCTACGTAACGTGTCAGCTGTGGTCCCTCAACCTCTAAACACCCTCGGGCCACTAGCCACGGCCCAAACTCTTGCTATTGGAACAGGAACCGGCGGATTAATGTTTAAATGAAAAACAGGTTTGATTTTAGATACGTGAAACACGGGATGAATTTTACGGTACGCTGGAGGGAATTTAAGGCAGACTGTCACCGGACTAAGAATCTTGGTGACCGTAAACGGGCCAATGAATTTGGGTGCCAACTTATTATTTACAGAGCGGAATGTTCTTGGAAGAAAGCCACACTTTTTGACCGACAACGTATATGGGAAGCTTCAGCCGGTGGCGATCGGCCTGGGCCTTGGTGCATGCTCCCACCTGAAGAAGAGTCTCCCGGGCTCTTCTCCACTTCCAGGAAGTTTCCAGACTAGGAAAGATAGGTGGCTGGTAACCTAAACTACACTGAAAAGGCGATAGGCCCGTAGCCGACGCTGGTAACGAGTTGTGCGCGTACTCCACCCAAGGAAGCTGCTGAGTCCAGGAGGAAGGATTCTGAGCTACCCGACATCACAATGTTCTCTCCAAATCCTGGTTGGCTCTCTCAGCTTGCCCGTTACTCTGGGGATTGAACCCAGACGACAAACAAGTCGCTAACAGTGGTAACAGTCGCTCCCAGTAATCGACAAAACTCATTCCAGAATTTGGACGTAAATTGGGATCCCCTGTCAGAAACCACGTCCACTGGGAGGCCATGAATATGGAAGACGTGATTAATGACAGTAACTGCTGTCTCCTTGGCAGTGGGTAGTGGGCAGTGGGTAATTGCCCTGTGAAGGAGGGAGGCCTGTAACGAAATCTAGCGCTATATGGGACCAGGGTCTCGAAGGGACAGACAGCGGTTGAAGAAGCCCATCTGGGGACCGATTGGAAGTCTTACCATGAGCGCAGACCGAGCAAGCCAAAACAAAATTGCAAACGTCGTGAGCCATTCAGGGCCACCTGAATCGTTGCTTAACCAAAAAATCGGTATGACTAACCCCTGGATGACAAGCCAGATTGGAATCATGTCCCTATCGGATGACGTCTGAACGTAACCTCTCTGGCACAAATAATCGACTCGGCGGGCACCCGGGTGGAGGCGTTTATCACTTCTAAGGCCGTGCGGACCTTCGACTCGACCTCCCACTCGGGAGTGGACGGGCGCTCGGAACGATCGAAAACATGAGATAAAGCATCGGGTTTGGTGTTCTTAGACCCGGGATGATAAGATAGCGAAAAAATTGAAAAGACCGAAAAACAGAGCCCACCGAGCCTGCCTAGAGTTTAGTCTTTTAGCGGATCTGATGTATTCTAAGTTATTATGATTGGCCCAGAGGATGAAAGGTACCCCCGGACCCTCCAACCAGTTACGCCACTCTTCCAAAGCTAATTTGACCGCCAGCAGCTCCCTGTTACCAATGTCGTAATTACGTTCAGCAGCGGATAAACGGTGGGAGAAAAACGCGCAAGGATGCATCTTATCATCCACGGCGGCACGCTGGGATAGAACTGCACCTACCGCCACCTCTGACGCATCAACCTCCACCACAAACTGACGTGACGGATCAGGGGCGACAAGAATGGGAGCCGAAACAAAGCGGCTTTTGAGGTTGGAAAATGCAGCCTCGGCTGCATCAGACCACCTGATCGCCGTTGCAGTGGAGGTCAAGGCAGTCAGAGGAGCAGCGGGAGACGAGGAAGGGCGGATGATCCCAGCTGCCAGAGAATCAGAAATGTATTTCTCTATGACCTCCCTTTCTGGATTAGAAAGTGAATATAACTTGCCTTTAGGTGGAGAAGACCCTGGCACTAAGTCTATCGCACAGTTGTAGGGACGATGCAGAGGGAGAGAAGCAGCCCGGGCCTTACTGAACACTTCCTTCAGGTCGAGGTGGTACTCAGGCACGTTTCACAGATTCACCAACTCCTCCTGTAACATAGAACGAGACACGGAAGAACAAGCAGACAACAAACAAGACGCATGACACTGGTTGCTCCATTCCGCCACAGACCCCTGGCTCAATCCTGGGCTTGTGTTGCAGTAACCACGGATGACCCAAGACACTGACAACTGTTCTGTGTGATTACCAGATGTGATGATGGTTAAGGGCTCCGTGGCGTGTGTGATGGTGGGTAACTTCTGTCCGTTGAGGGCGATGACAGATATGGCATGTTCCAGGGTGTGGATGGATATGTGCAGCCGCATGGCCAAATCGTGGTCTATGATGCAGCCCTCCGCCCCCGAGTAGACCTGAGCATGGCAGATGTGATGCCCTGATACTCACTGCAGTCTCACCATGAGGAGTGTCGCAGACAAGGATTTCTCCAGGGAAAGACCACCTCGGACCTACTGTCGGGCTCTGCCTTTTATGGGACATTCCTTTAGAAAATGTCCTGCTCGACCACAGTACAAACACAGTCCCATCTCTCTCCGGTGTAATCTCTCCTCCCGGGAGAGCTGAGCTCTACCCACCTGCATGGGTTCAGGATCGAACAGGTGACCGGCCGTGTTACCTCCGCTGGCTCTGCACTCCTCCAGTTCTTCGAAGCGGGTTCCTGTAAGCGGGCATCCACCCGTAGCGCGAGCTCAATGAGTCAGTTGAGGCTGGTGGGCAGATCCAGCTGGTAGATCTCCTGTAGAACACGCCGGCCAACCCATGCAGTAACATATCCCACTGCACCTCCTCGTTCCACTTGTATTCCACTGCCAGGGGGCGGAACTCGATGGCGTAGTCAGAAACTGGTCAAATTCCCTGCCGCAGGTCCCGCCACTGAACAGTCAAAGACCCGCCTCATCTCCTGTGACAGGGCGTGGAACGAGGAGCAGCATGGATGGTTGTTCTCCCACACCGCTGTTCCCCATAACGCCGCGCATCACATCAGTAGCGTCATGACAAATGCGACTTTACTCCCCTCAGAAGAAAATGTATTAGGTTCCAAAGAGAAATAAATAGAGCACTTCATTAAAAAAGCTCTACAAACATCTGGTTCTCCAGCATACCTCTCTGGTGCAGGAATACGTGGCTCTTGTTGACCGCTGATGTTGGAGGATGGGTAAGGAACAGACTGTGGGGCTGGCGCAGTGGGAGATGAGAGATGTTGAATCCAGGTAGATAACTCAGCCACCTGCGCCACCAACGCCTGAACGGCACGAGCAGTGGCCATCACCTGCTCGTCCTGATGATCCATTCGTTGAGCGAAGATCTGACAAGCTTGCTGGATCCATAATGGTCAGTTCATTCTGTCAGGAAATGAACACCGACAGAGGATCCAAGTGCAAGTATAACAATATTTATTGACATAATTCGCTGTACAATAACTTCACTCCAAATTTACAGTCGATGCAGAGATTGTGACGTGCAGAGACAGTGGCATGCAGAGTCGCGACAAGCAGTGTGGCGCAGGGCTGCAGCGGGTATCAGAGACCAGGGATAAACCAACCCAGAAAGCAGGGCACACGACGATAGTCCAGAATCCGAGAACCAGGAAGAGAAAAACCAGAGAGCATGACAGCGGGACAGCCTGCAACTAACTGACAAAGACGACATGAAGACACGCACATTTTATAACAAACATTAAACAAGACACGGCTGGCAACAGATCACAATCAGACCATAATGAGTGACGCCCACACAAACATTCACTCACACACATACACACGCAACAAACACACAAGGGCGAGTAAATGAATCCATGAACCATGACAGACGTTTACTGATCTGAGTGAACTGCTCTCAATGTTTAAATGGTACCTGGGGGGGCTCAATATTTACACTTTTGTGGGAAATAAACCCATGTTTGGCATACTAATAGTAGTCAATGAACAATAAACTGGGTTAAGAGAATGTATTTTGACAATTAAAATGGGAGTGTTTAAAGTTAGCATGAAACGGAAGTTGCAATATTATTTTCTTCAATGTGTGTGTGTGTGTGTGTGTGTGTGTGTGTGTGTGTGTGTGTATATATATATATATATATATATATATATATATATATATATATATATATATATATATATATATATATATATAATTACACACAAGACTTCTGGAAATGGCTTCTCTAACAAGAAAAAAATATGTAGGGTGGGACTCGATTTTGTCATATTTCCAAATATTTCTGTATGGAATTTCTCCATTCTCCATTTTTTTGGATGGAGGGAAGTAGTTTAAAGGGTCATGAAACCCCCCTGTTTTAGCCTGGTCGTTCACACAAAAATGGGCATGTAAAGCTCTGGAAAAGTGGGAGTGTAGAGGGGGGAAGAGGGGAGAGAACAACCAATGAAACAGAGATATACAACAAACTCATTATACAGAATAATGAATATGAGCATGGACAAAACAAACCGCCTGCACCTAAACTTCTGCTCTGGTCACGTCGCAGGAAAATGCATTTTTGTGTTGTAGCACTTGGGAAACAAGCACCGACCCATGTCTCTGAATGACAAGAGACCAAGGCGAGAGAAGTGATACTTCCTCATGCATAATACCGCAATTATATATCTTATGCATACTACAGCGCAGTGATTGGAATGAATGAGCTTTAAGTCATGAATAAATGTAGAAACTGTTGACGTCAGCATGTTCGACCAGCCCATACTTGGAGCCAGCCAGCACTCCGGTAGTACACGATGACATCATATTTTGTGACGTTGCTCCGATTTTGTTCGCTCTGAAAAAAGCAAAAAGAACTAATTTCAACGTATAAATATAAGTACCTTTAATGTTTTCAATGATGTGCAGCCTATACATATCTGTTCACAGCTCAAAAAATGTGTTCTGGGGTTTCATGACCCTTTAAGCACTTCAACAACAACCTCCGGAAGAAAGGAGGAAATCAGACATCTGCATTTCAGAGGATATCTCATCACGAAAAAACATCACACTGCATGTGACATTTACTGACCATACAGAAAGAAACAGAAATGTGTGGGCTGATATGAATCTAAAAACATAAGTAATGCTGGTATTGTTCATATCACCTTGAATCAAATAAACAAGTCTGAGTTCTGGAGAAGACGTACTGATCAAAGGAACTACGGGTGGTGGTTCAACATCCTAGAACAGAAAGTTTACCTTCACAATCTCACCACTGGATAACATTATACTCATTTCCAACTATCTCAGATAGATTTGGCTTCTTTGTTCCGTATTGATTTTTTTTTTTTTTAGTAGTAGTAATTTTTTTTTTGTTGTTTAGATAAAGTTTGATAAAGTTCGCTATAATAAAATACAGAGAGGCAGTTCTCTTTCTGGACTCTGCCAAAATATGTTTCACGAACACTCACTAGCAGAGACAATAATCTCAATACTTTTTTTTTTTTTTTTTCATCCAATGAAAGTCAATGGGTCCAAAACAGTCAAATGCCAAGTATTGCCGTTTTTCTCAAATATATAGGCAGATATATTTTTCAACACCCATATATACTATATGAGGAAATATTTAACTATCAAATTGAACTGATATTTCAGAAAATTAAAACTATTGTGAATGTATATCCAAGTGGATATATGGCTGCTTGAACATGAAGAAAAAAAAATAAATAAATTGTAGGGCTGGGCTTGATATTGTCCATGGGGATTTGATTGGATGATTGGATGGCTGGATGGTTGTAGTTTGCTATTTTGGTGGATCACATGTGTGTGACGGGTTGCTCCACCCTCATGCCAGTAAACATGTCATAAGATGCTCTTGTAGATTGTTGTAGTTTCCGTTCACTAGAGGCCTGTTGCATGAAGCTAGCTGAACAAACTTTGAGTTTCAGAGTAGGTTTAGAGTTGACAAATCTGGAAATACACAACCTGGTTTAGATCTGGTTCAATGGGCTAACACCACTCGGTATAAACGTTCTCTGTCAACTCAGGTTTAATCCAGAATTTGCTATTAACTCTGAAGGGCGTGCACCTGAAAGTATGACATGTGCAGCGAACAGCCAAACACATGGAACATGGAAAACGTTGATTTGATTCACTGTTCACGAGAGAGCCAGGCAATTCACTTCTCTGCTGAAGATTAAAATATCATTGTGAAAAATGATAATCATGAAATTAAACACATTTACAAGGCTGCTGCTGGAGCAAGAGTTTAAGAAGGCAGCTTAATTAAAATATCTGACTATATCAATGCATGTGAATTGTATGTATGTATATATATATATATATATATATATATATTTATAATACAACAGTTCTGTCTGGTTCTCGAATCTGATTGGCTGATAGCCATACGATATTTCAGTGATAACAGCACTCCTACTGCCTTTTCACTGTTTGTATCACTCCGCTTGAAGTGACTGTCAAGGCGGCCGATCAAATCAACCGTAATTCTTACAAATACTACTTCTTGTACCACAAACTGTAGTTTTAATAGTTTTTTAGGCGAGAATGTAGTTGTTTAGACCTGAAATATGTGACTCATATTTAATAACAGCGCCTATTTTACAATTTGTTTTGGCGTTTTCGGAGATGCGATCTCGAGTGCGTCAGCGGCCGTTCAGTGCTTCTGTAACCGCCGAGAACAGCATCTCAGCCAGTGCCTCGGGGATTTGCCGCTGGCTCTTATAGTGGTTAAACATGAGACATAATTAAATTTGAGTACATAGAACGGGCAATCTTTGGTCTTATTAATCTATTATTTTATATCTATTAGAGCAAGTCGAATTGTGCTATATTAAATTTGATAATAATAAACGTTACGTTACATCCTTATATAGCACATTGGCTACAACTAGACGGGACATATCAGACTCTTCTCCGCTTCAAATACGTAAAACATTAAACTTTATAAACATGTTTTTTTTGAGTAAAGAAAACGCTTTACATTTTTTTTTTCAAACATCAGATCTTTATTTACCTTTGCATTGCACAGAGGAGATGTCCAAACTGCGTGCGCACTTCATTCAGAGGTGAGGCGGATTAATGAGGCTTGATTGACAGTTTGAGGATCCAATGGAGTTAGGAGGTTTTGTCACAAGCTCTTTAAAATCCTTTTCATTCGTTAAATATTTGTAAAACCCACATACCAGCGTAAATGGTGACTTTTTTTTTTTTTTATAACTAGTGCTTTATGTTTGACTGAACTGTACAATTGTGCTTATATGTTGTTCAATAAATATTATTTTATATAAATATGTCCATTAAGTAATATGGATTGAGTGAACATTACATTAATACGCCATTAGATGGCGGCAACACTTTACAGGAGAAGTGAGTCACAAGAGACTTTTAAATTGAAAGGAACTTTTGCAAAGGAAGTTGTTTTAGCGCTGTGGTGTTATGGATGGAAAATTCCCAAAGCTAAAAAAAAAAGAACAAATACAAAGACCGCTTACCTCAGCGGACATTCAAACGGACTTGTATAAAGGATGTAATATTATGGAGATCGACTTGAAGAATGAATGTAATGCAATATACCAGACACAGGTAATAGCCTACTCTCTCTCTCTCTCTAATACTGTAGAAAATTCAATGTGTTTCAATGAAGCGACTCAACATCCCTTCGTTATTAGTTCTAAAGTGACGTTTTGGAGTTAGTAACGGAGGCTTGGTCCAACTGTCAAATTGAGATTTGAATCCATGGCGGAAGGAAGTAGTGCTGCCCAAAAGAGGGTTTTAAAGACACTCCGTTGTTGTTCTTATTTATTTACACACTCGTGCCGTCGAGCTGTTGTATAAACGCGATATCACACTCGTAGCCGTGCGATATGGCTGTATATCAGCACGCTGTGATTACCTACGGCACATGTCAATACATGTGCCGTATATGTGCCATCTCAATACATGTATTATATTTAGAATAATTTAAAAGCAAAGTTTAATATAAATTTTACATTTAATATAATAATTATATAAATATATTATGTCAATTATACATAATTGTAATTCATATAAAATAAATATAATAAATAATTAGCAGCACAAGATGAGAGGTTTTGTGTCTACATTTCTTTTACTCTAAAGCAGGGATGGACAACTCCGGTCCTGGAGGGCCAGTGTCCAGCAGAGTTTAGCTCCAACCCTAATCAAACACACCTGAACCAGCTAATCAAGGTCTTTAGGATTAGTAGAAAGTTATAGGCAAGTGAGTTTTTATCAGGGATGGAGATAAACTCTGCAGGACACTGGCCCTCCAGGACCGGAGTTGTCCATCCCTGCTCTAAAGTGTTTAAATGTAGAGCGAGAGATACAGGGGGAGTGGCTTTATTGCATCAGATTCATTTTACTTTACTCACAGCTGATTGGTCCACTTTAGGTTTGAGATCTTTAACCAAGAATAAAACTTGCTCTGGAGTAGGTTAGCCTTGTAGCGTAAGTTACCATGACGATGATCACCCCGCCTAAAACCAATCCACTTTCTTGAGCCCGAAAACCAGAGT
The DNA here is from genome assembly GCF_024489055.1 of Chanodichthys erythropterus. NCBI lineage: Eukaryota > Metazoa > Chordata > Actinopteri > Cypriniformes > Xenocyprididae > Chanodichthys > Chanodichthys erythropterus. Next base: position 2,768,274 of record NC_090230.1, read on the forward strand.
TTGTTCAAACTAATCTCAAACTTTCCTGGGTAGCAACTGAAGTTTACCCAGCTATGATGACTTCTGCTTCTGAGAACCATGGAAATGTGAAAAGGGTCCATTATAAACTTAGTGCTTTCCATCCAAAGCTGTGAATTTAACTTGTGCGCAAAATTGGAATATCGCATAAATAAATGAATCCCATGAATAAAGCAGTGTTCCATCTCATCTGTTCAAGAGAACAAAATTGTCACTTCCTCGGAAAGTGCTGCAAAATACCTCTAATAAAAAATGCAAGTTGATGCACTATGGCTTTTTTTTTCATACATCATAAATGTCTTGCATCTCGGAGCATGCAGACAAAACTTTGTCATGTTCTTTTGCTTTCGGATGCTGGTGTTTAAGAACCCATCATGTGAGATGCTTATGAAAGGGAATTAAACCAAATCATTCTTGTGACAAACTTTGTTTCAGGCATTTCAGAATGACCAAACCAACATTTGAGATGCAATTTGTCTGCTGGTTATTCCAATTATCCATCCACTGTTTAGGCTCACTGTTAGTCACGTGAGTTTTTTTTTTTTTTTTTTTTTTTTGTAAATGTGTTTCCATCGTAGTATATGCGCATGTCTTCTTATCAGATAAAAAAATGACTTGCATCAATTGAGTGCAGAATGTTTTATGCTCATTTTTAGAATTTATTAAAGCCAACATGAAATCATCACCTCCAACCACTTTTCACCATCCAATCAATTGCTGATAGATAAGATTAAATTAGATTACAGTAAAATACAGTGAAGCAAAATAAGTTTCAAACAACGTTTCACGCTGACTTTCAAGCCCCAGCACATGATAATTATCTAAACAACCAGAAAATAAATAGTTATTTGTGAAACTCAACAGAACAAAAATTATTTTGACATCAGCCTGTTTCATCTAAATGTATATGTTCAAATATGTGAAAGCTGCCATATTATTATTATTATTATTATTATTATTGGTGCTGTGACTGATTAAAGTGCTTTGGTATCCCAATGATGGAAGCCTTGTCCAACCACAACATTTAAATTGTTCTAGCTCTAACTCTAGTGGAGTACTAGATAGCTATCTGTCACTGCATGAAAAGAAGTAGTCATTTTCATGGCTGTATAGCTGTACCTCTTTACAAGGTAACCTTTCTCTGAGTAGGGAATTGTGCAGACATAATGGGCGTCGTTTGGATTTTAAAGTATAAATTGCTTTTCATCCTTGTTTAGGAGGAAAAGTAGACATAAAATGCCAGGCTGCCTTTGCTCAGACCCCATCAAATGCTATTCAAACATAAGTCAGATTACTTTCCCTCTCAAAAGGATGGATGGCTCAGCGTAGCAACTGAGTGTTTTGCACTAAGTGAACAACAAGGCATTTGGAATGGTGTCAGAAAAAGGACATGGTGTGATTAATACTTGATGTTGTTCTGGCACCATTTCTTCCAAAGAAGGCAACTCCAGCTGGTAATGTTACGGATACAAAAGGGAGCATCGCTTTATTCGCCAGCAGGGACACATAAATTACTCTTGTAAGAGGCATTTTGATTTATTTTCCATTGAGGAAATATAAACTCCATGCAACCTTTCACAAATTTGACCCATACATTATATTCCATCATGAATGTATGCATTTAGTTAAAACCATTTGGTCTGTTGTGACTGACGACATTCTTTTTCTTAAATATTATATTAACATGAAATAAAAACGAAACCTGTTGTCTTTGGTAATATACTGAGAATTACTTTTTGGTGCAAAATACTATTATGAAATTAATAATTAATAATGAATAATAATATATAAAAAAACACAAATAATATAAATTATCAAATTTCAAAAATTATAAAATTTCAAAAAACGTTTTTGTCTGTGTGTATATATATATATATATATATATATATATATATATATATATATATATATATATATATATATATATATATATATATATATATATATATATATTAGTATTGAACAATATGTACTTATGTAGGCTAATAATTTGTAGGGTTAGGGTTAGGACTTGGCGTGGGGTTAGTTGCAGTTAATTACGCATAATTTACCCTTATTACTAAAGAAAGTTCCTAACCTACACATGTAATATAACAGCCTGGGCTCATTGTCAATACGTAGGAATTATTATGTAACTTTCAAAGACACAAAACATACATTTTTGTAAGTTTACAAAGGTGCTGAAATGTACAGTCTTGATGTATTTATTGCATTAAAACATAAAAATACTTACGTTTTTTTTCTGAGAAAACTTTACAAATATTTCATGTCATAAAGATATTCATATTTATATAGATCAATGATTTTGCCATTATGATGTCATTTAGTGGCATTTAGCAACCAGTTTAAGCTACTTTCAAATGAAAGCAATTGGCAAGACAGATCAACAAGCGCGGCCTTTGACTGTGACGGTAGCTGCTGAGAATGAAGATAAAGATCGCCGGATAAAGGGCTGAATTTGGATCTGTTCCTTGCAAACATATGGATTCTAAAGATTTGGAGTACCGCAAACAAATAAAATTAATGGGATTTGTGAATTTATGTTGTGCTTTGGTCTATCTTATGGTTGCATTGTCATTTTATTCATTTTAAGGTTTCAAAGTGTAGTCTTGTTTAACATTATGTAATCCTCCGAAACGAGTTTGCAGCACAAGTCATGAACAGAAATGTTATTTCATATTAAGTAGATGAGTAAAATGAATTCGACTAAAAACGTATTGATATGACATTGAATACAACAGATTTAAAACAATAATGCCACGATTTTAATATTAATACATGGGAATTCAGACACATTCACACTTGGATACGTAAATTATTTACATTTTTTTCCTGTTAATACATAAGTATTTTCACATTTTAGTGTTATAAATACATCAATATTGTAGGTTTGTGTGCGTATGAAAATGTAAGTAAATATATGTGTGGTAGAACCACACTTTACATAAAAATACACATGTATTCTCATGAGTTCATGTTGAAAATAAGGTGTAATTACCAACAATAATTAAGTCACTAGCTTGTAGTAGAACTAACTAACTACTATAGCTAACTAGTTTGGTTAACTTAACAGTACTTTAACAACTTTAAATTATGAGCAGCTTGTCGTTTACAAACTACAAGCTCAAAACAGCTTCCCCAACACTGGTCTGCAAAGTTAGAAAGTACAAACGAATATCAATCTCCATTACCGTACATAAAAGTAGACTTTTGAGAGTTTATTCATCTTCAGATTTGTATTCAATGTGCAGAATTTAAGACAGCTCTCTTTTCAAATTCTGCGATTTGTGACGATGCTCTGATGGATTGTATAAGATGTTTTTGACAGGTACAAGGAGGTGCGGTGCGCAGATGTGCTTGTTGGCTTGAGTGACTGAACTTAAAACGGGGCCAAGCCAAACAACTTCTAATAGGAATGAACCTTGTCTTTGGCAATGCTTAAGAACTCCTCCCTGGAATGATAGGACACTCAGTATCCCTCCTTATTTGGCTCTGAGAGGATTGGATGAGGTTATCAGTTTTAAACAAGGAGATAAACTCAAAACATACCAGACACCTTCTGGTCAGGATCTGTCAAGTAGTTTTCCAGCAACCTATTTCATTAAGGACTTGGTCTAGGAGGTTCATGGACAACTTGTTTAAAGACTGTGAAAAGAGGAAAGAAAGACTTCTCACTATTTCTTCCACACTCTTATAAATAAAGGTTCTTTGGCATCTACGTTTCCATAAAGAACCTTTCACATCCCTGGAACCTTTCCATTGCACAAAAGGTTCTTGAGATTATTAAAATGTTCTTTACACTTAGACAAATGGTTCTTTACTTATAGGTTCTTTGGGGAACCAAAATGGTTCTTCCATGGCATTTTGTTGCAAAGCCTCCTTTTCGAACTTTTATTTTTAAGATTGCAGACCCCAAAAAACAAGAACCTAATTATACCTCTCTCTTATTTCTACCACCTGTGAACACATCTATCAATCAGTCAGTCTGACAGCTGTGCCAGCGGGGCTGAAGATGAATATGGATTTTTGAAATGCTGCGGGTCATTACAGTGAAAAGATAAGATGAGGAATGGACCTTTAGAGACTGACGTGCTGCTTAAGAGTGATTAATTGGCCGTGTCGGAGAAATGTACACAGAAAGAAAAAAACAGCTGTTTTCATTTACATAACTGAGTCAGGAATGTGTGCTTAATATGACAGCGAGTCTCTACAGAAAATATACACAAAAATAATGAGAACTTGTTTAATGAAATAAAGCCATATCAAACAAGGTGTAAACATGGTTGAAATAAAAATATTAAATTTCATTGCATGCTTTTTGAACCTACAATAAAAGTGAATATCTCTTGAATTCAAGGTTACCCCTATAATAGCAGGTATGGAAATGCACTGTTAACCTTGTTGAGAGATGGAGAGAAACTTTCAGTTTTGGTATCTCAGTGGAGCAAAGATAAGGCCAGGGCGTCTGCTTTCATTTTTAAACATCCCTTATTACTTAATTAACTTGAAACATTCAATATCTATTCCCAGGAGAACTTCCAAAGACTGGAAAACCTACAAACATGAATGACAAAGAAATACTAATTTATTGGTGTGGTTCTGATGTACGAAGTGGAATCTGTGGCAATTTGTTAAAAAATGACATTTAAAAAAAATGTGTACATTCATATACAAACTAATCACACCTCTTCTATGATGAACATTTTTTTAGCTTCCAAATATATGTTTGATATCTGATTGCCAAAAACAAAACAAAACAAACAAACAAACAAACAAAAACAATTATAGAGATTAAATCTAAATTAATGAAATTAAATTGAATAAAATCCTTACAAAAAGTTGTGGTAACGCTTTAGATTACAGCCCGGAAAGTACTGTGTAATTACAACGAGTTTACAGCATAACTTTCAATAATTATAGTGTAACTATACAGTAAGTATGTGTAAGTAGGGGAACAATTTGTAAAGTATTGGGAATAAAGGGGTAACAACCAGGAAAATAATAAATTATTTATACTGTAAATATTTTATATCTAAGGGGTACTTATGACATATAGCTAAGGGGTAAGTATGACATTACGGGCCGCAAATTAAAGTGGTGCTTGTTACCCTCTTATTTCATGTAGTTACAGGGTAAGTAATTAATGAAATGCAAACAATCTGATATCACTGACTCCGAAACCTTTATTTGAAAAAAAACTTTATTAAAAACAGGTCTACAACACTTATTATTCATTTTTTTAAATCAACTTTTCATTTCAAACTCTAAAGTCCTGACAGAAAGTAACAAGTTTTGTCCGTTTTTTGGTTGTTGTTGTTTCTCGCTTGGCTTCCACCTGCTCTTGTTTCTCGGCTGATGAATCTTAAGAAGGAATCCCGTTGCTATTCTGTATTATAAGAAAATACAGTACACCCCGAAATTTTCTCATGGTTTAGGCTATTCATCTTTTCGCTTCTGACCAACCGTCACCAGCGCCTGCATGAGAGTCGACTTTGCGTTCGATGAAGCACATTGAAATGAGCAACGTGAAGCTTTCATGAAGTTCTTGCGGGCGATTCGTGTGAAACTCGCGCGAGAACTGCCATCTCTGTTATTCTGTCTTGTTTGTTTCTCATTCTCATTATCTGTTATTCTGTGTATTTTGTTGTGAGCATTACTAAAAAAATAATAAAAAAAAAAAAACTGACGGCATCCAACATCTGCGTGAGTTCCCTTTCAGTCGGTCACGTTCGACATACGTCAGTAATGACCGACGAATTGGGATATCGCTTAGAGAGCCCTATCATCTTCGTGTAAACTAAAACAAGCCAATGGAATTGGCGTGCGATATTTGCATAATGCGCACCGCCCCCGACAGGTGTATATAAATAGGAAGCGGATGCAATCGCACTCTGTCTTTTGCTTCGGAGCCATTCACTGGTGTCCTGTTCAGAAGACTCCTTTCTTCGTTGTTTATTCTAAGAAGAGGATTTACAGCGAGCTTTCAGTGCTGGTGAAGAGGGCACGTTCAGCGAGGTCGCGAGTGTCCGAGGAGCTGAGCTATAAGCTCTAAAACTGCTGTTTTCACAGCAACACAAAGAGTGTGTGTGTGTAGCGATTTGGGCCGGTTCCTCGGTGTGTCAGGGAGTGGTGTACCTGACACATCGCGTTGCTCCCTGGGTGCTTCAGCACGAGTGAGTTGACTTCTCCTTCTAAAAGAGCTTTACAGACGAACCCTGACAGTATGTCATTTCGTCTGTGCGTTACTGGGTGCGGTCGTTCCCTGGTCCCTGCTGATGGGCACAATCGCTGCATCTCGTGTTTGGGCGTTCAGCACGCTGAAGCAGCTTTTGTGGATGGTTCATGTTCCCATTGCGGGAACATGACCATCGCGGTGCTGAGGTCGAGGCTCTCCTTCCTGAAGTCTCAGGACAGCCTCAGCCCGCTCGTCGCCGAGGGCGCCCGCCTGCATCGTCCTCCGCCCCTGCTAAAATGGCAAAGCATCAGCCTACACCAGCCAGGCAGCAGGGTGTCGGTCGCGGGTGTGGTGCCCAGCCCGTCTCCGCTAAGCCCGGTGGTAAACGCAAGAGCAAAACACGGCACTGAGACGGGCAACCTGGAGGGGAAGGTTCTCGCTCTTCGGGAGAGAATACCATCGTCTTTCCCACCCCCGGAGGAGGGCCGGGGGGAATTTGTGATGTCTGTTTGTCAACCGCCGCTGGCTCCCCGGAGTCCAGCGGTACCCACTTTTTCACAAAAAGAGCATTTTCCTCAAACTCCAGGTCACAACAAGGTGTGTCTGCCAATGTGCCAGGCTCCGCCTCGCCGCTGACAGCTCCCTCCCCATTCGCAGGCGGCAGTGTGATGGCGCAGACCGCGTCCCGTGCGCCGTCTCCCATGCACACTGCTGCCTCGCAGAGTCCGACCCCACTCCGGGCCGCTCCCAAGTCGTCCGAGTCGGGTCCCTCTCTGCCTTGCTGCCCCACCCCCAGTGCGTCTGTGGTGCCTTTGGTCCCGTTGGCTCAGTGTCTGGAAGCGTGGATAGCGCTCCCCAGCCTGTCCAGTTGGCTCCTTCGTACTATCAGACTCGGCTATGCGATTCAGTTCGCCCGGCGTCCCCCGGTCTTCAGGGCTGTCCACTTCACTCAGGTGTCGTTGGACAGTGCACCTGTTCTCCGGGTGGAGATTGCTGTCCTCCTGGCGAAGGATACAATCGAGCCGGTCCCTCCAGCCGATATGAAGTCGGGGTTCTACAGCCCCTACTTCATTGTACCGAAAAAGGGCGGTGGGCTACGGCCAATCCTGGACCGTCCCCAGGATTGGTTTGCAGCAATAGACCTGAAGGACACTTTCATGTCTCGATTCTGCCTCGACACAGACCCTTCCTCCGGTCCGCGTTCGAGGGTCGGGCATGTCAGTACAAAGTCCTACCCGACATGGTTGTAGCTCCCAGCCGGCTGGGTCTTCAGGTCAACTGGGACAAGAGCAAACTCGCCCCCGGGCAGAGGATCTCTTGTCTTGGTCTCGAGCTAGACTCGGTCGCACGGACTGCGCGTCTCACCGAGGCGCGCGTCCAGTCGGTGTTGAACTGCCTGAGCTCGCTCAAGCTGGCTCCGCGGCCGGGTCCCGAGATGGGCGTGGCAGTGCGGCACACTCCGTGTCCCCGTGACACCGAGCTGCCGTCACACCCTTGTCCGGTGGTTGGACCCTTCGTTCCTGTGGGCCGGAGTACCCCTCGAACGAGTGTCCAGGCACGCTGTGGTCTCCAAAGATGCCTCTGCCACGGGATGGGGGGCCACGTATAACGGGCATGCAGTGACAGGTCTTTGACGGGGCCTCAGCTGCATTGGCATATCAATTGCCTCGAGTTGCTAGCGGTTCGTCTTGCGCTGGCCCGCTTCAAGAAGCTGTTGTCAGGCAAGCACGTTCTAGTCCGCTCACACAGCACTGCGGCCGCTGCGTACATCAACCGTCAAGGTGGTCTACGCTTCCGTCGCATGTCGCAACTCGCCCGCCATCTCTTGTTGTGGAGTCAGAAGGATCTGAGGTCCCTTCGGGCCACTCGTGTCTCAGGTGTGCTCAACCGTGCAGCCGACGAGCTGTCACGGCAGCCTCCACTTGCGGGCGAGTGGCGGCTCCACCCCCAGGCGGTCCAGCTGATTTGGCAGCATTTCGGCAAGGCCCAGGTAGTCCTGTTTGCCTCCCCGGAAACTGCCCTCTGCCAGTGGTTTTATTCCCTGACCGGCGGCACGCTCGGCACGGATGCCCTGGCACACAGCTGGCCCCCGGGTCTGCGCAAATATGCGTTTCCCCCAGTGAGCCTTCTCGCACAACTCATGTGCAAGGTCAGGGAGGACGGGGAGCAGGTTCTGTTAGTGGCTCCATACTGGCCCACTCGGACCTGGTTCTCAGACCTCATTCTCCTCGCGACAGCCCCTCCCTGGCCGATTCCTCTGAGGAAGGACCTCCTGACAGGGCACTCTGTGGCACCCGCGTCCCGATCTATGGAACCTCCACGTGTGGTCCCTGGACGGGATGCGGTCGTAGACACCATCACTTCCGCTAGAGCTCCTTCCACTAGGAGTCTCTATGCGTTGAAGTGGAACCTGTTCGTCGAATGGTGCGCCTCTCGCCGAGAGGACCCCCGATCATGTTCGGTCGGATCCGTGCTTTCCTTCCTGCAAGATGGGTTGGAGCGAAGGCTGTCTCCCTCCACCCTCAAGGTGTATGTTGCCGCTATTGCCGCACATCACCACGCAGTTGAGGGTAAGTCCCTGGGGAAACACGATCTGATCGTCAGATTCCTGAGGGGGGCCAGGAGACTGAATCCTCCTCGCCCTTCCTCCGTACCCTCTTGGGATCTGACCCTGGTTCTCACAGCTCTCCGGGGTCATCCCTTTGAGCCTTTGCAATCAGTCGACCTGAAACTAATGTCTCTAAAGCAAGACGGTTCTTCTGGTTGCATTGGCTTCCCTGAAGAGGGTAGGGGATCTGCATGCATTTTCGGTCGACGAAACGTGCCTAGAATTCGGGCCTGGTGATTCTCACGTCATCCTGAGACCCCGGCCTGGATATGTGCCCAAGGTTCCTACCACTCCCTTCAGAGATCAGGTAGTGAACCTGCAAGCGCTGCCCTCGGAGGAGGCAGACCCAGCCCTAGCTTTGCTCTGTCCCGTCCGCGCTCTGCGCGTTTACGTGGACAGAACGCGAAGCTTCAGGACCTCAGATCAGCTCTTCATCTGTTACGGAGGCCAGCAGAAGGGAAAGGCTGTCTCCAAGCAGAGGATGGCCCACTGGATAGTGGATGCCATCGCCTTGGCGTACGAATCCCAGGGCGTGTCTTGCCCGCTCGGGTTGAGAGCCCACTCCACCAGAGGGGTGGCCTCTTCCTGGGCGCTGGCTCATGGCGCCTCGCTGACAGATATCTGTAGAGCTGCGGGCTGGGCGACACCAAACACGTTCGCTAGGTTTTATAGCTTACGTGTAGAGCCGGTATCCTCACGTGTACTCGCATCCACTAGTCGGTAGACGTGTTGTACCCACTCTAAGTGTCGGCTTGCAATGCCATTCCTGCCACTGGCCGGATACGTGCATACTTTCACTCCAGTCGTGTTCCCCGCCTGGCGAACCCTGTCGAGTTCCTCCGCCTCCCCCTTCGGCTCGGACATTGCGGAGTGTCTGATGCCAGGCCTACATCCGTCGCTGATGCTGTCTGTTGGCTGGGGCCCATATGTCGTGACCCCTCTACGTGAGCGGTCCCATATGTGTAATTTTCCACGGTTTAAAACTCCCTACGGGCCGAGTCCGTGTCTTTCCCTTAGCAGAGCCAGCTCTGCTGTCACCTGTCAGATGAGTCTCCCCCTACCAGGTGGAGCCATCCCAGGGACTCCATATGCGTACTGCCCCCCGGGCCAGTCCATATGTGTATTCCCACGTAAACTCCTCCCCCATTGGGTAGGTAGTGGTCTCCGCAGCGTCCCTTACGGGTTCGCTTCCCCAGTGTAGTCTAGTTTACTTAGTGGGTATTGGTTAGACAACAGTAGACTCTCTCGGTGTAAGCTCGCCCCCTTCACCACCAGCCGGTGCTATGGGCGGATGAGCTTGCGCTGGGCACTGGAAGGGGTTTCGTAACTGTGGCGCTTTAGTTGGGATCCCAATTCGTCGGTCACTACTGACGTACGTCGAACGTGACCGACTGAAAGGGAACGTCTCGGTTACGTATGTAACCCTCGTTCCCTGAAGGAGGGAACGGAGACGTACGTCCCGTCGCCACAGTTTCTGTACCCTTGCTGTAGTGCGGACACCAGTTGTCTCCTCAGTGAAAAACAGAGTGCGATTGCATCCGCTTCCTATTTATATACACCTGTCGGGGGCGGTGCGCATTATGCAAATATCGCACGCCAATTCCATTGGCTTGTTTTAGTTTACACGTAGATGATAGGGCTCTCTAAGCGATATCCCAATTCGTCGGTCACTACTGACGTACGTCTCCGTTCCCTCCTTCAGGGAACGAGGGTTACATACGTAACCGAGACGTTTCTCAGCACGCCTACGTCATGCTTCAAGTTACGTCAAGCATGAACTCTCAACCCTCGCATGCACGCGCAGAAGACAGCTGGTCTAAAGTTTTAAAAATATTTAAATATTTGGTATTTGTCTTACAAATACGTATCGTTTCACTTTAGAAGACATCGATTCATCCATTAGGGTCGTATGTATTACAGTAGTTATTGCTGTTTGTGATGTTTGATGCTTCGACTTTTAGGAACACTTTTAGGAACACAAGCTTTTAGCTTGCATTATAAAGCGTTCCCAGATGATTTATTTTTTTCCTAAAATCCTTTTTGTGTTCATCTTAAGAAGGAAAGTCGTATACATCTCAGATGGCATGAGGGTAAAAGATGAGTAAACGGTGAGCACATTTCCGGGTGTTCTGTATTTTTTAAATACAGAATAGCAAATGGGATTCCCTCTTAAGTTTCATCAGTGGAAAGAAAGAAAAAGAGGAACAAGAGGAGGAGGAAGCCAAGCAAGAGAAACAAATAAGAAGTGTTTTATCTTTAAATCTGTTTTGAAATAAGTTGTTTTTCAAATAAAGTTTTCCAAGAGATATGACTGTTTGCGTTTTTATTTATTTATTTATTTATTTTTATTAATTACTTACCCTGTAACTACATGAAATAAGAGGGTAACAAGCTCCACTTTAATTTACGGCCCGTAATGTCATATTTACCCCTTAGTTATGTCATACGTACCCCTTAGTTATAAAATATTAAAAGTATGAATAATTTGTTATTTTTCCTGGTTGTTACCCCTTTATTCCCAATACTTCACATATTGTTCCCCTATACTTACACATACTTACTGTATAGTTACACTATAATTATTGAAAGTTACGCTGTAAATTTGTTGTAATTACGCAGTACTTTCCGGGCTGTAATCTAAAGTGTTACCAAAGTTGTTTTATTTTATTTCTAAGAACAATTAATAGAACAGTAAATTATTGTTATTGTATTGGAAACATACAAATTAAACATTTATCCACCAAATGCAAGTGACCCATTTTCTTATCAGGTGACAAGAAAACCATAAAACATGAATGAATGAATACATACATTTTTGACAGTAATATGCAACCTGTAAATATATAAAGGAATACTATGGTGTAGTTTACAGCTATTGCTGGATTCAGAACTCCATTATAAAAACTGTTCCATTTGAGTTTTCAAACTTATCTTCTTCACAAAAACAGACCATCATTTTGTCCCAGCATGCAGCATACACTCGCACAAGACGGTGTCATCCATTCCTGTGTCATCATGAGAAAGAAATATTGACTTAGTGCCCAACTATAAGACAAAGACTGTGGTGAGAATTGATCTTATGTCATTGAGTGAGGAACAGGCTTTCGACTGGTACCATCTTTAGCATTTCAAGAACACTTACATCATTAATGCTAGAGGAACCACTCGACTCAAAGTTTAGTTTGAGAATACCTACAAAGATCCTGCATTAGTGAGAGATTATGAAGATTAGAAGCATCTATTTGATTTTCATATGCGTGGTCGGCATAATTGTGCCTTTGTTTCCTGGGCGAGTTATTCGCAGATGAGTTTCCTGCCTCAGTGTTGTTTTTCTCCCAAATGTCTTAGTCATAGATCCAGATTCACTTGAAGATTCAGGACACAGCTTTGGGCATTGTTCTTCACTAGATAGGAGCAGATAATGCAAATTAAAACAAGATGCTTTAGAAACAATGCATTTCAAAAAGAGACTTGCTTTAATCGTGAATCACTTTTAAGCAGAATTTATAATAATAGTCCTAAAAAACTATGAGATGAAAAAAAATCATCTCTAATCATATATATATATATACACACTACCGTTCAAAAGTTTGGGATCGGTAACATTTTTAATGTTTTATACAGAAGTTTTGTTTTGAAGTTTTGAACATTTGGATCATTTTTATGATATGATTAATATTTTTAGTTGTTTAAATCATGATACAATAATATGTACACAAATATGCATTCAGGGTGTGAAGCATAAAGTCATGTTAGTAAATTGACTTGATAGTTTCACTATTTGACATTGTTAATAAAGCAAAACATTATATATTGGGACGTCTTTATGAAAACACAAGGTTAATTTAGGTTATCAAAAGATACAACCTAAGTACAAGAACAATTTTAATATTCTTGATAAAAAAAAAAATATATATATATATATATATATATATATATATATATATATATATATATATATATATATATATATATATATATATATATATATAAATAAAATAAATAAGTAAATAAATAAATACTACTTGATAGTTACACCATTTGATATTGTTAATAAAGTCAAGTTTTTAAAGATTTTTCTTTTCATCTCAGATATTCTTTTTGCCACTGACCCTTTGATGTTATGCTTTGCCACTTATAATTTCAGCAATTTTAATATATATTTTTCAATCAATCAATATTTTTCTTTGATAATTGTTTTGGAAAATTATGATATGTACTAATATTCACACTAATAAAGGTTCAAGATGTGAAGACATGTTCCCTTTCGAAATGGAACTCCACACTGCCTCTTGGATTGACGCCATCAGTGGCCCTGTCCCAAATGGCACCCTAAACCCTCACAGTCTTCCTCTGAGTCTGCACTTTCACAATGTAATGCTGTTTTGACTGCCGGGTAAAGTCCTCTGAGTATCTCACAGTCTTGCGGGCTCAGCAGAAGTGTGCATCGAGGGCGCATAGCAGCCGCAAAGAGGGCGCTCACGAGCACCCTTCTTTTGCTTAAATGACGACTGGGACACCCTACGGTCTTGTGGACTTAACTGACACGTGCACTTAGCAGCCATTGTAAGTCCACAAGACCAAAAGTTCACATGGAGTGTGCCATTTGGGACAGGGCCAGTGTGATCAGTGTGTCTGAAACACATGTATACACTCAACAATTTCATTGGCCAACAAAAATCCATGATATAACTACCAGAAAGCTCGCACGTATATGAAGCAATGTCTTCAGGAGACGCTTGTTTGTATGCGTGTGTAAAACAAACACTACAAGTGGACCGCACTTGACTTCAGGGAAGCTGGATGTGCTCATGATGATGCACTTGTGAGACTGATTGAAAGAGACTGGTAAGAAGTCTTGTTCTTCCTTGTTTCTCACACAAGGATAGTCAAGGGAGTTTAAGGCACTCATAGCGATGCATCTGTGGTTGCAGACTCTGTTCATGCTTCGTTCCGATTGAGTGATTAGAACCTGACTTTTGAATGGAGCGTGTTTGGCTCTCGAGGGAGTTGAATGCATGCTTTGAGATGCGGTCGTGGTGAGAAGCTTCATCTATGCTTGATTCTCTCTTGAGGGATAAGAGCTGAGTGCCTACACAAATGTTGCTGGCACATCCAGCCAAGATGAGGTGGATGCAGTTGATGAGGGCAAGGATAATGCTTATAGTGAGCTCTCTCAGCCTGCCAGCTCTGCTTACAAGACGTTGCTGAAGGTGATAGCCCGTGCCACGACTAGACTAGATCTGGTTTGGGGACAGGATAAGACAGGAAGTCACTCATGGCACATTTTGATAAGCAATTCCTGTCAGGCCATAATCGCCCATGCTATGTCAAGTCAAAGTCAATTTTATTGTCACATCACCACAGCACATGTGCCTTGGAGAGTGAAATTATTGGGAGCGTGCTCCAAAGATTGCAGAAACAATTAACATATGACCATACAGACTTCAACAGGTAAAAATGTGCAATATGCACATACATATATTCAGTACACACAGTGTACTATTAGACATACTTACAGTTAGCACTACACTACACATTATACTCAAATTGTACATACATACAGTTAACACTACACATTATACTCTATACACAGAAAGGACACTATGTGTGGCAGCAGGTCAGACCAGTGGTTCCTTGCACACAATGACAGTGTTGCAAGCGTACCAGACTGATCTGCTTAAAGACTTGGATCAGGGGCAGGTATTGTCTCATGAGGTGGTTCCTGCCCCACACCACGGATTTGGACCTCCAGGCTACCAAATAAACTGCCAGTGCCAGTGATTGTTCATTGGCAGTGATGGTGGCCACAGAGAGGCATTAGTGGTTGGCAGACCACTAGAATTGATCAAGGAGAACTGATGCATCAGTCTTGCCCTCTGAAATTTTTGGCACGTCTATAGAGATGGTAATCGGAAGGTTGAGGTGAGGGCAAGGTCGGCGGCTTTTAGGAGATGCGTCCCGTATTGGTCTAAGTCTTTGCCTAAAACCACTGGGGGACCTGGTCCGTCATAGTCTTAGGACTGGAGGCAGGGCCAGAGGCTGAGCATGGCCACTCATGCTCCTCCTCTGATGAAAACAGAGCTTAGGGGAAGCTGAATGCTAGGAGGAAGTAATTTAAGGAAGTGATTTGGTAAACAAGGCCGAATCGCAGAAGAGAAGTGACATCCCTCCTCCTTTAAGTAGGATGGCTCCACTGGTGGCCCCAGAAGGATAGCAGAAAAAGACCAAGCCTTTCCTTGTCACGGGGCATATGAACTTGGGTAATGGTCAAGGGAATATTACCACTTGACGGTCTATGAGTCTTAAGATGTGCCCCATATGATTGATGCATCTGACTCCAGCTAAACAAGTCCAACCCATTGTGGTTGTGCATAGGCACAGCTAACCATGGTTCCCTGAGAAGGGGAACGAGACATTGTGTCTCGTTGCCATGCCTCTGGGATTCCTGCAAGTGTCCTTCAGACAAAAAAGTTGATGACGTCTATTGCATGTGCCTTCGTACCATGAGCTCCAGTAGTGACGTCATGGACTGTCGTCGGCCAATGAAATTGTTGTGTGTGTACACACATTTCAGACACCTGTCACACTGGTTCCCCATAGCGTTGATCCAAAAAGGCAATGTCTTGTTCGCCTTCTAAGGGAACCATGGTTACATTCATAACCTGAAACATTTTTATATTTCTTTTTACTTTATATATATTTTTACAGAATTTAAAATATTACTGAACTTAAACCAAATTATTGTAATTTGTATGTTTGGAATATGATTGCTGCAAGCAATTCTATGATTGCAATTGTTTGCTGGGATGACTTTCTGTGTTTCTTTTCTGTTACTGCAAGGTTTGACAATACCCTCACCTGTAATCTTCCTCTAGCCTACCACCTGCAAAAAACATCACAAATCAGAATGTATCACAATCAAATGAATAAGCTTAAGAGCACAAACAATGCTGATTTACTCAAGATGAGGTTGAGGTGCAATAAACTAGTTTATCCTGTGGCTGGTTGTTTTGTCATTTTTGTGGTGAGAGATGACAGCACAACTGAAGCAAAATATTCATTAAGCCTGTGAGGGAGTCAAAAGAGTGGACAGATATGCAGATCAAAGCAACGCTTTTCACGCTGCACTGTCACATGCAAAAAGACTTTAATCTCTCAGTTGCAATATTGAATTAATTAGTCTCACAGTCTAGCGTGAGAACTGTAGACTTGCATGTCTTGGCATGTCTTGAGTCATGAGTTGAGGGAACATTTATGAATTCCCTATAATTACAGGCATGTGGTTGTGTTGTCTGGTTATGTCAGGAACCTCCGAATTGATGCATGTCCATGTTTTGTTGAAGCAAATACGGATTATGTTAAAGGTGCTGTAAGCAATTTTTTAACAAGCATAAAATGTCTCTATTCCCTGATAGATATCACTAAAATAGCTGTTGTGAAAAATCAAACCTATATCTGTGATAGCCTAAGGCTCTGTAAACACAAAGCATCAGGGGAACAGCCTGTTCTTGTTTAGCCAATCAGAAAAGTAGTCATTTAGAAACACAACCTGCCCATCAATCATTTTGAGTGCACAGGTCAAGGGATCTGAGTTTGGCGGGTTAGAGGGCAAGTGGTTGAAGTTAGCAAAATGGCCGAAGTTATAACCAAACGGTCAAGTTTTGTCTGATTAGCCAGGTAACCCTGCTGGTGGATCAGGTAAGTACAATCACCTGGTTGCAAAAATGATATTTTGCCATTGAAGGCCAAACGGAAGTAACTGTGCATCCTGATACATTTTTCAGAATACATTTTTTGAATAAATTTAGAGGAATTTTATGCATTTATACGTTTTGTTCTCTTTGAATAATGCAGTATTTTATAGATAAGCTAACTCAATCAATGTAGCTATAACATGTTGAAACCATCACAAACAATTCTAAATTATTCCTCATTTGAGCCTTTATGAGCTTGTTTACCAGTGTATTCGCTCTGATCCAGTAATAAATTCAGAACATGAAATGAGTCTGTGTACCTGTAAGCAGTTTGTAAAGCACTTATGTGTTGCACCACTCATGTTTGCTAGTTTGAGGTTAGACGTTAATCTAGACAACCACTAAAGCGGATCTCAACATCAAATCTCTAAACAGCCGAGATACCAGAGTTTGTTAATGTCCTTGGCATGACAGCAGTTGCGGAGTCAGTCTTACTGGTATGACTACAAGTTTTACATTTTTCACATTACACAAGAACGTATTTGCATGTTTTGGGTTTAATCTACTGTAGTCTGTAATTGCTTCAAAACAGTGTTGGGGAAACAACTTTGAAATTGTAACCTCCCAGCTGCAAGCTATATGCATAAATGAAAGCTGTTATGGCTGCAGTCAAGATTAAAATGGCATTATTTACACTAGAAAAATATCAACAAAAACTTGGTATTATTTAAATATAGAGTTTCCTACACTGTTTCCCATTAACACATTTACAAGTCATTTAGTTCAATAATGTGACATTGTAACAAGATTTTCAATGAGAGAAAAACAAAAATAGGCAGGAATTGATTGTATCCATTTGTTTGTGAAATGTGGGTGGATACTGGAGCAAAAGATTGAAAAATTGAAACAAATCTGAAAATAATCACTATAGGGTTAGAATTAGGTTTTGGTTTGTTGTCGGGTTAGTTGCGTGTAATTAGGCATATAGTTGTTACTATTGTAACTACATGTAGCAGACATAACAATGACACTATAAGATAAAGTGCTACCAAATATTCTTACTAAACAAAAGTAACAATTTACAATAAGCTTTCATTTGTTAAAAATAGTTAACAACATTAGTTAATATAAATTAACAATGAAGAATACTTCTACAGCATTTATTAATCTTAGTTGATCTCAACATTTACTAATACATTTTTAAGATCAAAAGTCTGTATTAACTATAATGAACATTTGTATTTTCAAAAGTTAATAAATGCTCTAAAAATATCTTACTCGTTGTTAGTTCATGTTAGTTAATGTATTAACTATATATCTTAAAAAGAAAGAGACCGGTGTATGGCGGTTCTTGCTTTGCTCCCTTTTTCTTGTTTAACTTTAAGAGGTTATTTACACTTTTTTTTTAATCTTAAAAATATATATGAACATGCTTAAGAATATATTTTTGGGGAGGGGGGTGGGAATACAAAATATCGGTAACTTTATTCTTAAAGGCTACACTGTAAAAAGAAAAAAATGGTATGAGCTATTTACTTTATAAAAAAATAAATCAATAAATATGGTAACAATATATGATATTTTTGAGTAGTTTTTAAGGTTTGATTCTTTAATGGAATCTACCTGAATAAATAATGTAAAATCTCTTAAATTATTTAGTCTATGACACAATTAATTTAACATTTTTAGTGACATGTGCTTTTTTATTTTAAGTTGAATCTTAAAAGTGTGTGATTTAGAGTGAATGGAAATTACCTGTTTATATTTGACTTTGAGCTATGTACAATTAAAAGACTGTATTCTGCTAGCACAACACACGTAAGAACAAACCTGTTATTGCACTGGCAATAGTAAATTTATTGCTCATTGAACAATGCTTCAAAGCATTAGTACATGCAGTTATTCACAACCTAACCATGAGCTCCACTGCACAATGGTAACGATCAAAACTTCAACATGACAGAAACTCTTTCAAATGTCAAACATAACTGAACATTAAACCAACAATTATTTCCCTTCACTCAAAAACACATAAAATAACATTTAATTGCTCTCCATTTCCTGCTATATGCAAAGCATGCTGGGAACTAACAATGGGGTCTCTAAATAAAACCGCATAATTGAGCTAATTCTCTTAAAATAGTCTTCTTTCCTTAATTTTATTAGCTTAATAGTTTCCTCAATTCAAGCCTCAGAACTTAAAATTTTTTCCTTAAAAAAAATTTAGGAAAATGTGTCTTTTGGCTTTATTGTGAAATGTTCTCAATATTTTCTATAAAACATTTTATTAATAAAATATTAATAAACACTATTTTTAATTATCACCTTATTATTATTTTTTTTTTTTAAATGAAAATTACAAGACCAATGATTCATTTACAGTGTAGCAATAGCGAGCTAACTTTGAAACCATAAGATCCCACCCTCCCTTCAGAGCATCTCCAAAGCCACACCTTCTCCAAAACACATCATACAGCAATACATTAGGGAGCAAACAAAAGTGTCAAAAGAGATGTCTCAAAGCACTTAACATTACAATAATAATGAACGTAAACAACTTAAAGAGCACTGACCTGTACCACCTGATTGCTGCAGATTCTTTTTGCCGTTGGTATTGCCATTAAAAAGCATAAATTTGAGTCCCGAACCGCTCCGAGTATAACGTCACTTGTTTCTATCTCTTGCAAATTATGGTAGTTATGGCTTGAACGCAGCATAAGCTTGTTCATTGTTTTTTGGTTTAGGAGGAACTGTAAAATGTGGCTGCTGTTTTGGTTGCGGTGCTCGTGACTGGAGTCTGTCTTAATTCTGCATAGCATGAAAAGCACTGATGAAGTATGATGTCTGTGTGAACAGGGTGCTCGGTGGTATGTAAAAACATACATTGACAGGCAGGTTAAGACATCCTATCGTATCCCTCAGACCGGGTTTCCGAAGCAAATCACCTACCCTGCCTTTAAGTTCGAAGTTATGTTAAATGTTACTTTTTCTTAAGTTTATTCTTAAGTTAATTTCTATAGTGATCAATCTGTGTGTGTGTGTGTGTGTGTGTGTGTGTGTGTGTGCGCGTGTAGGTGCACATGTGCATGTGTGTTTTGGCTCAGTAATTCTAGACAACTGCAAAAGTTAAAAAAGATGTGGAACCCTCCATGGGAAACCTTTTTTTTATTACAAAATTTCATATCCTACGTTTTTCTGTACCTCCTTTGTGTGGGAGCAGATAACACTGCCAGTCTGTAAATTACAAATTTGTGAGAAGGGGAACGATTAGACAATGAGAAAAGAAATAAAAGCAGAGGCAGACAGTAGATGGGACAGAGCATATGCTTCACAAACATTATGCTTCACAATGTGCTGAGGCAGGGGTTAAACAAATAAACAAACCAAACTTAAACTATCAAAAGTTAATCAAATGAAATTTTGTGCAGTTTCTGTCTTAACAGAAACTGGCAGGAGAAGCAGCTGACCGCGAGTTTAAGAACCGTCACAAACAGTATTCACTGAGGTTATTCAAAATGTCTGTTTTAATGTTGCAGGTTTACATGGAGGGGAGTCAAAAAATCATTTCAAGCCGAGGTCAAAGTAATTAATTGGGGGTTTAGCAGCCAAACAAAGCAGCAACTTTATTCTCTAAACTTTATTAAAAAGACAAAAACAAGCAAAAAAAAAAAAAAAGTTCTCTTTGTTCGGATTGATGTTCTTTCCTTCTCGTTGGAGATAATCACTTGATTAAATTCCTGGAAAATAAAGAATAAAGGCTGATTCAATTACAGTTAAGACACACTCATTCAGAGCTGAAATTGGCTCCTAAACTGTTATTGTACAGAGAAGAAAATAGACAAACTGTGAGACAAATGGCTCATTTATGAGAAGCATAAAATGGGACATCATTATGTCCTGCAAGTAAAAGGATGTTGAGTCAAATTATAGATTTCAAAATGCTAGCTATAAGTTTTTAAGCAGATTTCAACATAAACAGTGCTCAATCATCGCTGATATGATCATCACAGATAAGATCTTTCAAGCGAATGTTTGTTTGTCTCCTGCTGCTCTTTCCAAATGCAATGGTTTTGAAACACTGTAACTTAGAAAATCTCCATTAAGCCCAACTGAAATCGTTCTCTTTATAACTGGTTTCAAAGAAGGCTAACGGAGAAAATGATTGTTTGCTCTCATTCACTCAGCAATTCAAGCTCATTTTAAAGTTTAGCTTCTGCCGCAAGTCATCCCGAGCTCACTATTCTTAAAAATGGAACTTTTACAAAAGAAAACTCCCAACTCAGTGGGCCAAACCTGAATTGTGTCTAAATTGTAGCATTTTTCATGTGTAAAATGGCATTTCAGCTTGTGTTCTTTACTCAGATGAATTAAAATGAACAAGCTAACAACTTCAATGTGAAAGGTGAACTGTTTTATTGAACTGCAGCAGAAGTGCAGCTAAATGTAGGGACAAAAATAACAAGGCGGCATCAATAAGTTTAATGTTGGCTTGACAATGCTGTGAAACATTCTTTCATGTGTTTTATGTGTGCAAAATCTACATACCCCATAGGCCGTAATACACATAGCAGATGATCACTGGTCGTTCATCTATGGCCAACACGGCTCCTTCAACACCACATTCTGTGATGTGAATATGAGCAATGGAGGACTTTGAACATGAAACCAGGGTGATGCTTCCAAGACACACTCACTGCAGTGAAACATGGAGTATGGAGTCATGGAAAGATCAACATCTATGATGATAATGAAAGGGAGAAAGAAAAAGAATGGAATCAAATCAAAAAGATAAACAAAAGGATCTGGCAGAGCATTAAGAATTAAATGTAACCTCTTATGAACTCTAGCGACGCCCAATTTAGGGAAAGTACACAGTCATTTTCAGAGATGAAAATGATGTAGACGTCAAACTTAAACATCAATAAAAGTTTTTTCATGTATAGCGCAGATTATCATTTCCCTGCATCACATTTTCTCATAACTCTAATAATCCTGGTGCCCAGGAATGTGTTCAGAGTCGCCACACCTGCAATTTATTTTTTTCCCTCTGTTTTTAAATGTCAAAAGAGCCCAACCTCAAGTCTCCACGACATTGTAGTCTTTATATATATATATATATATATATATATATATATATATATATATATATATATATATATATATATATATATATATATATATATATTAGTTTTTTTTTTTTTTTTTTTAGACATTTTATCGTTTGCAAAAAAATAAAAAATAAATAAATCTGATCACTTTTACAAGATGTGCATTTTAATGATGCTGAAATAAACAAGGATGCACACACACATTTGTTCAAGTACACAACAAAGCATATGCTGACTGGGCCAGGCTCAGTGGTTGTTAATGACAGAGCAGAGAAAAGCATCCAGGTGCTGTGAAACTGTATTCCTCTCTGTTTCTCACACAAATACACACAGACTTGAAAAGGAGCATTGTGGGAGAATGCCAGGACATGTAGACTGACCCCCCACCAAGAGCTCCAGCCTCAAGCTAAACATTAATTAAATCGTAATTCCAGTTCTCCAACTGTTGAGCATGTTTCTCAGGCCAAAATAAAACTTGGTGGAAACAGAGGCAAAATATTGCCACACAGATTTTGCATCGGATACACCTGCAAACGTGCCACGAATTAAGTCTTAAAGTTAAACGTATAGCTTATTGAGAAGAGCTATGCAACCTTCCAGAACACACTAGCAACCACCTAGCAATGACCCAGAACAAGCTAACAACACACACCATTGAAGAACAATTCAACAAAGAGGTGTGCACCAAGGCTCAATATTGGGGCCACTTCTTTTTTTTCCATTTATGCAAATAATTTACCATTCATTTTCAAATTTTATTTTTTATTGTAATTTTTTTATCATGCATATCTGATGTCTATATCTGACTATTCACTAATCAGCGTATTTTGTTGTGTATTTACTACTGGCCATTTTGTGGAGCTATATGTTCATTAATGTTTTTGTCTTGCTTGTTTGTTGATATATTGGCAATAGTATTTTTGTTTTGTCTTATTTATTTATTTTTTTGTTATTTTGTTGTGATTATGTTACGTTGTATGTTGGGACCCCTCGAAGACAAGATGGTATCTTGAGGGGTTAATTCGAATAAATAAGTTGAAAATTGAGAACTTAGATCTCATGAGAAAGCATAACTAAAATGTAGGTTTTTAGAGAAAAAAATGAAGGTCCACCCCTAAACTGAACCTTCAGTGGGAGCATACACAAGCAAGATAACATTGCGAGAGACGTGCGAGAGACGATCTAACCATGTTTGTCTTGGAAAACATACTATGGTTAGCTGTCATTTAACCTGGTCATCGACATGTCAGTTTTCTTCCTGGTTTATTGTTTTGTTTTGTACTTAAAGCATCATTAACATGTACTGTCTTTAAAGTTTGAATCTTATTTGACCAGGGTTTTATATATTCAACTCAATACACTCCAGTAGGAAAGCAGAAGATCTAGTATGACAATAGAAAAGTACACAACAGTTCGCCGGTGTGTGTGCGTCACATGATCAGATTAATCATCAGATGAGGCAGCATGACGACAAACCATCTCAGATAAGTGCTTTACGACCGTCTCGGACTGTGTTGTGCCTCCAGGTTTAAGCTGGTGCAGAGAAGGATACTTTGCATTCCTCCAGCATTGATCTTATCCTGTCTAACCGTATCTCTTCTTCTCAAACCCCTCCTTCTGGATTACCCAGAGATAGACAAGACTGAGAGATTACCGATTCTAACATGTCTGTGCCTGCTGTGTGCTCTTTAATGGATGGATTACAATACAACCAAGACTGTGCTGACATCAAAGTTGTTTTGAATGCAATATCTCAATGTCTTCTACGTCTGCAGACTCTGTTTTGCACCCAAACAGAATATGTTGACAATGATAAATGGAGATGAGTGATGAATGGAAGGAAACGTACATCAGTTGTGCTCATCAATGCTCATCTCATATGCCTAAAGCAAGAATAATCGATGGCTGTGTTCTAAAACCTAATGAGCTGCCTACATTCCACAAGTTAGATACCTACTTTTTGGTGAAATTCTGAAGCAACATCACACATATTTTTAGCACTAAGAGCAATCCATGCTGAGTGGAAAAACAAAATAATAATACAAATTGAAGACAAAACGTAATCAAGTGGTGCACAAAGCAATGGAAATGCTAATGACTATGTTGGTCAATTTTGAGGCAGGTAATTCAACAAAATGGATTGTTTAAGCATATGGTAGTGCCTATTTCTGGGAAATTCAGACAACACAAAATAAAATAAAATGAAACAAAAGAAATGTTTGGATTATCGAGACAGAAAAAAAGAAGTACAAAACAATGTAAAACAAATGTCTGGATAATCTGGACAAAAACAAAATAAAAAAATTTAGCAATAAAATGTTCTTTATTTTTCTCATTTGATCATTTTCTCACTGGAATTGGAATTTCAGTCTGTTGCCTTACAAGGGAGCTGGATAAAACAGCCAGCCAGCTCACTAAGTTTTAGAAAATAAGTCGGTAATACTTTTAAATAAGTTTGTTTGTTTGTTTGTTTGTTTGTTTTTCGTATTATTACTTATAATTATAATTATTTCTAAAACTTATATATATATATATATATATATATATATATATATATATATATATATATATATATATATATGTATGTGTGTGTGTACATTAGTTAGGTTAGGGAATAGAATATACAGGTTTTACAGTATAACAATTAGTATGTCTATGTAAAGGCCCCTTAAAACATGGAAACCAAAAGAGAGAGAGAGTGTGTGTACATTTTTGTGATTCATGAGAACACATATTTGTATAATGACATGGGTATTCCACTGGTATCCTGACGTAAACATGAAATATGAGGACATTTCATGAGTTCTCATATTTTAAATAGCTTTAAAAAACATACTAAACAATGTTTTATTAAAAATGTAAAAATGCAGACAGTTTTCTGTGATGCGTAGGTTCAGGGGTAAGGGTAGTGTAGAAGGATAGAATGTACAGTTTGTACAGTATAAAAACCATTACGTCTATGAAATGTCCTCATTTCATAGCAAAACAAACCTGTGTGTGCTTAATATATATGTAAACATTTTAAGAAGCTTTTAAGAAACTTTATTACTGTATACTTATTATAAACTTGTTGTTACCAATAAGTTTTGAGCCTATGATTCACATTACCAGAGTTAATTTTACCTGCCTTGCCCCAGGATAGCAGCTACAGCTCACAGGAAGTACACTAGACAGACGCCTATGGCGTGACAGACCTAACAATAAACTCCCTTTGGGGGTTATTACATGTGTTGCTGTATAAAGCCAAATTTGCGCAAACTCTCAAGCTTCCTTCTGAAATTCACAAGGAAATGGTAACTTCAATATCCGGAATTTGCATGTCTTATCAGGCTGATCTCATCCATCACTTGTTAATGTAAGAGATGGACAGAGATCTCTCAAACAAACACTTCCTGGTTTGGGTATGCTTTCTACAGTTCTGGGATCAGTGATCCATCATGGTTTCTGAGAAGAGATTACTCAGGATGTGTTAACCCAGGGCAGTCCCAACGGTGGGGGTTAAACTCAGCCTAACACTTCTTATCAATCACCATCTTGGCCCCTGGAAGACCCTCAGGGTAAACCGACTGCTCACTTTCCTGCTAACCCAGACGACACTTCTGCCTGTCCGGAGGGATTGCATCTTATCAAAACACTGAACACTGTATAAAAAAAGGTCAAAAAACCTTTTAAAAAAATGTTACAGTGATGCATCAGATGGTATTTACTTGGCACTTTAAGGTGTAAGGTACTTCAAAGAATATATCCAAAATTATTATGGTACGCCCTTAAATAGCCTCATGTGCATGCAATCGAGGCATTTGACACACAGTGCAGGTCGTTGCTTGAAATCAAGAAAGAGCACGATGGCTGGCAAAGATGAAGATCCATTGCGCTTCACCGAGAGGAGAACAAAGCAAGTTCCACTGAATGCGGTCGCTTAAGTACAAAAATAAAAATATCCAGCAAATAACTAGCACGGGCCAGATAAACTGCTTAAAGAGAGCAAAACAAATGTCTGGATAATCCATACTAAACAAAACAAATGTCTGGATTATCTAGGCAAAACAAAACAAACACTTTAATGATTAAATGTACTTTATTTCTCATTTCTTATTTGATCAATGTCCTATTTATTTGGATTTTCAGCAGCTGTGTATTAAATGAGTAACTAAATAAATAAATTAAAAATAATTTATTATTATTTTTTTTTTCCCCTGTAAAAATAACTGGAAAATGATGGTGCATGCAAAATATTACTGATTTATTTACTAATTCTAACTAATGCTTCCAGAACTCACACAATTCGACAAAATCTCATCTATGTTAGCCAGCAAGTTAAGATTTATTTATTTATTTGGTGGATATATTCCTTTATTTATTTATATTTTGGGTCAGTTTGTTTTTGTATAAAACTATAATGGGAAAAGACTATAAACAGGAAAAGAAATTGGAACGGGAGATATCATGATCCCATGAAAGACATTGCAATTCCACCGAGCAGAAGACTCTTAACATCTGGCCTGGAGACTGAATTGGTAATGAGTGATAAAGACAGCACTTCCTGTCTCCCAGGGATGTGATATATGTGTACAGGTGCACTAAAGTCCACCGCATGACTAACTTGAGGAAACAAAGGTTTGCTATCTTTTTGTTATTAGAAAGGTTATTTCGCTTTTTTTTTTTTTTTTTTTCTCTTTAAATTACCCTCAAATTTATGGCCAACACAAAGAAAATATTAACTTGTATCAAATGGCCCCAGGTAGGCATGTCTACTCAAATAAATACCAGACCTCAACCAGCAATAGATGCATTTTACCCGCTGGATGTAACGGCCTCATCATTCACAGCCTTACTGGGGGAAATGAGTCTTTTTTTTCTCTCTGGTATAATACTTGATTTTTTGTCAATTGCCTATCTGTTTGTGCAATATTGCTTTTGTATTGTTTATGGTTTAGGAAAAAAAAAAAAAAAAACTTCTGTATAGATCTGACAGTATTTTTAAATTATTAGGAGGCATATACTCCAAAATAATGTTCACAACCCATTTTACATCCATAATGACATTCAACATGTTTCAGATGTGTAGTGTGGGATTTCATTTTATTCTACATATCCAAAATGGCGGCAGACGTTGTGATGAAACAGAAGTAGCAAATGTTTTTGTTTGTTTGTTTGTTTGTTTTTTTCTCACATATCATGTTGTTTTGTGAGTGAAATGGATTATTGAAAAAGGAGACAGGGGAGAAAGGGACTATTCTATCCGCTGGTTTTTGATTGGATGGAGGTAGATTTAAATGTGAGCTTGCAATCAATTGTAAGAAAGGGAGGGGTTTATCTGGACAAAATTATTGGAGAAGTTTGACATAATAATAATAATAATAATAATCCTTACATTTATATAGCGCTTTTCTGGGCACTCAAAGCGCTTTACATATTGAAGGGGGAATCTCCTCAACCACCACCAATGTGCAGCATCCACCTGGATGATGCGACGGCAGCCATATTGCGCCAGTACGCCCACCACACACCAGCTTATTGGTAGAGAGGAGACAGAGTGAGGAAGCCAATCAGTGTATAGGGATGATTAGGAGGCCATGATGGGCAGAGGCCAATGGGAAAGTTTGGCCAGGATGTCGGGGTTACACCTCTACTCTTTTTCGAAGGACATCCTGGGATTTTTAATGACCACAGAGAGTCAGGACCTCGGTTTAACGTCTCATCCGAAGAACGGTGCTTTTTGTCAGTATAGTGTCCCCATCACTATACTGGGGTGTTAGGACCCACACAGACCACAGGGTGAGCACCCCCTGCTGGCCTCACTAACACCTCTTCCAGCAGCAACCTAGTTTTCCCAGGAGGTCTCCCATCCAGGTACTAACCAGGCTCAGCCCTGCTTAGCTTCAGTGGGCAACCAGTCTTGGGCTACAGGGTGATATGGCTGCTGGCTACATAACTATGTATTTGACATAATATACTTTTATTAGAGCTTGCAAAGTAAGTACTTATTCAAAATAGGTACCTACTCAAGAGAATGTGCGATTTCAGACATAGGCGAAGTCTTGTTGTTTCACCAGAAGATCCAGTTTTGACATTTTAATTAAAGGGTCATGAACTGGATATTTTTTTTTTTATTATTTTATAATGCTTAATGCTTTTATAAAACATGATTTTTACATATTGTAAAAATAGTCATAATAAATTGTCATAATTTAGAAATAAATGGCTATTTCCTACCCTGATTTTACCCCTCTGATTTGAATGCTCTGTTTGGGGCGTGTCTGCTGTGAGACTTCAGTGTAAACACCCACTGCTTTGATTGGCTGACATCTTTGCAATTTAAATAAATATTGCAAGCAATACTTTTACTACATTTTTACTACTACAGCAGTCGAAATTAACAAATCATGAAGTGTTGATTATTGAATTATATTTAGATATATTCCCATCATATGGAAGGTTGCAGTGATGGGCATTTAACAGATGACAGACAGTCTGTTGATCGTGTGAATGCAGTGATCTCATCATTGCAATGCAATTTTGCACTCTCACGAAATGCTTTCACCATAACTAACAATGCAAACATGATGTAAATACAGAAAGAGATTCATTATGAGTGTTCTTTGAAGTAAAATACTAGGATTATTCATTATGAACTTAACTGTCATTACCGGTTTAAAAATTAAACATGTTACTTACAGTTTGCAGGGTCCTTAATTGCTGATTCCAGAACAGTTGAAAGCTTTTTTTTTTTTTTTTTTTTTAACAGCTTGATTATATGAATGCTTTTTCATTGATGATGAGGACGTTTCAAGTTCTAGAACTCAGAGGATGTATTAATGATACAAAGACCTCTTATATGCCAAAAGATCAAGGAACATTTCATTTCTCATGCCATGACCCCTTTAAGAATTATGAGGTCAAAAAGCAAAAACAAAATCACATGCACGGATGATTTGTTCACAATAAAATCAATAACATGCATTTGGAAAATAAATGGGGTGAATTTTCATTTCATGCTTACTTTATTATGAAAAACTGTGTGAATAAAGAAATGGGCTTGCACACTACCAAAACAACAACCACAGTTACCCATAATTCAGTTGTGTTGTATGAAATGAAAACCAGCTTCTCAGTGGTGTGTCACAATTTCCACACCTTAAAGAGTCGTAATGGAACTACCTCACATCTCCTATCAGTTCCTGCCCAGAGGGGTGATGGTAGATATCAGACTTGAGGTGTGGAGGTTCTTGGAAGGTGTCCACTCATGTGCCTGAAGGTCTTTCAGCCCAGATACTGCAGCTCTCTACTACTTGAACCATACTTGTTTAACTGGACTCAGGTAAGATATGTGCTCAGATGTGGTGCAACACTGCTGTCAGGAATGTTTATTTGTTTATTGTTTTGTTTTGTTTTATTTTTGGAATATTAGGCATCTTTTTTTGGTTCCTCCATAATTATTTCATATGTGTTCATGGTTTGGGTGCCAATAGATGCATAAGTACGTCATTCTAGGTATAAAAGGCACTTTTCCACAAAAGTAACCAATCGTTAGTTTGAACAAACCCTGCCGATATCTTACAATCAACTGCAAACTTGCATGGAGCTATATGGAGATCAGTGATTTGTGCTCTAGTGTTCATATCGACACTTGAAATGTAGCCTTCACTAAAAAAAATTCACTGTAAATTTACAGTAAAATACTGGCAGCTGTGGTTCCAGTCATTTACAGTAATTTTAAGTGTTTCCAGTTAACAGCTGTTTACTGTAATTCAACAGTACCAATACTGTTGTTCATTTTACAGCTTTACTGTAATTTCACAGTAGAGTACTGGCAGCTGTGGTTCCAGCCATTTACTGTAATTCTACCATTTCAATACTATTTTACATTTTACAGCTTTACTGTAATTTCACAGTAAAGTACTTGCAGCAATGGTTACAGCTATAATTCTGCAATATAAAAAAAAAAAATATATATATATATATATATATATATATATATATATATATATATATAATATATAATATATATATATATATATATATATATAATGTATATAATACATTACATAAGCAATACATAATTAAAGTATTTAGTATAGTATATAATGTGTCACACTATATTTCAACTAGATGGAGAGTAAATAAATAACGAAGAAATAGACTATGGTACATCATTTGCTATATTATTAAAACACAGGCAGGATGGGCATTGCCAAATTGGTTGAAACTGACCCAAACTGAATATCAGCATAAACACAAACAAAAAGTTAAGAAAAAAAGAAAATAGCACTTGATTTAACCAACACAAATAAGAATACCTTTAAGAATTTGTTCGAAAACTAAATTCTCAATATTCATTTACCCTGATGCTATCCCAGATGTGTACAACTGCCTTCTTCAGCAGAACACAAATGTTTTTAAAAAGAAATTTTAGATCTGTAGATGCATATCATGAAAATGAATAATGAGAATGCTTATTTTTTAAACTAAACTGCTCTATATTTAAACAGCATAACAATTTTAGGAGGAAAAAACAATGTCAAAGAGAACATTTTAAATTGCACAGTCCAATGAGAGGAACTAGTGTGTGAATAAACCTTAAGAAAAAAAAAAAAAAAAAAAAAAGGCCAATACATCACCAACTTTGGAAGGATCTAGCAAGAAGTCTGATGGAACTGGTCAACATGCCCAGGTCTGAGAGGAAAACATTAAGAAAATGTTAGTGACTAACATTTATAACATAAAACTAGCACATGGCAAAAGATAGTCATCATATACATTATATAAATTAACTGTTTAGTAGATGAACATAATTAGAAATGTATAAAGTAAATAAATAAGGGTGTATGTTTGTTACAGTAGAGAAAACAAGACAAAACATCATCTTAACAGAAGCAGGGGCCAAGACATGCCCAAAAGTTTCATGCACCAAGTTTGCAAGAATCATGACTCTGATCTTACTAAATCGGAATGTAAATCAATTTAAGGGTTTCTATAAAAGAAAACCAAATAATTTCCCCAATATTACTTTTTTATACTACAGCTGTTTCAGGAAAGTCCAAGTAGTTCCAGGCATCTTGAGGATTTGACAACATTACAGTTCCATATCACTTCGCCAAACAATTTCAGTTATCTCAAACATCCTTAGAACCTACAACAGCAAAAGAGCCAACACCCACAAAAAAAGAAAAAAAAAAACAACAAAACAAAAAAAAAAACTGATCAAGCAAATATAGCAAACAACAGGATAAAAATGACAAACCTTTTTCCCCGCTCCTTATCCCATTCAAAGGCACACACATATTTTGCAATGCAGACACACACTCGCACATGGATGTGAACATACATTGAAACTTTATCAATAAAACAGTTTCGCAATTAAAAAGCTTTGTGTCATTTTTCAGTTGCAATGTAGTAATGTCTCTGTTCTTGAAGTACTTCTCTATTACTAGCTCTAAAATTACGTTTTGAATTAGCAACGGAGGCTTGGTATCAGATGTGTAAGAAATAATTACACACAATTTATGATTGTGCTCAAATTTGTGACCTTGAAATTGCTAGCAACATGTGCTAGTGTGGTAACATTTTATTTTAAAGTGTCATTGTTACACGTTACATGTAGTTACTGTAGTAATAACTATAAATTATGCATAATTATATGAAAATTAACCCTAAACCAAACCCTAATCCTAATCTATAGTAAGTACATGTAGCTAATTATCATTACTCTGTACTAAGATGTATAATTACATTGTAATACTGACACCTTAAAATAAAGTGTAACCACTAGGCAAGCTAGAAATAGCTGTGCAAGTAAACCTCATTCCTCTGGCCTCAAGATGCCCACTGGCAACTAACGTTAGAAACTGGTCTTTAGAGTCCTTGTTAGTGCACCCACCTCCCATGCCAGAGTTGCCAGTTAGTATCCCAATTGGAGCTGGTCGATTAGGACTGGTTACATTTGGTGCCGTGACCCGGATGGGAGTGAGGTTTAGCGGGGTGAGTAACAGAGGCAAGCTAGTAAGAGCTGTGCATGTAAACCTCACTCCCCTGGCCACAAGAGGTGCACTAGCAACTGACGCTAGACACTGCAGTCTTTAGCGTCCATGTTAGCGCACACGCCTCCCATGCCGGAGACGACGGTTTGAATCACACTCTGAGTGGGTTGAGTAGGTCCGGTTACACTAGCAGTTGAGCTACAAGGACATCAACATGTGTGAGTACATATAGAATGTCAGTGGACATGAATCTCATTTATAATCTACATCTTCAAAGTATCTTTAAACTGAATAAGACTGTATTTGACATCTGTGTCATAAAGCCCACAGACTAAGATTCATTTTTTCTTTTGAACAGAACTGGAATGTTTTTCTTTTCTTTGTTTTGGTCGTTCACAGATCCATGAAAGTATTTAGCTGGTGCCAGACAAAGCAATCTTCTTTTTGTGCATGTTTTCATACAAATGCCAGACTCATTAATGTAACTTCAAAGAAATAGAGTAATAAATATATTTGGCTAATAAAATATCTGCTTCACAGATGCATTCTTGGTATATCTTTCAAATCGGATCAATTAAAGTCATCCTGGTAATGAAGTCCTTTTCCTGTGTGGTATCTGGTTTTTGTTAATAGCATGAACCATATGGCTAATCCTGCATTAGCAATGGAAAATAAATATTTAAAGGGACAGTTCACCTGAAAATTACAATTATGTCATTATTTCCAAATCTAAAGCAGAGCATAGCCACACAATTGATTTGTCACACAAACAAGATGAGTACATTACATCTTGAATGGTCAGTTTGTCCCAGTGGTCAAATGTAATAGGCAAAACAAAGGTCAGCCAGACTTTCTTGCTGTAGTTTATGTGGGGAATTTTGTTTTTCATTTAAACTCAACTTTAAATGCTAATAAACTGTCAAAGAGCCATTTTGTTTAGGACCTACATATGAGTCCAAATCTGAACTATGGAAATGAAAGTCATAAGAAAGACTTCCTAAATTGAATTACCATGTGATGCTTGTTGATTACAGTCTCTTTAATTTGATTTCTCCCTCCCATCTCCCTCTCTCTTTTTCATTATCTCTTCTCATCATTTGCTAGTACAAAGCAGTAGATTGGAGAATGAATAGAAATCAAAGTATCCATTCATGAATGTACGACATGGTGAAAGCAATGAGTGACATCAGCAAAATACAAAGAAGGACGGTACAACCACAGTTCAAATCAAGGTTGTCATACGTTTAGTTCTTAACTTTGGAAAGATTCAAATCATTGCCATTATGCTGTTTCATATGTCAGTCAAAATGGTGATTTTGAGAAGACTTCTACGTTTAACTTCTGGGTTTGTTTGGAAGCTTTACTTTGTGTAATTGTCAGTAAATCATTTTCTTTGTGCAATGTGCCAAAAAATGTTTTTAGAGAACATGCAGTTCTCATGTCTTGAGCCAGAGAATAACTAAAACAAGGAGATCATGGGAAAAGCATAAGAATCCTTTCTTGGACAATTATTTTCTTTATTTTTCATTTGAAACTCAATTTTGAAATTGTTGCACTTTATGAAAGATGAAGGGATAAATATAAACATTCAAATTTTAAAACTACAATAAACATTTGTTGGTGTTGTAATTCACCAGCATAATGTTGACAAATGAGGTAATTAAAATCATACTGTTATGACAGTTTGTTTATAAAGTATATTTGAGACATTTGAGATAGATCTAGCTATGAGAGACTATATTTTGAATTAATCTCTTTTCTTTGCATAACACACTGACATTATAGTACAGAATAGCTCTTTCGGCATTATCCTGAGCATTGTATAAGCATTCATTTTATGTGTCATTGAATGGAATAGAGGCTCTCGGGAGCATAACCATCACATCCTTTTGATTTTCTCTGCAAAAACATCTTGTGTCCTTCACATAAAAATCAATCTACATGCTTTCATAGACAAGGAAGTCAGGGAAGCAGGGCTGTGCACAGGGGGGTGGCCCAGTGGCTAGAGCCACTGCTCCTCTGCCCTCATTGGCTGAGGTGCCCCTCTCGACCCCCTCCCTCACCACTCAGAGCAGTCCCATAAAAGCATTCTGTTATCACTCTGCTAAAGATTCACTGATTCTAATAATCCGCTCCAAGTTTTCCCGCTCCCTTCCCAGCAACACTCACAGTCTGTGTCCGCTCTCTGGAGAGTTAAGAGGACAGTTCCAGAATGTTGCCCCTTGACAGTTAAATGCATTACAATCCATATTACAGTCTGTGGTTGATATGCAGAATTAGTAATTTGGTAGTTTGTTTTTGTATTTCTGTCAGTAATGTTTTGCTCCTGGTCTGCTAATAGTGCTAACAACTTGTACAAAATATCCATGTTCTTGGAAGAGAATTAGAATTCTTGTCTAATCAAATTACTGTACCTGATCTGATCTAATATAATTACACAAAATTTGCTGTTGTTGGCACACTTTGTAGACCTTCACAAAAAAAGAAAAAAAAAAAGAAAAAAAAGAATACTGAGAGAGAGAGAGAGAGAGAGAGAGAGAGAGAGAGAGAAAGAGAGAGAGAGAGCAAAGGGTGATTATTTTCGCCTACGCATTATAGTAATGGGGATTTGGAGTAGATTGAGATGGGGGGGATATGCTTAATTGTAATTAAAATAATGTCACAGTACAAATATATATATATATATATATATATATATATATATATATATATATATATATATATATATATATATATATATATATATATATATATATATATATATATTAGTTCCTTTTTTCATTTTTAGAGAAAAAAAAAATATGACCTACACATTCCTTCGTGCAATAAACCAGGAAAACCTGGGGGGAAAAATTAGTAAAATCTGGAAATGGAATGGAAAATTTATTAGAGATTTATATTGTGTATACAAAATGTTTAAGTTTTTCTCTGTTCTAAAATATTTAATTGACTGTAAATTACTCTTTTAGAGAGCATTTTTAAAATAATAATAATAATAATAATAATAATAATAATAATAAAGATAAAAAAATTCCATAAATTCCAAATATCACAAATGGCTGCAAAAGTCATTGACGGTCATTGGTCAAAAATATATGCAACCCTTTTAAAATTCACCCTTTGATACTTTTGACAGGTCGCACACAATAAATGTGTATTACCTGACATAAAGTGAACCCTCTAACACTATAAGGTTACCCCGTGCACATGCAACCATAAATTCTATGCGCCCTTAATGCCACTGGATAGGTGCCGCTGATGGGTAAATCTCTGATAACTGTGGCCAAACACAAAGCACTGTTGAAATCAGAGCCCCGAAGACAGCATCTGGTAGCCTGAGGACTGAGGCATGATGGGAGTGGGTGGAGGGCAGTGGGCCGTACCAACTTCTGAAGTGTTTTTGTACTCAAAGATGAAAAATGCCAATTATGCGACCTCTCCAAGGGTTTTGGCAGGGTCAGGCTAACTCAATACACTCCTTCCTTCGTCTCTCGGATCTCCTTGTCTTTCTCTAGAATGTGAAAAGAGATATGCTAGGTGTCTGACTGTCGAGTCATGCGGAGGGGTCGCTTTACTGTCAAGGTGTCAAACAAAGAGCCGTTTTGTAGAGGAACTGTAGGACAACCTGTAATTCTTATCCTCCTCTCGCACTCTTCCTTGGCACCGAAGCTCTCTGTGAAATAGGAAACAAAGCAATAACTCGACACCACCAGCATTAACAAATTGCTTTCTTGTTTTCTCCCGTGTCCCGAGGGGAGGAAGAGGTGACGGGGGAACGGGAGGTGTAGAGAGCAAAGGGATATCTTCTTCTAGACAGATTTTCAACATCTTTTGTGCTTCTGTCTGGCCCCGGTAGTTTGGGTTTTTGGCTCTACCGAAGAGCATACATCATTCTACCATTCCTCTTCTTGTAAACAAGGAACCACATAGTGATACATGAAAGATCTTTTCCTGTAAAGGCAGCATGGTTTGGGATGTACACTGTTATTAGTGTCTGATCTTGGCTTTGAATCGCATGTACCTGTATCGTTTTATTTACCCTTTCAAGTTTTTATACAGCCACACCTGGGAAGTTCAACCGAAGTGTCGATCTATCAGCAGAGGCTTTGGATGTGGCGTGCGTGGATGACTGCATTTGCTGAAAACCCAAAAGCGTGTTTTAGTCACACCTTTCTATCAAGCCTCAAAACTACCACTTGAAATGCCTCAATGGTCGAATATCCTACACACAAAGATGGATAATGATTGAATAAATCAAACTATGCTTAAAGACAGAATTAACCCTGTTTTAACTTTCTTAATTATTGTCCTAATCTTTCATCTTTCATTAAGCTTAGTCATTTGCTGGGCTTGTGAAACCATTTTCGGTGCTTCTGACACCATTCTACATGAGTGAAAAGCAGGTAATGTAAGGAAAAATATTGTTTAAAAAACTTTATGCATTATGCTGGATTTATGCTTTTAAACAACTTTGAAGAAAAGTTGGTAACACTTTACAATAAGGTTCCATTTGTTAACATTAGTTAAGTTCATTAGTTCATGAACAAAAACTGAAAAATACAAAAAAAAAAAAAAAAAATGTTAATGTCAACATTTACTAATATTACATAATTAAAATCAAAAGTTGTATCTATTAATATTATTTAATGGACCTGAGCTGACATGAATTAACAACGAACTAATGTCATTAAAGATTAATAAATATTGTAACAAATGTGTTGCTCATTGTTAATGCTAATGGGACCTTTCTGTAAAGTATTACCCAAAAGTTTCAATTCAATGAAAATATGTCATATAGTGTAACCATCAAGTAAAAAAAAAAAATTAGGTAAAAAAAAAAAAAAAAAAATTTGAATTAAAGGTGCTAAAGAAGATCTTTTCATCGACTGAGAAACCAAAGACTGTTTCTGAGTTTTTGAAATGAGCACATGCATAAGAACAACCCCCCTCCTTCACAGCTCATTTCAAGGGAACGCCTCCCAAAACTCATGCACGAGTATTGGAACACGAGTGTTTACCACCGGCATTCGCTGTGTCTGGTTGTGGATTCATCATGTCGGACTCACCGCAGGTAACTCATAATCTGCAGTTGTTACTCCTGTCTCCTGACAAAAACATTGCATGCGGCGCCTGTAGAGTGTGGAAAGTTACTGGAGCGCGCAGCCGCGCTCGTCTCTCACAAGGAACGTCACGGCAGTGACAGACAAGTGAGAGGGCCAATCATTTACGTGATGATCGCGTAAACGATTGGCTGATGTTTTTTAAGCCCTACCTCGTGCACAGATGATGTATATTAATATTATTCCTTTCAGTGCACCTAATAAATAGTCTTTTATCAGTTAGTAAAGACAGTTTCAAGTAATATTGCAAAAATGTATAAAACAAAACATCCTCTTTAGCACCTTTAAGTAATATTAGTACTGTTTTTAGGGAATTACACCACATGACATTTTACATCCTGAACTAACCTTGCTTTCTCATAACAAATTCAAATTAACTGATATTTTAAAATACTTATTTTGCCTGTTTTATTTATATATGTTTTGAATGTTGGTCACACCACATAACTTTTGGATGACAAAAGTCTTTCAAATATTAATATGCAGTGAAGCAGTTTAGTTTGTTTATCATTATTAATAATAATAATATCATTTTTATTAGAAGGGCTGTATGAATTGCATTTTAATGTATTTCAGAATAAATCAATAGACATGCACACTCCAAACAAATCTTGATAAAATCAAGTCCTGCCGCATATTTTATATTCTGACTTTATTCACAATATTTCAAGGCTTTTTGTACCTTATATGTTAATATTCAGAGCATTGCTCCTGTCACACTTGAGTAAGTGTGTCACATTATGGAAGTTAAACATGTTGCAAATGTCTGTGTTTTTAAAATCAAACACTACAGCTGAAAGTTACCAAGAAATCACTGGATACTGTATTTCTTTGAATAGCTATTTTTATTGTGCTGGTTTTGAATAACCATCATTGTGAACTTCTTTGGGTTATAAAGTATTCAACAAGAAGATCAGGGCCATGCCCTGTCCAAAAACAGAAGTCGTTGCTTCCAGGGAGTGTAGTCACGTCGCTCAAAGAGGCCAGGCTCATGCAACACAACAGATGGGTGCAATGAATTAGTAAAGGTTGGGTTATGTGGGGGTGAGATGTTCTCTTCTCTGACTCACTGTGACTCTTCACTGTACGCCGACTGACTCTCCTTGTCTGAAGCCCACTGCTTTCCACATAAAAGATTCAATCATATCTGCAGGTCAAGCTGTTAAAAAAAACTTAAACTTCTATTTTCCTTCTGAGTCCTTGTGCTGTGATACTGGTTAAAGAAAGATGATTCATAAGGTTTGTATGGTATACTTTAGTGCATTAGCTATAACCCATTTTTTGCTCAAGACATTTTAAACTACATGGACAAAAGCTTGTATTAAGAATATCTGCAAAAGGTTGAATCATACTCATGATTCATTTGAGATTTACCACAAAAAAAAGAAAAAAAAAGAAAAGAAAAAGAAGAAAAAGAATGAAAGAAGAGAGATTAAGAAAGAACTAGTTTTATTGAGAATTTTCTTTTTTTCCTTTTTTTTGGGGGGGGGGGGGTATTAAATGTAAAATGTATTAAATGTAATATATGACACAATATCTAAAAATTTAAATTAAGTAATTAAGTTAGGCTTATAATAATAAATAAAATGTTACATTATTTACTGATATAAACTAAAATTAGTCTGTTATATCTACAAGAATCATCGTTAAATAATCCATTAATTTTCAGTCGTGTTGTAATACAGACAGTCCAAGGAGAACGGGGTGGCCAGGTTTCTTGGAGGCAGTAGGTGGATTACTGGAGTGTGTGAGGAGACCAGAAAGATTAACATTCCTCTGGGATTTTTAACACTCTGGGTGACAAATTTGCAACACTGGCCCTCTGTATTCCCTGAGGGAGCCGAGAACTAATCTGCCACTGAGTTTGGGAGAGGTCAGCTGGAAAAGAAGTGGAAAAAAACCCAGTCCGAATAAGTAGAGAGGATCAACAAATGACTGCGCAGAGAGGGGCGGCTCTAGAAACAGGAGCTTTCTCATTAACACCACATGAACTTGAAGTTACCAGGACATGTGTTTGATTTATCTAAAATGTTGATAAAGGGCAATGTGTGAATGGACTGTAATAACTCCCACTAATGATAATGTTCTTTTCAACATCATTGGATTAAGATAAAACTCTTCTACATTTGGTCTTGAGGCGCCTTCATTAACCGAAGTCGGCTGTGGCTGAAAGCGTAAGGGACATGACACTCATTATTAGGCTAAAAAAACTGAATAACCTAGTGCACTGCAGCACATGTAGGGCTACCAAGTTCACACATGAACTAATAAGATGAATAAGTCTACATGTAATGGCATTCGCAATCCATTTTACTTCCATTCTGTAATTTATTTCTAAGTGAAAAAGGGATTTTTGAGGAAGGTTTGATACAATTTTATCCATCTGAAATTATACAGATTGTGAAAAGAGTCCATCCAGTCAGGTGGTTAAAGGGGAGGGGTTGAAAAATGAGCAGATTTGGTGACATTGGCTATAAAGGAAAGTCGTTTCAAAATTATTAGATTTGGATGCAAGATTATGACCCTGGAAAAGTAATAACTGCTGATGAAAATGATAATTTTAAGTTAACACATTTTAAAGGTGAACTCCATATTTTTTATCTATTTATTGTAATTTAAAA
Source organism: Chanodichthys erythropterus (assembly GCF_024489055.1). Taxonomy (NCBI): domain Eukaryota; kingdom Metazoa; phylum Chordata; class Actinopteri; order Cypriniformes; family Xenocyprididae; genus Chanodichthys; species Chanodichthys erythropterus. Next base: position 2,807,601 of record NC_090230.1, read on the forward strand.
ACTTTCACACACAAAAATAAATGAATACTACTTTTGAAAACTATGTTCCCGATGAAAGCTCCAGTTATCAGTATAGACTATAATGAAAGCTGTTTATTGTAAATGCATCGGTTTCCCTCATGGGGTCAGACATGTTGAAATCACATGACTCAATAATACTCTCCTAATTTTGGATACTGTTGTTTAGAAATGGCTAATTTTTAACACAAATATTGCATTTTTTTTTAATAACTGAAGTTACTGAAAATCATTGTGTTTGCATGATAATACATCCATACCACTAGGTGTCAGTACTTCCAAAACTGGCATAACAGCTGGTTACAGCAAATATATAAAATATAGTTTTTGTTTCAACAGTAAGAACATACAGACACACACACACACACACACACACACACACACTTGCTAAGTAAAACTAAACCTTAAAGATTATTCACATGTTTTTTAATTGAAATAAAAATAAAATAAAATAAATTATTCGATGAATAACTAATTTTTATACATTTATTGTGAAAACTTTAAGCTGAAGTACTAAAATGAATAAAACTGATCTAAAGATAAATTAAAGCTAAATTGAAATAGTTCAAAACAAATTCACTAAAACAAACCTAAAATGAAAACCAAAAATATATAATAAAAGTAAACAAAGCGTAAATAGAATTACACATGATTTCATATAATATATAATATTTACATTTTTAATAATATTTAATACGTTTTATCGCTTTGAAAAGTTTTATATAAATTATTTTGTTAAAAGTAAAAACACTTTTAACAAAATATCAAATATGTAGAATTATTTTACACTATTATTTCAAATAAATAAATAGACATACATAACACAATGTGAACTAAAGTACTCGTTAACAAGACTGATAAAATAACAAAATTTTATTGGGAATTCTACAACAGGTAGAACCACTTCTGCTAATCAGCCAATCTGGCACAGTTATCACTGTTGAAAAAAAATAGCTATGAATAATAATTTCAATCTTTTCACAAGTAGTCAGCTATCCATACTAGCCTTCATAAGCCTTGCTAGTAGATATAACAAGGCAAGCTACATGTTTGATTTGAAGTTGAAATGCACCTTGTCCACGTCTTCCATCAGTTACTACCCCTACACCCATGTTGAGCTGTTGTTAACATGATGCAGAGCTTGAATGGTGCCTCTTGAGGGGGTGTATGACATGTTGTATGCTCAGGGGTGTTAACAGCAGGAGGTTTTGTTTAGCGCCAGTGTGTGTTTTTTGTTGGAGTCAGCCATCCATGTGTGCTTGAAGAAAGCCTGTATATTAAGCCTCTGATACATTGATTTTTGCTGTGAAACGAGATATAAAGGTCATTCTACTGGTTTCAAGTGCTATGGCTCAGTATGCGACTGCTTACTGGCTCAGTATGCGACCCAACCCCCCCCCCATTTATTATAAATTTTTTATCTCTGCATATTATAATATATATGGAGCTGTGAAATATTCCCCCATTATCAGTACCGTTTGACCATTTGTATCACTCTGTTTGTGGCAACTATATATATAAATATTTACAAATAATACTGTTATTGTGTCACAGAAAGAAGTTTTAAGATTTTTTTTTAGCAAGACTGTAGTCGTTTAGACCTAGTGCCTATTTTACAATTTGTTTAGACTCTTTTGCAGATGTAAGCTCCAGGCCATCAGCGGCCATTCAGCGCTCATGTACCCGCAGAGAACAGCTTCATCTCGGCCAGTGCTTCAGGAATTTGTTGCTGGCTCTTATGTAGATAGTGGTTAAACATGAGATAAATGGCAGCAGTGAGTCAGTGAGCAAATTGAAAGGGACTGGTTGTAAACAAGGAAGTTGTTTGAGCGCTGTAATGGGAAATCCCCTTAACTTTTAAAAGGACAAAGACAAAGATATCACTTTCCTCAGCTGACATTCAAACTGTGTTTGACCAATCAAGTTAAAGTTCGATATATGCCATAATATGGAATAAAAGACTATCAAAACTTCTGTTTCATGTCGACTTTCACTTGATTGGTCAAACACATAAATTAAAACAAACAAACAAACAAACAAACACGCAAAAAAACACTGACAATAGCTTTTAACTCTTTGCCCATGACAGATTTGTCCTTCATTTATGACACTATGCTCCCTCACCACTGACCGGCTTTTCCAGCAATCCATGTTTTCACTGTTATATGTTTTTTTTTAGGCAGAGATGTGTTCAATACAGATATTTATACAACTAAATATTTTAGGGGTTAAAGAGACATAAGAGACAGGTCATTTCATTGGTTTTAAGTACTATGACTCAATATGCAACTTCTTTTTTGAATCTGATTATTACCCATCAACTTGACTGGTCAAACACATGAATGGAAAAAACACTGACAATGCCTTTTAAAGAACTAATATAAGAACTATGGCTGACAAATGCATTGGGCAAAGCCACCTTTTGACCCTTTAAAAAGGTAAGTCAAAGGGACAAGGCCCACACACAAACACACCTGTCCAAACAGGGGCTGCCACATCTAAAGAGAGAGAGAGAGAGAGAGAGAGAGAGAGAAGGCACAGTGCAGTGAGTGATGGGTAATTCATTCTCAGCAATAGACAGGGAAGCCCATGCAGAAAGCAGCATGTCCCATTGAGATGCATTACATTTACCCACCTCGTCAGTGTGCTGAGAGAACCACTGTCATATAATTCATTCTCATTTCCTCTTCTGTCCACACACATTGAAAACAGCCACAACCGTATGCATGACAAAACAAGGGTGGAGACAGGCTATCTCACCTGGATATGTGAAGTAAAAAGAGCAACTGTAAACAAAAACAGTTAAACAAAACATAAAACCTTTATGGAAAAACGTTTAAACCAGCCTAACGGGCAACAAAGCAGGATTCCACTGATCAGGGGAATGAAGTTTGACGGTTTCCCTTGTGAAAAAGAACTGCGTTTCATTGTATTGAATACTCACTTGTGGTGTACTTCAAATTGTATATATATATATATATATATATATATATATATATATATATGAGTACGCAAGGATAACAATATTAATGAAATAAAAGGCCACTTAAGCATACTTAAAGAAAACACGCATTCGTAAATGATTAGTTCACTTTCAAATGAAAATTACCCCAAGCTTTACTTACCCTCAAGCCATAGGTGTATATGACTTTTTTCTTTCTGATGAGCACAATCTGACATATTTTAATAAATATCCTGATGCATCCGAGTTTTATAATGGCAGTGAGCGAGGATCAACGAGTATGAGCACATCCATCCATCATACGCAAACTCCACACGGCTCTGGGGGGTTAATAAAAGCCTTCTAAAGCAAAGTGATGCATTTGTGTAAAAAAAATATATATACATATATATATATTACAATTTTTTAAGTTAAAAGTTTAAAAAAAAAAAGAAGTAAATAAATAATTAACAACCAAACAAACCAGTGGCGGGAAAAAAAGAACAAAGGAAACAGGAACTAGAATAAAACCAAAACAGAACATACACGTGACAGCATGTCTTACTGTAACAATTATTTATTAATTTTCCTTATTTTTTGGCAACACTTTACAATAAGGTATCATTATTTAATGTTAGTTAATGCTTTTATTAACATGAACTAACAATGAGAAATACATTTGTTACAGTATTTATTAATCTTTGTTAACGGTAGCAAAAATACAACTGTTAATTGTTAGTGCATGTTAGTTCAGGTCCATGACAACAGAAACAACTTTTGATTTTAATAATGTATTAGTAAATGTTGAAATTAACATTAAGTACTGCTAACAAATTCAACCTTAAGGCCTGTACACACCGGGACGAATATCGCGCATGACTATCGATGAAGTTTAAGGCCTCATGCCTAAACAAAGGGCGCCAATGTGAGTGTGCACACCGATGCGAAAAACAGTTTTTTAAAAATGTCTTGACGCGCCGATTAAAAAGTGGCCGACCAATGAGATTGGCACTTTTGTTCACGTGCCTGGAGCTGCTGAAGTTATAGTAAAACATGACTTGGTGGCACTCAAGCACAAAACGGTCTTGCCGAGTACACATTGATACCAAGACGACGAAGAGGAAGTACGTAGACGAGGAAGACCCCTACAAACTATGGGTGCTCTGCCAGTTCTTGGCAACACCAATAGATGTGTATTATATGCCATTTTATTTCTGTATTTTTACTGTTTTTATTTTTGTTTTGTTTTTTTCTTTTACATTCAAGAAATATAGTTGAGAATGTCTTTTTCATAAATTTGTTTATTTGCACTACCGTTCACTTGCACTACTGTCATTGTGACTTATTTGCACCACCGTTTCTGACTACCATCTCCTTGTGTTATGTATATGCCATAAATGCCTGTATTTTATATCTGTATTTTTATCTTCTTTAATGTTATTAATATCATACATATGTTTATTTGCACTACCGTTCAGCACAAGTGCCATATACTGTCAAGGAGTGAATGTGCACATCGCCAGTGAAGATCGCTTGGGTATGAGCACGAAAAATGTCTCAAAAAACGCTAGCGATAAGCACGTGCGATAATCGTCCCCGTGTCTAGGAGGCTTTATTATAAGATTTTACCGTTTTTTAATGGACAGACAAATAAAAATGTTTTTAAGTAGTAATCAACATTATGCCACAAATGCTGTAGAGCTTAATCTGTACTGAACTCAGAACACTGCTTTTTGTTAAAGAAAGTATGTGTGCCAATTTATTCAGTGTCACTGCTTTGTCTCACTTGCTGACATTCTAGATCGGTGACGCAGATAGTATGCAGGCCTGATTCATGCATACCCCTGATTCATGAACATGGTAAAAAAAAAAAAAAAAAAAAAAAACTTGAGCAAGAAAAGACTTTATTAAGTGCTTACCTGAATGGAAAAAAATAGAAAAATCTGATGCATGGCAAGCATAATAGCTCAGCTTTCAGTGTCAGCAAAATATGTGACTGCAGTATGCATATATAAACAGACAGAATTTATGCACTGCCCATCAGACCAGGCAGACATGGTGGAGAATGTGGGCTGCATTTCCTATAATCTCAGAAGTAATTAGTTTTCAGTGGAATAAAAATTTCAGATCTAGTTATTGAGTCATCCATAATGTTTTGATGAGACTTCATTATCTAAGCACTTATACAATAATTAATTAATCTTTCCTGTTACTCTCAATTTATCAATGGCTTTTTGGTCTGACAAATTAGACCTCTTATATGGAGGAGGTGGAGAAAATGCAAATAGTGATGAATTTGCACCATCAACTCGTTCTTTTCATTACAGATGCTGTAACTGATAGTCGGCTGGAGGAAATACAGATTCCCACGTATTTTGAATAATATACTGAAGATATGTGTTACTAAAAAGTTTAAAAAAAGGTCAAATGTGTGTTTTCTGTAGCAGTGCTTCATGTGTTGGAACACCTTTTTCAAAACGTTTAAAAGGATATTGGGTGACATTTTATGTTACATTGTCCTTGTTACACATTACTTGTAGATAGTAATAATTATAAATTATGTATAATCGCAACCCTAATCTAACAATAACCCTAAGTACATGTAGTTAATTAATATTAATCAGTAATTAAATGTATAATTACACTGAAACAATGACACCTAATGACTCACCCTCATGTCGTTCCAAACCCGTAAGACCTCCGTTCATCTTCGGAACACAGTTTAAGATATTTTAGATTTAGTCCGAGAGCTTTCTGTCCATCCATTGAAAATGTATGTGCAGTATACTGTCCATGTCCAGAAACGTAATAAAAACGTCATCAAAGTAGTCCATGTGACATCAGTGGGTTAGTTAGAAGTTTTTGAAGCATCGAAAATACATTTTGGTCCAAAAATACAAAAACTACTGCAGCGTCCCATTTCGCCTACTTATACTACGCCCTAAAAGTATGTACTCTTTCTGTGAACAAAAAGTACTTACTTTTGAATGTGTAGCAAAAGAGTAGACAAGCTTTGGGACATACTATCACGTCATACAATTGCGTCTTTGCTCTCTGCCGCATCCAGTTACCGTAAACTGGCCTGTCAATCATCTTACATCCTCCACATTTCATTTAGCTAATTTCCTACCGTATCGGAGAGAAATGCAGAAGCACGCTGATCTGCAGTCGTGGGTCTTTCATGTGGAGAACTCTCCTCATATCAATGCATAATGATGCATTTAAAAGTTAATGGCCAATCGGATCTTTATAAAAGTCCACATTGGTATTTGCAGATGAAAAATAAGACATATAACATTAAAATAAATATTTTCTATCAGTTTGAACTGATTATTAGTCACTCAAACAACCTCTCAGCGTCGATCATGCATATTCGCCATGTTTTGTAGTTTTTAACACTTTTTACTCGTGTTTATAGTTCTGAACTGAATCCTCGTACAAAGCGCAATGGGTTGTGGGCAATATTAGCCTCTATAGTGTACACGGATCCACACTTTGAAAATCTGCTGGAAATAGTAGACCATCCGGGGACTTTTGGCATACTCTTTTCAACATACTATGCTATGGGACACACTTATTTTAATCTCACATACTATTTAGGATGGATAGTATGGACATTGGGATGCAGGGTACGACTTTATTCAGCATTGTCTTCTCTTCCGGAATCCTTTCCATTGAATTGATTCAATTGAATTGATTCCATTGAATTGATTCCACTGAATTGATTCCATTGAATCCTTTCATCTGTTGGTGTTGGCAATGCACTTTTACCTCGTTGGTTTTGGTGATTAGGACATCCGCGACATGCACACTTACGCACCATTTTAAAAAATAGCTTGAATACAGCGTGCGTCTCCCTCAGACTGTAAACAAAACTCTGGCGCACCAGATAACACGTCAGCAGCGTTTTACGTCAGCAGTGCGCTGCGGTTCACTGAGGAGTCGTGAACCCAGATGAACAACAGACTCGGAAGGGAATACAATGCTGAATAAAGTCGCAGTTTTTGTTATTTTTGGACCAAAATGTATTTTCGATGTTTCAAAAACATCTAACTAACCCACTGATGTCACATGGACTACTTTGATGACGTTTTTATTACGTTTCTTGACATGGACAGTAATTTTCAATGGATGGACAGAAAGCTCTCGGACTAAATCTAAAATATCTTAAACTGTGTTCCGAAGATAAAAGGAGGTCTTACGGGTTTGGAAAGGCATGAGGGTGAGTCATTTATGACATAGTTTTCATTTTTTGGGTGAACTAACCCTTTAAATGTTGAAAAAGTGATTTAATATGTTGTTCAGTAATTTTATTCATTCATTGATCCTTATACAAGCTTCTAGGGTCATAGGGCTGGAGCCTATCCAAGTTTCTACAGTCATTTTATCCACTGAATAAATTACAACTTCTGTTAGCTAAAACTTTATAAATATGTAAAATATGTAACTTAATCTGTTTGCTTTTTTTTTTTTTTTTTTCATTTTCTTCATTAACTGTTTTACAGTTTTAAGTTCGCTTAAAAGTTATTAAATATCATATGATGACATTTTTCTTTTCTTTTTTCCTATTTTTAAGAAAATGTATATAATTTTATTATATATCATTAAAAATACAGTAAAATCAGTAATATTGTGAAATGTTATTACACTTTAAAATAACTGTTTTATATTTGAAAAATATTTGAAAATGTAATTTATTCTTGTGTTGGCAAAGCTGAATTTTCAGCATCGTTACTCCAGTCTTCAGTGTCACATGATCCTTCAGAAATCATTCTAATATGATGATTTGCTCATGAAACATTTATTGTGCACAGATGTACAAAATATTTGTGTTTTTTTTTTTTTTTTCAGGATTTTTGATGAATAGAAAGTTCAAAAGAACAGCATTTATTTGAAATATAATATTTTGTTACATTTTAAATGTCTTTACTGTCACTTTTGATCAATTTAATGCATCCTTGCTGAAAAAAAAAAAAGAATTTCTTTAAATTCTTCTAAAAAAATAAAAAATAAATAAAAATTCGTACTGACCCCAAACTTTTGAACGGTAGTGTATAATGTTACAAAATCTTTGTATTTCAGATAAATGCTGTTCTTTTGAACTTTCTATTCATCAAGGAATCCTGAGAAAGAAAAAAAAAAAGTATACAACTGTGAGTATACATTGATAATAATAATACATGTTTCTTGAGCAGCAAATCATCATATTAAATTATTTCTGAAGGATCATGTGACACTGAAGACTGGAGAAATGATGCTGAAAATTCAGCTTTTCCAACACAGGAATAAATTACATTTTATATTATATTCCAATAGAAAACAGTTATTTTAAATTGTAATAATATTTCACAATATTACTGTTTTTACTGTATTTTTAATTAAATAAATGCAATCTTGGTGAGCAGACAAAACTTCTTTTAAAAATATTAAAAAACTTACCGATCTCAAACTTTTGAACCGTAGTGTATATATATTATTTACATTTATAATTATATTATACTAATTATTTATATATAATTAACATTGTAACATTGTCAAATGTTGGCCACCAAAGTACTTTTATGTTTTATGTAACCCCACTTCTGACAAACAACAATCCTCTGATCCAACCCTGCCATTATAGTACACAGAATTATATAAATTTGTCAGCTCGCAAAAGAATGACCCAATCCACTTTGATGTATTACAATAGAGGGTTGATCAAACACAAAAACAGATAACAAATGTTAAAAATGAGAGAAACCAATCAGTTCATTAAAATCCAGCAACTCTGAACTATACTTCTGGACCTCCCATGGTGAAGTCATAATATATTATGCCGAGAGAGTTATAAAGCTGCACTGGGCTTCAGTTGCAGCATTTGATCAAACTGTGATCGTATCTGGGGGCATGCAGCAATGCTTCGCTCTTGTTCTGCTTTTGTTGGCACGCACCAAAGGACAAGACAGCAATTATTTTGAGCTTTTGGATACGTTTTATGCACACAACTGTTGTACTTCTCGGCCATAGCACTTATATTGCATTCTGCATGGAAATATATCAATGCAAAACAAGTTTTACATGCAAAAGTTATTATCCCATCCCTGCTGTTGTACCTAAAACTAGTCCAAAGCCTGTAGCACAGCATATCTTTGAAATGTGACCCACCTTTGCCACCAAGTGGCTAAACACCAGTGGGACTTACATGGCATTTGTTGTTGAAAGCTAGAAATGCAGTCACTAAGCTTTCCTGAACAATAATGCTCTGTGTAAATGACAAACAAACTTCATCTTGCTGGAATTTAACTCATATGACGTAGGCTGTAATTCACTTTTATGGAAACACTCGAACCATCCAAAGAGCTTATAAACTAGCGCTCAACCATCTTGACCCAAATTGTAAACTGCAAAGCTTTCTCATAGGTTCACTGAGAAAGTATCTGGGTTCAAATGCAGTACTGCAGGAAAATAAAAATGCCTTAGTCGCTCACTTTAATACAGGCCACACTGTTTTTCGCCAGGTGCAGACAGTTGATTTATCATAGCCAAGGTAGAAATGTGACGGGGAGATCAGCACATTGCTGTGAAACATGATTTTAGGATGCTAATATTCAGCAATTCAATTTCAAACCAGTTTTGTGGTATTTGCTAAGGCAAACCCTTGTGAAAAAGAAGTGTTTTAAATGTGCACTTCAAAACAAAAAAACTGTACTTTCAGATTATAGAATATTAATAAAAGGCCACTTAAGTGTGTTGATAGAGAGCACACTTTCACGACTATGCTTCTTAAAGGGATAGTTCACCCAAAAATTAAACTGATGAACACAAAGATGAAAAATGAAAACCCTGTTTTAAAATGTATTTTAAAGTAAACCTTTTAATTTGACATTATTACAAAGTGCCCTTTAAGAAAACATGGGGTTAAAGGAATAGTTCACCCAAAAAAACAAACAAACAAACAAAAATTCTGTCATCATTTACTCACCCTCAAATTGTTCCAAACCTGTATAAATTTCTTTTTTTTGGAAGAATGTCAGTAACCAAACATATCTCACCCCCCATATACTACCATAGTAAGAAAAATAAATACTATGGTAGTTAATGGGGGACGAGATCTGTTTGGTTACTGACATTCTTTCAAATTTATTCCTTTGTGTTCAGCAGATTCATTTTGTTGTTGTTGTTTTTGTTGTTTTTTTGTTTTTTGTTTTTTTTTTGGTTCACGCTTTAAACAAGTACACTTAACACTTGATAATAATTTTACCTGTAGGGTTTTAAAAGAAAAATTATGTTTAAAGTTAATATATTTTAAATGTTCTAAATTGCAACTTCATCTTTTATAATGTAATTATAAGTATAATACCTGACAAGTTTCAATGGAAATGACATTAAATATCTTAGTTTACATAAATTGTTGTCCGTATGTGTCAACTATATGTCAAAGACAAAAGCAATTATGAAATTACATAAAAAAAGATGTGCTACTTACAGTAAGTGGCACTCTTAAGTTCAACTAAATGCATTTACTATACATTTAAAACTATGTTCTAACATTTTTTAACATTTTCATTTAATTGCAACTAACATTCAATTGACCCTTCGCAAAGACCCAAAAGACGTAAATACACACCATTTTTCAAGTTCAAGTCCACCGAGGTTGATCTTCTAACTCCTGACTGCTTTGTCGGACAAAATGGCGGATTTGGCGTTATGATTGGTTAGATCGCTTGTCAATTAAACTCCTGGCGAAGGGTCAACTGTCTGAAAACATTACATTAGTTCACACTTAAGTTTATTCTTTGAAGTGTATTGTTTCCATAAGTACTGATTTTAAAAGTATGCTAAAGTGTACAGTACTTCTCTTTCACAAGGGAAGAATCACTACTGCTCATAGTATTTGTATAACCAGAACACACTACCAATATGCTAAAACCCACTCAGAACACCTAAGCATAGGTGGCAAGTTTTTCACTAGCAAACACCACGTGCAGTTTAATTTTTCAATTTCTAGAATTTCTAGAATTTTGTGGTTGGTAACTATTTTGACCAGCGCAGCCCATAACTATCCACTCTCAAGCACTTAGTTGTATTTAAAAGCTCAAACAGAACATGCTTTCTGCTCTGTAATAAAACTGTAAAATGGTAGAAAGTATGTGCTTTACCGTTCTTGGGTTTTATAGTGCCTTAAAACATGTTTACATTTCCTTTGATGGTTGGGCCCCCAAGGGCAGTGAGGTGGAAAGGTCATCACGGGCATCCTAAGATTACAACTTCCAAAAGGTCATCTCACAGAAATCAGCAAAACTAAACAACTTTTATTGTGGGTTATTCAAAAGTCATTAAAAAATAATGTAAACAATGCTATATATTAAGAGTGCTTGTAGTACTTTTAAGTAATTGCCATTTTCTTTAAAGAAGAAAAAAAAAATAAAAAAAAATAATAAATAAATAATACAAAGGTCCAACTTTTTTTCTTTTCTTGCTCCCAGACTTTTTATCTATAGTACTACCCCAGCATTTCTAAGTGATAGCTTTCAGTCAGGTTTGCACAGTAAGACCCTGCAGCTCTGGTCTCTTTATCAGGGTTCATGGTCAAATGTCCATCTGAGAGGAGCACAAGGGTCCCTCTGCTTGACTGACCCCATCTGTGAAGCAGCATAATGATTTTTTCACGCTGCATTAAGTTAACACTGCACTGCCAGCAAGACAGTCCAGGACCTGGCCTTTAATTGGGGATTGGTGTGTGTGTGTGTGTGTGTGTGTGTGTGTGTGTGTGTGTGTGTGTGTGTGTGTGTGTGTGTGTGTGTGTGTGTGTGTGTGTGTGTGTGTGTGTACTTGTATAAATATCTTTTGTGAGGATCTTTGAGTTTTAAACCATCGAGGTGAGGATGACGAGAGGGAAGTGAGGACATCTTGGCTTGCCCTCACTTTCTGAGATCCCTTTAAAGGGCTGTTCAAAGGTCAATACTTGGTTTTATCGATAAGGTTATAATAACTTTAAGGATAGGTTTAGGTTAAGGTTTGGGGATAGGCACTTAGTTGTGATGGGTAGGGTTAGGGTTGGGGTAAGGAGGTAGACATGAAAAACACGATTATACTAAGTTATTGGGTTAGAGTTAGGTCAGTCAGTTTCATGATTTAGTGGTGAAATTATATATATATATATATATATATATATATATATATATATATATATATATATATATATATATATATATATACTTTCTAAATGTCTTTACTCACACTTTTGATCAATTTAATATCATTGCTGAATAAAAGTATTAATTTCTTAAACATACATATTACTGACCCAAACTTTTTAATAATAGTATGTTTATGTATATAAACCTTTTCCCCCTTTTTATAATTTGTTAATAAGATATACACATAAACTATAATGTAAATTTGCTGAATGAATTCCTATCATTTATTGCATATATATTTTTATATATAACAGATTTTTTTTTTTAAAATAAACCCTCACATTTTTTTTTCCATGCGTGTATTGAGTTGTCCGTGACTTCCCAATGTGTTCCTAATTTCAATGTGTTTAACGCCAGTTTAGACTTAAATGGCTCTTAGGCCTGATCCATCCATAGACAATTGCCTTAGACACATTCTACCACAATGCTTTTCACATTCAACAGACACTGAGCAAAGACTCAAAGCTATAACTGAAAAGAAATTAATTTAATCTCAATGGGATTTAACATCATCTGCTTCCAAAGAAATGGATCGCATGCCTATGGTGCAGGTCACACAAGAATTCAAAGGCCGAGAGCGGATTTGCCATACAAATTCCCAATTTTTTGTGTGTAACACAAAAACTCAATATACCAAGATCTTGCAGATGTGAAAAGAGGGTGACCGATTATGCTATTCTTTAGCGTCACTGAATGTTGGATGTTGGAAAACATGCACTAGGATTGTCATTTACGGATTACATGTTGTTCTGTTTGGTTTCTCCTAAAATTTGGAGGGAATTTTCTAAAAGTTTAAGGGGAATGTGATGATTGCTATATCCTTCATTCTTAAAAATGATGGTTCTTAATTGGTATTTATTGTTCTATAAAGAACCTTTAACATTAATGTAACATTTTCATTGCACAAAAGATTCAATAGAGGAAAAATGTAATTTAGATTATTAAAATGTTCAGCACACTAAGAAAAGAAATGGTTCTTTTAAGAACTGTTCACTGAAAGGTATTTAGGGGAACCAAAAATGGTTTTCCTATGGCATTGCTGTGAAAACTCCCCCTTTTTTAAAGAGTGATGGCTAACACTAGCATGTTTTTATCTCAATTAAACCACAGAAACGCTTAAAAATAATGGTTCTTTTTTAGCATTGATGGTTCCATGAAGAACATTTAACATACATGGAGCCTATCCATCCCACAAAGGATCCTATAGAGGGAAATGGTTCTTTAGAACTGTTCACTGAAAAGTTCTTTGATTGGTTGTAGATGGTTGTACAATAATCCTTCAACCCTTGCTTGTAGATGCATTGCACGATCACTGTTTACATTGGAAACCACATCTCAAAGGCGATAAGCTCAACGTCCCTTTGAAAGCCCTTTTGGGATAAAGAAGCCTCTGCTAAAGCAATGCCTGCCTCATCAACTCTCGGAAAACAGCTGTTTTTGGTTCCCACACATCGGCCAGACATAGATCTCATTCTCACATCACCCATCTTAAAAACGCAAAAGCCCAGAGACGCTCGTGTGTACACACACATGACATTCTCCCATTACTCCACCTGGGATCCTCATCCTTCTTACCCAAGCAGCACCAATGTCTTGTCCAGGTGATAAATGCATCTTTTTCTCACCGAAGTCTGGCCATGAATTACTAAAGCCTGTGGAAACGACTTTCGAAATAGCACAAGGGCTTTTTAGGGAAATGGTTCCCCCTCCTCCCCCTAAGTTCTCTCACATCCATCGACAACACCGTCCACCCACCTTTTACTCTCTGTCTTTAAATGGGTTATTGATGATTATTCTACAGACCCCTGTAGCCCTTTTGCATCTCTCAATGCCTCGGAGCTCTCCTTTGAAAAATGCAACGGTAGAGTCAGAATGAGGTCAGGGGACGAACAGAGGGACATCGCATACAGTTGTGCTCTACGGCCGGAGAACGTGACATCAATAAAACATCCCAAGTGTGAGGGGTTAAGCTACTTGTTGGGAATAGATAAAAGGATTGATTGTGTTGACTACGTAGTTCTTTTCTCCAAAGGCCTGGCGGTAGATCACAACAGACATTCGAAAATAAAAAAAAGTATAAACAGTGTCATAAGTCAACATGAAATCCAAATTTACCTCATTTACTTTAATGTTCTTTTCGCATCAATGAATCCTATTACAAAAAAAAAATTAAAAAATAAATAACGTTCTTCGGCTCGGCTAAAGAAGCACCACAATTAGGTGATCAAAATATGAAATGCTGTTCGTGATGGAATTCCTAGTGTATTTTTCACCTGTATCTAATAATGTATTGAAAAATAAATAAATAAAAAAAATAAATAAAAAAAAAATCCAGCTTAAATATACAATGACTTTAATTTCTTTTAGAATTAAAATGTATTTAATTTCTGAATTCAAATTCATTCTGAGTTGTATACAATTGTATATATATATATTATTTGTTTTTTCTTTTATTTGATGGTTACACCACATGACATTTTTAAAGTAATTAGATATTGATTTAATTAAACATTTTTGTTAAATGATATAGTTTTTTGTTTGTTTGTTTGTTTGTTTGTTTGTTTGTTTGTTTGGGGGGTGAATATCATTTAATCATTTAAAAAAATAAATAAATAATAAAAAAGGTTCTTTATGGAACCATAAATGCTGTACAGAACCTTTATTTTTAAGAGTGAATCCCCTCCTTACTCTTGCCCCTCTTTTTTCGTCTTGAATATCCTATTTCACTCGGAAATACGTCACATTATGGAGGCAAAATGGGTTGTGAACTCAAGTACAGACAGTTTCATGTTCTTTCATTTTACTTAATATTATTATTTCAAATTGTATAGTTATTTGTACATTATTTCTTCAGTTGAAGTAATGGGAAACTCTCTTGCTTTTCTGTCCACCATTTGACCTCCTCATTTTTCTTTGTGTTTCTTGTACACAAGCTTTAAAACTTGTCATCAAAGTTCCATTCAGCCAACAGAGCAGCAGTTAACCTCTGACCCCTCACCCACTATGCCCTTTCGGAAGTGGTCTCCCTTATTTTTTAGAGGCTGACAGCTTTTTGTAAAGGAAGTCCTTCAGAGGGATTGGTACGGAAGGAGGCGAAGCCATCGAGAAGAGAAAAGGGTGATTTGAAAGAGCCTTAATTTGCAGCATCACTCTTTAAGCACTCCCATCAATCTTCTTTTTTTGGTCAGTCCTTCAATATTTGCCAACAATTCAGTCTACATCCCGGTGTTTGCACACTGCTCACTTGCTGGTAATTAGAACCCAAAATTCCTCCCCCTGCACTTCATCTCAGCATCATGCTCAACCACTAGTGGTCCAAATCACCTTGTCCAATAAGACATGCCAAATGTCTCTCTTGGCCCAACCTATTTTCCTTGTTTTCATGAGCCATTTAGTGCCCTATAATCAGAAAATGTTGGCATTCCATGCTCTAATGGGATTCAATCCTCAAAATGGAATTTAGGTATTCATATCCATCAAATGCTCAGATGAAGTGTCCTCTAAAGTGTAAGAGGTTGAGCATGTTTGAGAATCCCAAAATGTGTGAACACTATTTTAACTATTTTTCTTCTTAAAAAAAGAAAAAAGAAAATATCAATGCCACTGAAAGCTGAAGAACACTTTAACATACTTTTTTTTTTTTTTTTTTTTTAATAAGTGTACTTGTGGAAATAATATACTTTAGAAGAATATTCTTAAGTGAACTGAATGTTATGTTTCTGGACGCTTAATGTTATTTACACATAATTAAAATTAAAATTTATATTAAACGCAATTAGTAAGTAGGACTTAAGTATGTCTTTATCTGTATTTATTTAATTATTGCTTCTTTTGTCTTTGAAATACGTGTACCTCTGAATGCACTGACAAGCATTTATAAAATAAGTGCTAAATTAATGTAATTTTCTAATGAAACTTGTGTCTTACATTTAAAAATATTAATTGTAATGATAAAGTTGCAATTTAGCGCTTTTAAAATATATTAACTTTAAATGTAATATCAAATCACACATTACAGTTATAAATTATAATCAAGTGTTTTAAATGTGCTTTAGTATTTTAGTCAACACAACAAAATATATTTTAAAATGATTTAAAATGTATTTTGAAGTAAAACTCTTAATTTTGCACCTTTTAAAAGTGCACTTAAGTGTGTTAAGAAATAGTAATGAAAGTGTCATTAATATATCATTAAAGTGTCATTTAATATATCATCTGTGATTGCAGTTTCTCCAAAATATAATTTTAAGATTTGGTACATTACAAGTGAGCATTCAACAAAATTAAGCACACTTCTTTTTTTTTTTACAAGGGATGTCAAGTACGTTAATGGATTTTTATTTATTTATTTATTTCCCCCCCTGATGATAATGAATCAAATGAAAGGCCCTAGAGCTGGTCTTCTTGGTTGTTTACCTCAAAATGAAGCTCTGGAAATCAAAGAGGTTTTGAGTCATCAATAAAGTGCTCTGACTACTGGCTGCCAGACACCGGTGTTTAAGTGCTGACTTGCTTCTGAATACCCTCAACGGTCTTTATCCATTAATCATGGCAAAGAGATCACTACCACTTATTCACGGTTATCTAAAAGTGAATAAATCAACAAGAACAGGGATGGTTTGCTGCAGTCCATGTGCGGCACAAAGTCAAGTGCCTTATACAAATTTTTAACCTCCATATTGCAGCTGAAGCAGTGCATAAAACAATTATGCATCATATAAAATCAAGATATTTAATCGTTTGTAAGGGAAAAAAAAAAAAGCTGCATGGTTTACGGAGCTATGCGTTTTCACGTAACAAGAATTGAAGGTAACCAAGCATAAGGACAGATGGTGCTCACTGGCCATGTGGTCTCAATTTTCGTTGCTCTGACATTATTTACTGGCTTTGGAGTCAGGAAATAATGGAGTCAAGAAAAGACGAAACTCCTTTCTGTTGACATGCTGCACTTTTAATGATACTAAGAGGTAAAGCTCACAATGGATGTTGCCAACAGCACCTTCTTTATTCTTGACAGGATTATTACCTCCTGGTGCTCCACCTCATCAAAAGGAAAACATTGCAGTTAGATGGATTCCCTCCCTTGAAGACTTAAAGGTGTATTAACAGAGGCTATGCTGACCTTTTTGTGTCTTGTTATTTGCTCTTTTTTCCTTTAAGCCCCAGGAAAGTGGTATTAGTTGGAAAGCTTGCTGTTTTTAGGCACGATAAGGTAGGTTTTTGTCTTCTTGTAATATAAAAGAAACTGTTATTATATTTTTCACAGTAATTTTACACTCTAAATAAATGTATTATTTTGTCATTGATAAATACTGCTATGGTACATAGAACTAAATTGAATCTGTAAGATTTGTTCAGATTCGTTCAACTTCAGGTTAATAGGTGGCGAAATTCTGAGTCATTCTGAGTGAGTCATATGAACCATTCACTAAACCGATTCATAAATAAAAAAGTTGTTCACAACTGAAACGTGTACAATTTATTAAAATGTACTTGTGTATGAATCTACTTAGAGACTCCAGAAAGATTAAAGTATCCAGCAATTACAACACTTGTCCCTCAGTTGTTTTTCCCTAAGTTGTCCTTAACAATTTTTTCACTTAAAAGATTTGTTCTAAAACACCCCATCCAGTCAGTGGCATGGAAACAACACGGAGGCGAACACAAAAGCTGAGGCAACACAGACAGTGTGCAAACCCCAAAGTGAGATCACTTTCACTTGTGCCCTCACGAAAGTTTGTAAATTGTACGTGTTTAAAGGCTTGCCAGTTTGAACATTCAAGTGATTTTACACCATTCAAGAACATCACATGAAGATCGCGCACTCAGAGAGAACGCAGAAACTCATTGTCAGCACTGTCCTGTGATTTATCACTAAAGTAGCTTAAAAACTTTATTTTCTACTTTTGTAGTAACTACTTTTAACCCACAGCTTTACAATTAATAGAGAGATGGTATGAATAATTCACACATGCAATCACTCTCTCATTAATGCATTCAAATAAATGTACCGGTATTGTGCTAATTTATCTGTGTCTGATTTACAACAAGCAGAAATCTGTAAGAAATTTTACGAACTATAGATAAAAACTACTGAAATTGAGCTGTCATGTCGGAGCACTCTTTTAATATATTCCACCTTTAATAGTCAAGCATACAGTACAAACCTTGTCAGTGAACTATGAGGAAAAAAAAAAAAAAATCATTCATTAATTGTAAAATGTTCTATTAATCAAGATTTTGATTTTAAATCATCCAGCCCTATTTCACAGTATTCATAAAACAGAAGGTGAAAAGTTTCCAGATGACTTACTACTTCAGGCGAGATTTTGAAGAGCGCATCCAATTGACATTTTACTATCCCATGAGGCCACGGGAGAGGATCTGTGAATGGCAATGAAGTCATATGACAAATGTAGTTTATCTGGATTACATTCATACTACACACATACATTCATACCATATATAGCATTCTTTTTTAGCATTTAAATGTTTTAATTATTATGATTATTATATTATTTTTATTCCAAATATGTGCATTGAAGTTACTGTCCAAGAGAGGTAATTGTTTAAAATATATGGAGTCCTGCACATGACATGCGGGGAAAAAAATATGTACTGTATATCGTGGCCACAAATTAACAATTTGTTCCCACGACCTAGAAATCAGCAAGTTTTACTAATTCAGTCCCTTATTTTAAGTAAATCAAATGAATAAATCATGGGGATGAATTTTTAATTCATGGATATGGTTTACTAAAACGAGAGAATGAATCTTAATTCATTGGAACAAATACTTAATTTATGGCCATACATATTTGTGTCCGCATTTCATGCACGGCGCTCCTGAAATTGCAAAATATGAAGTCGCACCACAGTCACAATTATAAATAAAATTGCAACTGCATAATATAAACTCAAGTTATGACATTGTGATACATCAAAATTATCACATTGTGACGTCATCATTAGGAGATTTACCTTTTTTTTTTTACTTTTTAATACAAAACTAATGCATAATGCAAAGTATACTTTCTGATGTCCCTCACTAATATCCTTCCAGCATGTCTGAAGGCAACATCAGCACTCCAGTACTTGGTACAGTTCTTTTTAAAAAGGCCAGCAAACAGCTCCGGGTCTGGCATGGGTAACAGGGTATGTCCCAGCGGCCCCACAGCCAAAAACAGACCATCCCATTCAACATTTGCTTGGCGCAGAACAGCTGAAGTGCCATTGTGAGTTAATGGCGTTCATTGCGGCGGCCCCTTGATCCGAACACTGGCCCCTGACACGGGCTCTCAGGTACTTACAGCCCACAGCACAGATGGGGAACCGTACGTGACAGAGACACCGTTTCCAAGTCAATTATCACACCACTAGTCCCGAGCGAGACACCAATCTCGTTTATGCCAACGCCGTCTTCCCTGTTTCACCGAACGCAATTACAGAAATGTATTGAAGGGGGCAGGAAAGCGAGAAAGACCATTAAAAACAGAACTGTGTGAATCTGTGCACTTTATATCTAAACGACTTGAAGCTTTTAGCCTTGACAGCCAGATTCAGAAGTTTCTCAAGGGCCTCGCTGCTTTCAGGGCTTTAGACGAAGCTTCACTTTAACATGCATTCAGCGAGCAGTTAGGAATGGAGAGCAAAAGCCAGCTTAGATTACACAGATAAAAGGTCACGGAGCCACTCAGTCGCTGTCAAAATGCTCAGTTTGTTTAAAGTGTTCTTTCTTCACTTCATTACTCTTCATTGA